>NC_087303.1:3562714-3892089 GCF_015220805.1 Pogoniulus pusillus | reverse complement strand
ACCGCTCCCTGCTTCACACCTGCAGGGCAGGGGCGGTGGGGGAGGAACAGGTTTCTCGAGCCTTTTCCTCTCCCATCCAAAGCACAGAGGGAGAGGAATTTTGGGCTACAGCACACTCCAGGACAGTCTCTTCCAACCACGAGGATTCTATGGCTCCAGGTTGTGGAGTCTCCTTCCCTGGAGACTTTCAAGGCCTGTCTGGGTGTGTTCCTCTGTGATCTGTGTTAGGTTGTATTGTCCTGCTCTGGCAGGGGGGGTTGACTCGATGACCAACTTGGGTCCCTTCTTATGAGTCTACGAGGAGTCTGCCAGGTTGGTCTCTTCTCCCAGGCAACTAGGGCCAGAACAAGAGGACACAGCCTCAAGCTGTGCCAGGGCAGGTTTAGGCTGGATGTTAAGAAGTTCTTCACAGCAAGAGAGATTGGCATTGGAACAGGCTGCCCAGGGAGGTGGAGTCCCCATCCCTGGAGGTGTTTAAAAAGAGACTGGATGTAGCACTTAGTGCCACGGTTTAGTTGGGTGATAGGTTGGACTCAGTGGTCACGAAGGTCTCTTCTAGCCTGGTTAATTCAGTGACAGCAGTAACAGGTTGATGAAACTTGCTTTAAAACAGAGAGTGTAAATGTTTTGAGTTTGTAAGCCAGCACTCTTGTTTCACAGGCTAGTTTTGGATGTGGGGGATTCCCAAAGCAAGCAGCTGAGGTCAACATAGGAGAGTTTCTCCAAATTAAAGGATATTATTGAAAAATTACACTAAGGAAAAAAAAGAAGCACACACAAAAGATCACTTAAAATACTCTCTGTTGATGCATTTTCCCCTACCACAAGTCAGAAAGAGGCTACATTGGAGGTGTAAAACCAAATCTGAAGCAGAAATATCTCAGACCAGTGCTGTACAGCTGGGACCTTCACTGTGCACATCTCTCACATCTGACTTTCCAAAGTCAAGTGCAAATTTTCATAGAAAATAGTAACAGATACAGCTGCAGAGTTTGTGGAAGGAAAATATGCTTGGAAAAGTATCCAACAAGACAACCTTCTCTGCCTAATGCCATAACAAAAACACAGCTCCAAACTTAAAAACTTTCTATTCTATTTCACTCTAAAGATGTGAAGCCACAGAACAGCTCAGGGCATTTATAGAACATAATAAACCAGTATCTACAACAGCTCTGCCAACCTCTGTACACAGCCACATTTCCAATATAGCTCCTTCACAAACCAACCAGCCAACTCCATTCTCCTCATCCCAACAGTTCCAGCAAATGCCTCAGCTTTGGGCAGGGGAGGGGGAATTAAAATATCTGGAGTTATGGAGTCAAATAAGTTTCATGTGTTTGCAGCAGAAAATAAATCATTTACAAGTATGTGCAGCACGACAGAGCAGAGACTGGTCAGTTTCTCTGCAAAAGGGGAACTGTTAGACAAAGCTTTACAGTATTTCAGCTGTAGGAGCATATTCTACTGAAAAAAAATGCCATCACTAGCTGTGATGTCACCAAACATCCTAAGTGGAAATAAAACACACCACAGTGTATAGAAAGTCTAAACATCTGCAACCACTTTAGTCCAGAGACAGCCTGGATGTGGTTAATTACCATTTGACATAGGAGCCTTCAGCACGCAGGAGATGGTGAGGAAGGATACAGACTGCAGTCTGACCTGGGCCACTGTCCAAGCAGAACTAACATTTCACCTGCATTTCAAGGGATCTCTTCTGCCTTACTCAAAGCCACAGATACTAAACATCTCACCACAGATGACTCTCAGAAAAGCTGAAGTAGCTACACTCAGCAGGAAAATGCATAAAACAGCAAAAATGGAGAACTGGCAGCTCCCAAATACCAGCCACTGACCAAGAGTATAAATAGAAATAGACCCCTTCTGGCAGAGTAAAGAAACAAACTATTCCAGCCCCTATTTGTCTGGCAGATCAGAACGTGATTCAGTTGACAATCTTTATTCTTTATCTTTTTGTTGTTGCTCAGTGGCCAGATTTATGAGTCTTTGGTTTTGCCTCTTAAGAGTGGAATGACTAAAGAAGCACTTCAAGAACCATCGCTGAAATGATGCAATACACTGAGGAGACCCAGGACAGTGGCCAGGCAGCTGTGGAACCTAAGAGGCACAGACACGAGCAGGCATCGCCCCCTTGTGTCTTTGCTCCCAGAACGCTTGTTGTGCCTTGGCTAGACCAGAATCGGCAGAGTCTCCTTTCAGGAAGCATTTTCACCAGTGCAGCAATCAGAGCCCCCCAGACACAAAGTGGGTAAGGAGCAGGCTCAGCGCCGCCTGAAGGCCCGCGAGATCCTCCAGGCGTTGGGCTCCTCGTAGCGATTGTACAGAGGCTCCAGCCGCTGCTGCTTCTTCTGTTTGCTCAGCTTGGTTGGGTCAGAAACCTTGAAGAAAGCTGGAGCAAACTCCACCAGCCAGCGAGGATCTATAGTGGTCACTTCACGCATGTACTCCTTGGTGGTCAGCACCAGCTCATGATACACCACCCTGCCAAAGAGCACAGCAGCTTTAGGGAATGGTTTTCCCACACAAAGGCTTCAAGACATGCTCCAAAAGAGCCATCCACCTTTTCCTCTCCTGCTTCATGACTGCTCTAGTTCCTCTTCAGAACAGCTTCTATTTAAAATAATCTCTCCCTCTCTCATCTCCCATCCCCTGCAACCCTCAGGATTTTTACTCCCTTCCAAAACACAGAAACATAGAACTGCAGGATTCAGGCCAAGCTGTGGAAGAATTTCTCACCAGCCGAGGACATAAATTTATAAACATGAGCAACCTGCGCTGAGAACGTCCTTGGGAGCCCTGCTAGCCCAGGAAATCGAGCTGTAAACAACTGAGCACCCCACACACAGCTGCAGTGGGCAGAGACTAAATAACCAAAGGGGCTGGAGTGGGTGGTGATGGAGGCTGACCCTTAGAATGTTGTGATAAGCTAACCTATGCACGCCTTACATGTAACTCTGGACCCTCTGACTGTAACCAATCTTGGTGGAGCATGCCTCTTGCTAGAATGCATATAAGTCACTGCATCATGGAAATAAAGGGGATTTGACCATCTAGCTATATTGGTGAAGAGACATTTTCCCATAGCGCTCCACCGAATGTCTCACAACACCAAGCCTTGGCTCAGAGGTCAGTCTCGTCTTTGAACAGGCACAGAAGAGCCAAAACCAGACTTCAAACCTCTCTCACTGTGCTCATTGAGAAACCAGCAGCTACACTTCCATCTGTGCTGCATAAGGAGTGCACACCAGAACCTTTTCAGCTGTGATGTCGGAACTGAAACAGAAAAGCAGGGGATGGTGTTCTCCTTACCACTCTGGCTGCCTGTTGAAGAGAGCACTGGATGGGTGGATGTAGACCACCTGCTGATCAATGAGTGTCCGATACCCCTCCTGGGGATCCTTCTTGGCTGCATTTCGGAAGAAGCCACTGCAGATGGCTTTCTGGACTCGAACTGTTGCCTTCCCACAGGACACCACATCCAGTTTGTGCCTGCTCGACAAGAGTCAGAGAGAAAAAAAATAAATGACAGTTCCCCAGAGGTTTGGGTGCAGCTACCAACATCAGACCAGCAAATGGTTTAGTGTCAGGACACTGCCAAGAGTCACTGTTAGTCTCTCCACATGCTGACCTGTCCATGATGCCCAACATCTGCTTGCGGATGTCCTGAGCCCTGCGCAAGGATCGGGCTTGGATGAAGTTTTCATAGCACCAGGGGTTTGAAAACTTGTTGTTCTTCCAGGAGTTGTAAACAGCCAGGAGAGTGAGGTGGTCACCTTCTGTCTGATGGAACTTGGCTTTCTTTTGATCAGCAAGTGCTTGTTTATCCTAACACATAAAACATGTATCAAACAGGTATCTATGTTGTAAAAACACTCCTTGTGCAACATGAGGGATGTGAGCTGCTTCTCACTCATAACCTGACTTCTGAAATCTACCAAGAAACAGGCACCAAATTCTGACCAGAGAGTGACTAAAGACTAGACAGTTACAGAATCAACTAAGTTGGAAGAGACCTTCAAGATCATCCAGTCCAACCTACCACCCAGCCCTATCCATGCAACCAAACCATGGCACTAAGTGCCTTATCCAGGCTTTTTCTTGAACACCTCCAGGGATAGAGACTCCACCACCTCCCTGGCAGTCCATTCCTAGACCTCCCCCAGCACAACTTGAGACTGTGTCCCCTTGTTCTGTTGCTGGTTGCCTGGGAGAAGAAACCAACCCCACCTGACTACAGCCTCCCTTCAGGTAGTTGTAGGCAGCAATGAAATCACCCCTGAGCCTCCTCTTCTCCAGCCTGCACACCCCCAGCTGCCTCAGCCTCTCCTCATAGGGTTTGTGTTCCAGGCCCCTCACCAGCTTTGCTGCCCTTCTCTGGACACATTCCAGTACCTCAACATCTCTCTTGAATTGAGGAGTCCAGAACTGGACACAGTACTCAAGGTGTGGCCTGACCAGTGCTGAGTATAAGGGAAGAATAACCTCTCTTGTCCTGCTGGCCACACTGTTCCTGATACAGGATGCCACTGACTCTCTTGGCCACCTGGGCACACTGCTGGCTCATGTTCAACCTACTATCTACCAGTACCCCCAGGTCCCATTCCTCCTGGCTGCTCTCCAGCCACTCTGTCCCCAGCCTATAAAGGTCACCAGGACCAAAAGGTACATCAGAAATATATGAACAAGGAGTCTAACCAAGCTCCAAGCTGCTTCTGGCAAATATGTTCACTCTCTAACACCTGAGGCAGACACACCATGAGCACCCCACCTGTTACACTGCTGCCCCTTAGTGCATCTCTTACCTTTGGCCTGTAGAACACATTCTGCACAGACAGCATGGAGACTATGGTCAGCATTTCCTCACTGCATCCCAGGTGTACAGACATGATCAGCATCTTACACAACATTGGCTCCAAGGGGAATTCTGCCATCTGCAAGAAACATGTTTCAGGACATTCTGCAACACCTCGGGAAAAAAATCTGGGGTTCTGCCAGTGCAAAAGAGAAATGCCCTTTCTTCCATGCTTCCTTTCCAAAGCACTGTGCTTTGCACAAGATAACTGTACTCATATAAAACAAATTGTCTATATTCACTATCACAAGAATATCTCAATACTTAGAGAAAAGCTTTTTAAGCCGTTACAAGTAACTTTATAAGGAGAAAGAGCAGCTGCTCCTTAAAACACAGGTACAGCAAAGTAAAAAGTACCAATACCACTGAGAACAGGAACAGAAACCCAACAGCATTGGGCAAGCTCTGCTGCAACTTCTCTCATGTCAAGTATCTGCAGGCCAGGCAGTGTTAAGAAGTGTTCTGGTTTGCCTACCCTGCGC
Source organism: Pogoniulus pusillus (assembly GCF_015220805.1). NCBI lineage: Eukaryota > Metazoa > Chordata > Aves > Piciformes > Lybiidae > Pogoniulus > Pogoniulus pusillus. The sequence continues at coordinate 3,886,734 of NC_087303.1, read as the reverse complement.
CCAAGTCGAGTGAGCAGTCCCTCATCATCCAGAGCCCCCAGGGTGTACAGCTGCTCCATGGCGGTTATAAGAGTTTCCATTGGGGGAGCATCCATAAAGTCAAAGGAGAGCAAATCATTGATGCCCATGGCCTGAACAGAGGGAGGGAGAAAAAATCCAACTTAACACCGAGAAGGAAAACACCAAACTCCAGCAACAGATATAAAACCATCAAACAATGAGGGACTGCAGAACTCTACACAACTCCAGAGCCTCATGTCTGTACCCTGGCTGTAACCACAGCCAGAACACATGGCTGTATTTCTACTCTTGAGACACTCTGCACTGCCCCATGGCTTTCACCCACCAGGAAGTATTCCACTCCGGTGCCATTCCATATATCTCTCAAGCAGATGATTCAGGCAAACAAACACTCAGGCTAAATGCTGGGTTGGAGAATTTCCTGCCTTGTCAACTAGTGCGGCCTGACAGCTCCAAGGGTCTAAATATGGAGACCAAATGTGTCTCCACCTCTCCCCATTCCCAGAAAGGGGGAAAGGCAGCAGCTTCCCCAGATGGGTTAGGTTAAGTTTGTGGACATCCTTAGAAGATAGGTGTGTTTGAAGATCAAAATCCACTTCAAACCAGTATGCTTTACCTGTTCAGAACAGACACACACCTTAGGTAGCAAGTGTGTGCCCATAAAGACTTCTGGTCCTCAAAACTCCTGCAAGTACCTGTTCTGTGCAGCTGAGACTTGTTACTTAGTTGGATATTCAACAGTGTAACCCTCAACAGAATAACATAGGAGCAACTCAGTGCCTGAGAACTGTATTCAATACCATTTCCCTTCCAAAACATCCCTGCTCACTACAACGATCTGAAATTTCAGTAGTAGCTCACGAGGCTCATGAAGGTAGAGACTCATCTGCTGAAACATCTGCAATCATGCTGGCTTGCTACAAGCTGATGAAATGCTCACCTTCAGGGAAAGCACTGTGCTGGCCAGATTTGTCCTCTGGATTTCAGGCACGTTGGTGGTCAGCATTTCATCCCGGTAAGCGCGCTCTGTATACAGCCTGTAGCATTTTCCTGGCCCCGTCCTCCCAGCCCTTCCTGCTCGCTGCTTGGCTTGAGCCTAAAAGGTAAACAAGGCACCTCAGTGACCAGGTGCAAGCAGGCACAGGTGGCAAATACATTCAAATGATTAAACTATTCACCATGTCATCTGCACCAATAGAAAGAGATTTCCAAGTGGACACAGCAGAGAACACATTCCCAGGGCACAGACTGCAGCAGTTTCAGCAAGCTCTCGAGAATGTGGTTTTATCATTGTCTCACTTTGCTGACACCACATCACCCAGATGCAGGACTAGAAGGAAGGCAAGAAGTTAAACCCAGAATGCCTACCTGTGAAATGGGGGTAACAACCAGCTGGTCAATCCCAGTCTTGGAGTTATAGACTTTCTGCTTCACAAAGCCAGGATCCACCACATAATAGATCCCATCAATAGTCAGAGAGGTCTCAGCAATGTTTGTGGCGATGACAACCTGCAAACGAGTTTGATTCAGCATCAGCTCTGCCTGGCTGCCAAGTCAAACAATGCATGTGGCATGATACAGGTAGTCTGTTATCAATGCAGCTATCAATTTAGCATCAAAAGGAGAAACCAAAACAAGTATTAGCTACAGTCAACAGTGGACAGGTTTGAAGTATTTACTTTTGGATTAGATTTGGGCAATATGGGCAAAGAGCATGACAGAAGTCCCTAATTACAGGCAAGTGAAAGTTCACTTTAAATTTCATAGCACACTGAACTGACTTCAGTGAGGATTTCAGCCACTCACAGTCCATATTTAGAAATACTCTTCCAGGGAATCTCTTCCTATTTACCTGCTGTGTGGTAGGAAATGTCCATCCATCCACACAACAACAGCTGTATTGAGATTTCACTGAAGTTGATATCCTTTAAAAGCAGCATCACAAACCTCAGCAGAAACACTCCACATAGAGGTCTGCTACAGCAGATGTCTACATATCACCCACAGCCACGTACACGACCAAACACCTGCTCTGAGCTACAAGTAAGACACCTGCAAAACTACAGCATTTTGTCTCAAGTTTAACAGAATCAGAAGTGCTAAAAATCCTGCCAAGTCTGATTAGCAGGATTAATGGTACCGTACAGCCACTAGCAAAATTGTCTAGCAGAATATGAAGCTGCACTTAGCCACCCTTACCTTTCTGCTCCCTGGAGGGGCTGGGTCAAAGATCCTGGTCTGCATTTCACTGGGTAAAGCTGAATATACTGGTAGGATAATTAACTCTGGAACATCAGGTCCTAGAGATTTCATCCTCTCATAGAGGATTTCACAGGCAGTGTCAATCTCTTCCTGGCCAGTTAGAAACACTAAAATGTCACCTGCAGAGGGAGAAAATAAAACCACTCACAGAATCAGTTCTGTTCAGTACAACTCCTCCATTACCATATTTCCATACCCCACCTTTTCTAAATAAAGAGGGATCTCCAACTTTTGCTGGGCCCTAAGCAGCAACTCTTAGCCAGAAGCATTACACTTCACTTTCACCCACTATTTTCAGCTTTTGGCCTACTGTATTCACAAACAAATAAGAGGACAGTGCTAAGATTGTCCTGCTCATGCTACTAACACAGAATCCCAGAGTCCTTGGATCACCAATAATCATACACCATACTCTACTCACCTGGTGGCTCTGTTAAGTGGATTTGCATTACTGTAATCAGACTGGCATCTAAATAATCTGTTTCTGGCTCTTTTGTGTATAGAATTTCTACTGGGTATGTCCTGCCAGGAATTGTGAAGATTGGTGCTTCATAGAAGTACTGAGAGAACTTCACAGCATCCAGGGTCGCCGATGTCACGATCAGCTTCATGTCCTGCCGCTTCTGCACCGTCTGCAAGAGGATGGAAAGTTCAAGTCATTTACTGCCTCTGGGACTATTTGCACCTGGCACTTAAGCCTGAGAAATACAACCAGTAACACCATGTGGCTTAATGTCAGAGTAGAGGAGCAGCTCATCCCAGTTAACAGAAGTCAAAAACATTGACTGCTGAGGTCAGATTTCAAACTCTTTTTAGCAGAACCACCTCCAGAAAGCCTCTGCCAGAGAAGGAAGTGCAAAGCAAGAAAAATCCTCTGCTCATCCATCATTGCAAGCATCCTGGACTGTGAATTGTCACTGTTTCTGCTCAATTGTGTTTCCTTTGTCTTCACACAGGCTCATCTCACAAAACTCTGGGCTACAAACCCTTACAAGCATCTGCTTTGCTTCAGAAGAAGCTCTCGGAGCACAGGGATGAACCTGTGTGGCTCTGCCTTTCTCTGCATGTTCCACACAGCAATAATAAACATCAGCTGCTGCATTACCTTCTTCAGAAGTCCAAAGAGCACATCTGTATGTATGGTCCTCTCGTGGGCTTCATCCAACATGATAATGGCATACTGGGTCAGATCAGGATCTATGAGACACTCCCTCAACAACATCCCATCTGTCATGTATTTGATGACAGTCTCAGGGCTGGTGCAGTCCTCAAATCGAATGGTGTAGCCAACCTAGACAGAGAAGTTGAACAGAAACTGAAACTGCAGAATGAAGTTACCAGCACCATTAACTCCCAGTTTGACTGCTCACGTTTGCACTACAGACAAGGAAGCAGACACACAACACACTAGCTCCAGTACTGATCTTTCCTACTTTTCCTCGTGGTTATTTTGGTACATCCTTCAGCATGGAAACTCACCTCTTGTCCCAAGCAGCAACCAAATTCTTCTGACACCCTCTTTGCAACAGACATGGCAGCCACTCTGCGGGGCTGAGTACATCCAATCTTGCCTCTTGACGTGTACCCTGCCTCAGCCAGGTACTGGGTAATCTGTGTTGTCTTCCCAGATCCTGTCTCTCCAATAACAATCAGAATCTGATTGTCATGCACAGCCTAGAAAAGGCCATAACAGACATACTTGTCAAGATTTAAAACCAAAAAGCAAACAAACACAACCACCACAGTGTATCCAAGACTAGACTGAGCTCCAGCTGACCTGGGCCAGTGCTCTTAACTCAGCAAGTCAAACTCAGATCCATTAGCTGACTCATCCCTTACCAACATGAGCCTAGCTTCAGTTCTGACTCATGTCAGTAAACATCCGGAGATTTAAGGGTCACAGGATCACAGGATATTAGGGGTTGAAAGGGATCTAAGGAGATCATCCAGTCCAACCCCCCTGCCAGAGCAGGTAGCACAGATCAGAAGAACACATCCAGTCTTGACAGTCTCCAGGGAAGGAGACTCCACAACCTCTCTGGGCAGCCTGTGCCAGTGCTCCGGGACCCTTACAGTAAAGAAGTTCCCCCTTGAGTTGAGGTGGAACCTCCTGTGCTGCAGCTTACATCCACTGCTTTGTCCTATCCCAGGGAGCAGTGAGCAGAGCCTGTCCCCTCTCTCCTGACTGGCCCTCAGGTGTTTATAAACATTGATTAAATCCCTTCTCAGTCTTCTGTTCTCCAAACTAGAGTCCCAGGTCCCTCAACCACTCCTCATCAGGCAGTGCTCCAGTGCCCTCATCATCCTTGTAGCCCTCCACTGGTACCTCTCTAGAAGATCTCTGTCCCTCTTAAACTGGGGAGCCCAAAACTGAACACAGTGTTCAAGATGTGGTCTCACCAGGGCAGAGGGGAAGGAGAACTTCCCTTGATCTGCTGGACACACTCTTCCTAATACACCCCAAGATCTCGCTGGCCTTCTTGGCCACAAGGGCACACTGCTGTGCCATAGTTAACTTCTTATCCACCAGAACTCCCAGGTTCCTCTCCACAGGGCTGCTCTCCAGCAGATCACCTCCCAGCCTGTACTGCTACAGTTTATTATTCCTCCCCAGGTGCAGGACTCTGCACTTGTCCTTGTTGAACCTCATTTGGTTCCTCTGTGCCCAACTCTGTCTGTCCAGGTCTCGCTGGATGGCCACACAGCCTTTAGCTGTATCAGCTAAGCCTCCCAGTTTGGTGTCACCAGCAAACCTGCTGAGCAGATACTCCGTGCCCTCAATGTCATTGATGAAGATGTTGAACAGGACTGGACCCAGCACTGACCCCTGGGGGATTACAGCTCTCCAGCTGGACTTGGCACCATTGATCACCACACTTCGAACTCTGTCTTGTAACCAGTTCCTAATCCACCTCACTGCGGGCTCTTCCATCCCACACTTCCTGAGCTTGCTGAGGGTAGATATCTAATCCTTTAAAATAATCATTCCAAACTACATCTCAGCCCTTCTTATCATGTAACTGTTCACCTATGAACAAGATGAACCAAGAACCTTTCTTTCAAATCTCTGCTTGCACAAAGAGTGCTGTTTCGAGAGTCTTACCTGTATCAGCTGCTCCTTCAGTCTGAAGATAGGCAGACTCTCTCTCTGCTCAATGATGGAAAGCTGGGTCTTCTTCCCATAAGAAGCTTTGTTGCCACCAAATGCATGCTTCTTCCACTCCGGGATATCATTGGGCATCATCCCAATTCCTCGCATGTTAGCAGCTATTTGTCTTCCATCCACTACAACAGAAACCACTTCACTGCTACAGCTGGGTTCACACCGTGGTGTCCCACATGCCCCCCACTCCTGCTGTACCCCCACCCAGTACTTGTGTGCTGAAGTATCTGTAAGTTCTTACACATATACCCCAGCACTACATTAACTCCCATGTGAAAAACTGCTTCACCATCCACTGAAGCTTTAGCAATGCATCCTGGATGGACAGCAGGGTATCCTGCACGGTTCCCTGAGCATTCCTACTGCCACATCAGTAGCAAAGAATTTTCCCTTCCCCCATTCATAGCAAAACACACAAATGGTATCAATACATCTCTCCTGGGTTGCTCAGCAATCACAAACAAGGCAGAGGTCACAGTAAGATGTGCTTGGACATACCATCAGGGAGAGGATCCACCCAGTGTGTGTTGAGTCCCATGGGGATAGAGTCCATCTCCGCTTCTCTCTGGGCTTGCTTAAGTTCTCTTCTTTCTTTAGCTAAAGCACTCTGCATCATTGCAGCCTGGGACAAGGAACCATCTGGATTCTGGAAAATTAAAAAAGGCTAAGATTTCGAGCACTCCCAATCCTTCAGCTACCTCTCTCTCACCACTGGCCTTTGAAAGTGTCCTCTGCAGGTGCTTTAAAATATGTTAACATTTTATCCATTTGATATTTCAGTTAGCCTAACTTCATGAACTTCCACAGTCATCAGCAGCATAGGGCATTCCTACATGCTCCATTCAGAAGGATTACAGGCACAACCCATGAGAAGTACTTCTCTACCACTTTCCACTTTCAAAAGGTAAGAGAAAGCAGAACAGAAAAGCTTATTCTAACAAAGCTATGTGAAGTGGCTGCTGCTGCAGGCTAACGTGTGTTGGGGTTTCATTATTCCATTTTCCTGTCACCACTAAGTGAGAATCAACCTTTAGAAGTACAGAAAGGATCTTTAATTCAGTGGTAACATTTTCCAGGCTCTCAGTAACATCCAAGTGAAAAACTGGTTGCTAAACTATCAAATATTGCTAAACTGGGTGCTAAACTATCAAATAAAAATTAAATAAGCATACTGGGATTAGTTCTGGAAACCTCTTACCTTTACTATTTTGATAGGGCTCATATCCATGCTCTGTTTAGTGTGACCTCGAAGGAATGGTGGCTCTTCTTCAACTAACTCAATCTCAAGGTCCTCATCTAAAATCCACAAGAGATAATTTTAACTTTCCTATTAAAACACCTTTCATGTCCTTCCTGATGATGAAGTTTTAAAAGCAAAACCACCACAAATACAAACACACAGCCAGGGCACACTCAGCTGCCACTAACAATAAGGCTAGAGCAAGCCTGGTTCCAACATTTCAGGTAACAGCAAACTGTGAGACCCTTCACATGCCCTTGCATTATCACTTGTTTCAAATCAAAACACATCCAGAAACAAAGAGCTTAAACACAACGGTAAGACCACTTGTAAACACTACCTTCCTCATCATCAACTTTAGGAAGGATCCCAGTCTCCTCATCAAAGTCAGGAAATTCTTCCTTGGAAAGCACATTAGCTGCAATCATCTGCAAAGAGAATGAACACAATGTGGATGGAATTTATGGTTTCAGAATAAAGGAATAGGCCTACAGCCTGGCACAGCTCTCTGCAGGTCATTCAGTCTCTAGTCCTTTAGGTATTCTAAATGCCATCAGTGAGACAGTTGGCTTAATCTGGCAAGACTGCACTGATAGTCAGGTGTCACTCAAATATTGCCAGATCAGGATCGTGATCCCCCAGGTCTGATCCCTGGAGATTACCTGGTCCAACCTTCTGCTCAAAACAGGACTAACTTCATAGTTCAAACCAAGGCAGAAGTCCCAGCTTGCACAAAGGCAACAATTTAAAGGCAAGGAATGTTACACAAACCAAGAGCTATATCCTAGCTCAGGATCTCCCTGCTGCCCTGAACACAGAGCCACACCTGTTTAATCTCCCATTTCTCTGGGTCTGAAATTCGGGTCAGGCGCTTCCGTTCCAGGCTGTCGTCCTCCACCTCTGGGGCATTCACCAGGGACAGGTGACTGGGTCTGTCTGGGTTTCTCATGGAGGTCTCTTCATTGGTTTCTCCAACCAGGTTTCTCCTCCGGTTTGGGTTCAAGTCTTCCCCAGTGTCTTGATCAACGTCCTGCATCAGATTGATTCGACTGATTAATCGAACAGCTCTACCTACGCTGCACTTCTTACCAAGCAGCACTAGCAGAATGGTAACACAAGAGCACAGCAAAGTCTGTTTCTCAGAGAGACCACTGCTGACAACATCCAAATAAAAAATGGGATTCTGTGGGTCTGGTACGTGAGGAAAGCACAAGAAGAGGCCTGCAATGCTCTGCTCTGCCTCAGTGTTGGCAGTGATTTCCTGACAGTGCTGCACTCACACTGGAAGACAAATGGCAAGAGCTTGAGGCTTCCATTGTTACTAAGCTACCAGGTCTGTTCAGAGAGCTGTTAATAACATCACATCAAAACCAAGAACCTACGAGCCTATGGAAAATAACTAAACAGTAATAAGCCACTTTGGAGTTAGTGCTGTGTGTTTAACTCCCACTGGAACAGATACAGAATCATAGAATAGAATCATAGAATCAGTCAGTGTTAGAAGTGACCACAAGGATCATCTAGTTCCAGCCCCCCTGCCAGAGGCACCTACACCCTACCCTATATCAGGTTGGCCAGAGCCTCATCAAGCCTGGCCTTAAACATCTCCACAGATGAGGCCTCAACCACCTCTCTGAGCAACCCATTCCAGGCTCTCACCACTCCCACGCTGAAGAACTTCCTCCTCACATCCAATCTAAATCTACCCACCCCCAGCTTTGCTCCGTTCCCCCTAGTCCCGTAGTAGGGGAACAGAGAACACACAATCCTATGTAGTGGCTGTCATCAAAAAGAGAACAACAGCATTTAGAGGTGTGGCCTGTAAAGAAACCTGGCACCAAAAACTCTACAAGCGCTACACAACATCTTCCCTACCTTCATGCTGAGGCTGGTTTTGGATCCAGTAAAGGATAACACTTTGACTTTGACTCTTTGTCCTTTGCTCACAACATCAGCAACATTGGCAACCCGTCCCTCTCTCCGAAGTTCCGAGATGTGTACCAGGCCCTCCCAACGCTTCCTGCAGGTAAAAAAGGGGCAGGACACGTTTTAAGTTATCACTGCTCCAACAGTCCTTCAGAATCCAGATTGAAATGCTTTTTGTCAACTGATCATTTGAGTAAATCCACGAATTGCTTTTCCCAGGAACATTCTCTGCTGTGGAATTAACTTTTCTGAATCAGATCTGCATTTTGGCAGCAGAACCCAGCACAGCTTCTTGTAGCCTCAACCTCTTTAAGATACTCGTCTCAGGCTCACTGTGAACACCAGAACGTACCTCAGCCCCTCCAGCTGCACAAAGCACCCGAACTGCATGATGCTTGTGACTTTGCCGTTGTAGATGTCTCCGATGGAAGGCTCCTCGGGCGGCGGACGGTCTATGTGCTTGTCTCTCCATCTCTCGCTGCTCTTCTCAAGGTGCTTCTCTCGATCCTTACGGTCCCTGCTGCGACTCCGACTCCTGCTCCGGGACCGGTATCTAGATTTGCTCCTGTTCTTATCCCAAGTTCTAGAACGAGACCTGGAGCGAGATCTGTGCCTTCGTTTTCTGTCCCTGCTACGGCTTCGGCTCCTCTTCTTTTTCTTTGCCCTGGCAAACAAGCATCACACACCTGCAGTGAAACCTCACAGCAGAACAGTGAGAGAACAATGGCAACTGCAGGACCCACACCCCAAAACCTACCGGTGGTCGCTGCTCCTCTGCTTGCCTTGCCTGTCTGCACTCGGCATCAGAGCTTCCAGCTCCTTAAGTGCATCAGCTGCCACTTTCACATCATCTTCATCCAGCATGTGCTGCAAGAGAGCCATTCTGTTAGAGAGCTGACAAAGCATCTGCCACAGAGAATTAACCCATTGAGAAGGAACGCAGGATAAATTATGACCTTACCCTGATGTTGGGATTGTCTGGCCTGCAAAGGGCTGGAAACAACTCCTTCAGCTTTTCCTTCTCTGACTTGGGCTTGACAACAGTCTCTGCTTTTGCAATTTAAAACAAACAATAAGTAATCAAAACTCCAGGAACTTAAGAGAGAGAAGTGTTCTGAATATGAAGTTTAACTTTAATCTGAGTGCAAAGATTGATACAGATTTTGGAGACTCAACTCAAGGGTTACAATTTTACCCTCCCATGAACAAAATTCTGAGTATTGGTGAATCTGGTGAATTGGTGAATACAAAGCTACTCAATAAATGTACTCAGTACATTTCTAGAACCTGAACAGCCTGGCTGGTCTACCACCACTAACAGACTCCCACTGCAACAACGGGATGCAAAGATCCACCAACAGACTCCCACTGCAACAACAGGATGCAAAGATCCACTAACAGACTCCCACTGCAACAACAGGATGCAAAGCCCCACCCTCTAAAACAAGAACAACTGCATCGATATCATTACACATGACCCAAAACTACAAAAGAACAAGAGTTTTGTTTTTCTTTTTGCACTAAAATGGTAGAAGGGACAGGATTTAGTGTACCTCTGCTTGCAGATGGCTTTGGGGGCGGCCGCATGGTCTGGATAAGACGCAGCAGGTTACTAATAAGGGAATCCTGGAAAAAGAAGGAAAGGAGATTTTATAATCATAGAATGGTTTAGGCTGGAAGAGACCTCAAGGATCATCCAGTTCCAAACTCCTGCCATAGGCAGGGACACCTCCCACTACAACAGGTTGCTCAAGGCCTCATCCAACCTGGCCTTGAACACCTCCAGGGAGGGAGCAGCCACAACCTCCCCAGGAAACCTGTGCCAGTGCCTCACCACCCTCACTGCAAAGAACCCTTTCCTAACATCCAGTCTGAATTTCCCCTCTTCCAGTTTAAACCCATTACCTTTTGTCCTGTCATTACAAGACCTTGTCAATAGTCCCTCCCCAGCCTTCCTGTAACCCACTTCACATACTGGAAGGCCACTATAAGGTCTCCTTGAAACCTCTTCTCCAGGCTAAAGAGCCTCAACTCTCTCAGCCTGTCCTCGCAGCAGAGCTGCTGCAGCCCTCTAAGCATCTTCATGGCCCTCCTCTGGACTTGCTCTAACAATTCCACATCCTTCTTGTGTTGGGGGCTCCAGAACATTTTAATAGAGAAAATAACTGCATCACTTTTTCACGATTAGAAAGAAGAAGGGAAGGTTTATTAGGTGGACAAAGGCACCTCAGCTCTGAAAGTGCAAGCCCATTTTTATGAGTTACCACTAGACTTCAAATACACCCTAAAAAGACACAGAAAAACGAACTTGAAAAATAGGATACATTCATTTAAGTGACTCTTCAGCTTAATTTAAATCACCATTTAACCCAACTGCAGTCTTTTCTGATGAATTCATTTACCCAGCACATGGGGATCATTTGCCTCTAATCAAAGGCTGTTTCTTCCACATGTTATTTGCTCAATGAGAAAACAAACAGTTCAAGTGCCCAAAAGAAAGCTTCAAAGTATAAAAGATTTTGAAACGAGAAAATATTCAAGGACCAATCACAGAATCAACCGGGTTGGAAGAGACCTCCAAGATCACCCAGTCCCCAACCTAGCACCCAGCCCTATCTAATCATGGCACCAACACAGATTTCCAGGTGAAGAAAACCAATAAATATTCCCTCTTCTCCACTGTGTTTCTACCAAAAGAAAACATAAACAACGTTCAGATCTCACTTACAGTGAACTCAGCACCATTCTTTTGAAGAACCGCTTTGAAGGTGTCAAATGTAGCATTTTTCTCAGCGAGATTTATCACAAATTCAGCTACAGAAGAAAGAAAAAATATTGGACGCAGGAAATTAGACCAAACCAAGGCTGTGTCAGTGCGTAAGACCTAGATAAAAGCTGTCCTCCCCGCAGCACCCTGCCCAGCAAGCTACCTAGGGAAAAGCGGCAGCACTGCGGGCAGCAGCGGCGGCTTCGTTTCCAAGTCCTTGCGCGGGAGCCCAGACCAAAGCGCTCTCCCGCTCGCAAGTTTTTTTTGCGGAGAAGTCATGAGGGTTTCGGACTTGGGAAAGCTCCGCGGCAAGGCGCGTCCGGGCCCACGGAAACGGCCACAACAACAGGCAGGCCCAAAACACCCCAAGGACGCCACAAAGACTCACAGCGGCCGGGCCGAGCCCCGTCTTACTCACCGAGGTCCTTGTCGTTGATGCCCAGGTGATTGTCTAGCTCGGTGCACACCTTGGAGACCAGCGACAGGTACTCGAGCTTCGCAAGCTCCTCCACCGCCGCCGGGTCCGCCATGGCCCCTGCCTGCCGCACGCGCGCGCACGCGCGCACCCGGCGCCGCTTCCGCTTCCGGGGCGGGGCGGCCGCGCGCAGGCGGAGCTCCCAGCGGGAACGGCCACGGCCACGGCCAGCGGCGGCGCCCGGTCGGGAGAGGAGCGGAATCGCGGCGGCGCCCGGCCGGGAGAGAGGAACCGAACCGCGGCGGCGCCCGGCCGGGAGAGGAACGGAACCGCGGCGGCGCCCGGCCGGGAGAGAGGAACCGAACGGCGGCGGCGCCCGGCCGGGAGAGGAGCGGAACCGCGGCGGCGCCCGGCCGGGAGAGAGGAACCGAACCGCGGCGGCGCCCGGCCGGGAGAGAGGAACCGAACCGCGGCGGCGCCCGGCCGGGAGAGAGGAACCGAACCGCGGCGGCGCCCGGCCGGGAGAGAGGAACCGAACCGCGGCGGCGCCCGGCCGGGAGAGAGGAACCGAACCGCGGCGGCGCCCGGCGCGGCTGCCCCAGCGGAGGAGCCACCAACGCCAGCAGAGCAGCCGGGGAGGGCCGCGAGAAGCACCTAGGCCCAGCCTCTGGCGCACCTAGAGCGGGTCCAGGACCAGGGCATTTCCGCGTCTCTAGGCATCCCACTCTGCGTAAAACAGTTCCTCATTCCCTCGAGTCAGCATCTCGCTCCTTTAAAACCATCACCTCTTGTCCCGTCACAACAGCCCCTGCTGAAAGCAGCGTCCCGCGTTAGTAAAGAGCACGAAGGGACAGGCAGAGGGATCGAGAGTTTTATTGTAACAGCAGAGAAAGAGGTCGTCGTCCTCCTCCCCCTACAGCTGAGTTTAAAGTGCTCACCCTAAACGAGATACAGAGGTCATATCTGCACTATAGAATATATTAAATTATACCATGCATCCATTAACAAAATATACAAAGCCAGGGGAAATATTTCTCTTAATGTATGCTGAGACTTATCTAAACCCTACTAAAAAGTAGCCTACAGAAAACACCATTTCACACTTCACATTTCAATCTGCAATGAAGTGCACCCCAAACAGCATAGTGTTTTATTAAGTTGTAGAACATTAACTTTCTAAGCAGAGGGGTGCACTGAGAAAGAACATGTGTCCTGATGGGCACTCCAGCTCAAAGCTGAGAACCAAGACTGTGCTCCCAAGCTTCACTTCACTCATGTCCTTTCCTCTTCATTCCAGAGCTGGCACAAGCCAAAGCTATTCAAAACAGATGCATAAGTTAAGGTAGGGAAAAAAAAAAACCCAAGTGGCTTCAAATGACAGGAAACTTTGTGGTCCACAGCAGACAGTTGTACAGGGAGATGGGAAACACTGCAAAATAGTTCTACTGTATTTCAAAATAAACATTTAAGAGTATAATCTCCCACACTCTATAAAAATAGGTTTAAAACAAAAATGGTATGATACACGTTTTTCTTCAGTTTTAGAAGTATCTTATCTCTAAGGGGATCATGTCTTAAAAAATTACTCCCCCTGATCACCCAGTCAGTCACAATACTGATACTGCTCCAGCTACATTGGGACAGCACAAGAACAGCCTTCTATGAAGCAGAAATATTGTAGGATCAATGGTCTCTCATTGCAACAAGGACAAAAGCTTACTCCAGATCAAGCAGACAGCTCATACTGCGGTCACCTTCAGAGGGACTGGACTCTGAGAAGTTATCTATGGACACCTCACTGCACAGCAGTGTATGCTGCTCATTGCTTGTGTTTTTGTCAGAATCAAATCTTTCACAGCACGTTCAGTCAAGAACTCTTTAAGATTTCCAAATTAAAGGTGGGCATCTAAAACAAAAATCTTCTGAGAAAGATTAATCCTACAGCTGTGTCTCTGGAAACACAGGAGAGGCTAAAACCATCACAGGAGGCTGTAAGCTCAGAAATATACGAGTTAATGACTTCCTCTAAGTCACAACCCCCACCTTGAGCAGTCCTCCCCCTCCTACACACAACCAGGATTCGCACTCCAATTCCAACCTAGGTTTCTACACATTCTCCAGTTCCTCTACGTGGTATTAACAGGCTAAGGTGGTTTGCACTACACTTAAGATAGTGATTGAATTTTAAACATTTTTACAAAGAGCCTGTGAAGGTTCTCAGGAAGGCCTTTTCTACCCTTGTACTCCACTCCTAACAATACACTTTCTGCAGGCAGCATTCTTCTGTCATTGCTAAAGCTGGGTCAAATATTGCTGGTGAGTTCACTCTCCTGTTTCATTCAGTTACAGGAGGCAATTTCCTGGTATTCATCACTAACAGTGGTTACACTTTCAGACTTTTTACAAGTAGTTGGACACTTCCAGACAGGTTTTTTTTTGTTTGTTTCTTCCAGCAATCACAAGTAAGGTTTAAGTCTGTTACACTGCTATCATGCACTGGACAAGTCAATTGCTACACCATCCCAGAAGAAACAACCTGCTCACTAGGGGCATCTCTTGTGCATAGGCAAGACTATTTTACAGCAGCATTTCACATCGGTTCCTATTCCAAAGCTTATTAAAGTCAACAAGTTCCCAGCTGCCTGCAAAAATAGAATACTCATACACACAGTAAATGGGATGTTCTTGTCTGGTTGGAAGTTGAATGAATTCTACAGGATTCCCTGACAAAAGGATTCAGTATGAAACTAAAGACTACTCATTTAGCTAGGAGGTCCAAATAGGAGATGAAATCCTGGTCTCTAGAAGATGCTGTGACAAGCACTGTTTGACATTTCCAGGAAGAAAAAAAAACATAAAGGTCAAAAGCTCAAAGAAAAGCCAAAGCTGGAGTCACACCTCCAGAGAGAAAGTGGCTGAGGAGCAACCTGCTACTGTTGCAGCATTTAAAGAAAGGTTACTAAATGAAGATCATTTCTCCTTGCCCCGGGAAGGTTCAGCATCTGTTGCTGTACCAGTCACTGTTACTGATCTGAAGCAACTCAGTTACCACTTCAACCATGTTATTGTTGTGTTTCTTCAGCAGCTGCAGGTTTAACTGCCTGTCACAGAAGCCCATCTCACACAGACTGGACAGAAGAGTGGCCGTGTGCTCTTCTGCAACTGCAGGCTGCTGAAGGAGAGACAGGGAGAGAAGCTGTAAGAAGGTCACTTATTTTTGGCATATTATTGCATTATTCTGGAGTGTTAAGACAGAGATGCCCTTTTGTCCACAATTAAGCTGTTTATATCCACGTCAATTGTTCACTTCAAGTGAAATTACTGCTCCTGCATGACACTAACAGATGTGCTGCTGTCTTCGTGATACGGATCTCAGCCGAAAGAGCAGCAGAAGGGATGCCAATGAGCTTAATTTACTGTTGCAGGCACTCCCATAGGGAACACTGATATATTCATAAAGCATAGAGCTCTAATTCCAAGGTTGGCATTCTATGAAGCTCACAGCAGGCAGGAAAGACATTTACCTGTTCTATTGTGAGTGGTCCAGCAAACAACGCTTTGTAGGCAGAAGCAGCAACTGACAAAGCTCCTTTAACCAATTCTCCTGCAATGCTGCTTCCTTGAGGGTATCTGCAGAAAAGTCAGGTGTAAGTAAAACTGAAGGCTTACTGCACCTGAAATGCAAGTCTATCCCTGTGCATGAGCCAGCTAAGATTTAGTTCTGGTTGGACAGAGCAACCTGTGAGCCAAAAGGAATTATTGCTGAACAGCAACTGAACCACAGAATTTCAGAAGGATTCAGCTTGAGCTCTTCCACACCCATTTGCTTGCCAATTCTGCACCCTTCATGTGTGTGTCCAAGCAGAAACCTAGATCTCATGAAAACACAGAATTCAGCATGCTTCTTTTCAGAAGGCAGGCTGGCTCTCAAAAATATTGACTATGTGAAATCTGCAAGGAAGAGCTTTCTCCTAGGTGTCTAGTTTAGCAGTTCTCAGTTTAAAATGGCACTTGTGAAGTCAGAGCTTCAGCTTCATTACCTGGGGTATTCTGAGCACTTCTGTTTACTAGCTACAAATCCAGAAGGTCCTGGTCCATGACTGTCTTCACCACTGGGTTCTGAAAGACAAATTAAAAATGTCATATCACATCCAGTTGATGAGAAACTGGATAAATGCAACTTGTACATGAATGGAAAGCAGAAGGATTCAGTTCAAAACAAACACTTTTGATCCAAGTTATCCAGACATAAACTAGACCTAGAAGATCCTCACTGCAGTCAAGACAAATCAAAAGAATTTCAGAAGTCAGTTTCAGCTCAGTTACAGAGCAAAGTTCCAGATGTCTACAAGTACACCTGAATACCCTTCTACATCCCTAACAAATGCCTAAAAAGATGCTCTCAGCTGATCCACAAAACCAGTTATTTTTGACTCAAATAGTCTAAACAGCAAAAACTGAAACAGACAGAGAAGAAAATCTTGGTGGATTTCTGCTCTCCTCAGGAGCAAGACATTAAATCCAGTACCAGGCATAAGGAGAGGTGATTACAGGAGGCACCCTTCATTATGCATTGTCAATACCTTCTCTTAGCTGCTTATGAGTGGAAGAGAGATTCTCTGCAGAGGGTGGGTTTGGCTCTTGGAAGACAGGATTCTGAAGAGATGCAAGATTCCTGAGAATGCAAGGCAAAGCAGTTACTTTTACTGCTTGTGTTCTATATGTAGACAAGTCAGTCAAGACCAATACACACAAGGAAAAGCTTCACATGTTGCTTTCTCTCCCTTTTGTTTCAGCTACCTATCAGTGAGCAGAGGCTTCACTAAAAGCTTCAAGATTTAGGACGTTCTCTTCAGTCCATAACAAAACCTCTAACATGTTTGTGTTAACACCAAATTTCAGCACAACACAAGGCAAAGGCTACAGCAATACTAATGACCACTCTGTTCCAGTCCAAGAAGCCTACCTTTGCATCTGGGGTAAGGTATCTGCAGTGTCTGGGGCAAGGGGGACTACAGCTGGTGCCTGTGAAGTTATTGGAGTATCACTGATATTGTGAATCTGTTGCTGGTTTCCCCCTTCTGGAATCTCTGCTCTTGTTTCAGGCTCTCCTGTCTTTTCCAAACTGGGCTGAGAAAGAGCTGAGCTATACATAGACTCCCCTAAAGGACGACTGGTGTCAAAGCACTCAGGGAGAATAATGATATAATCCTCTGATGAAGCAGAGGAGCCTTGACTTTGAACATCATCTTTATCTTCTTCATCAGAATTGCCAGGGTCACTGCAGGAGCTTGCTCTCTCAGACAGCAGGAGGTCCCCTAGTGGGAAAAAGAACAAAGCATTAACAACTGTCTGTATTGTACAGGTACCAACATGGACAGGATTGTCACAGGTCCAAGGCAAGCATCCAGAAACAACCAAGCCTCTGCTGCCAGCATTAGAAGTGCCACTTTCTTTGCTGGGGATCAGGGTGCAGATGCAGTGTGAATGAGCAGCAGATGTTACTGTTATCCATGCAGACATGGACATGGCACCGGGGGGGGGGAGGGGGGTGTGTGCATGTACATTGCTTGTAAACAGAGGAACAAGAGCTACAGAACTTAAACAGCAACATTCAGTTAAGTGACAAGCATCAGGCAGCTCAAAGCATTGACTTCAAGCTCAAAGCGTCAACTTCAAGCTACATGCACAAAACATGGCAGCACCAGCCACATGTAACCACTTCTTAGTTTAACTCCTCACTGGAATGTTTGGGTCAACTGCACTTTAAAACAGCTGTTAAAATTAGCTCCTGATCTAATGAGGATCAGTTTCTACAACAGTGCCACATTTTTACACCATTTATTTGGGGGGAGGCAGTTTGGTTGTTTTTTGTAGCCCTTACTGCAGCTTTATTTTACATTTTAAGCCTTATTTTACTTACCAGAGTCATTTTCTACCATTGGCTCTGACTGATTAGTATTTGCTTCCTTTCTGAAAGTGGAATTAGGTTTTATCCTAGTAGATTCTTCATTTATCCCATTGCAACTGAAGGCATCTTGCAACACTTGTAAAAAGATAAAGCAATCAGGAAAAACAATTATCATCACCTGCAGCCCAGGTGCAAACAGTAAAGCCACAGAAGCCAGCTGAAGGCAGCACTTACTCTGGGGAGACTTCTTTTTTTGTGGGGGCTTATGATCAGGTGCAGCATCCAGGGTTAGAGAGCGAATTACAGTTTCACACACAAACTGAGTCCCACTCATATCTTCTTCTCCTTCCTCCTGGGTGAGTGGATGCTCAGCCTTCACCTTCACTACACAAGTATCTGCAGGAGAGCAGGCTTCTGTCACTCCTTTGGAAGGGAAACAGAACAGGCTTTTAACAGCACCAAAAATGTAAACACAGGGCTTTTTAGGCTAGTCAAGGCTAATACTAACTGTGTTAAACCTCTGAAAACAGAAACACTATGGAATTCAGTTCAAGTTGAATGAGAATGTGATTGAGAAGTATGGTGGCTGCACCTGGACTGTTCTGAGTACAACTCAACCTATAAAGGGCAAATTCTAGTGGCCAGACCAAAAGGCATTTGTATTTGAGTCGTAGATACACTGCAGCCTCTGCAGAGAGCAGTGTCAGACTCCACGTTTACAAGCCCAACTGTTGGGTTTCCCACAGAAGGACAAGACAGGAGTATCAAATTTGACTGTGACAATGCCCTCTTTCCCCCAGCCATGAACTCCCCACTACTACTGCTTACCAGGCACTGGTTTAAATCCACTCCCCTCATTTTCCTCCTCTATCTGACCCAAGCCAGGTTTCTCCAGCAAGGGGCTATCATGTGGCAAAGGGGACATGCATGGAGTCATGTCTGAAAAACAAAAGGTAGCAAAGATAATTGTGACTGAGGGAATAGGAACCTTCCTTCCTCCAAGAAGCAACCTTTTAAAGAAGTTATCCTTTCTTAATGATGTTCTTCCAAGACCAAAGAAACTCAAATATCTTACAAGATAATCTGGTGAAATCATCACCTAGCTTTGCATTCTACTGCCTAAGAAAATGGCAGCCTTCCTCAGTGTCTAAAATTTTTACAGTCTGGCAGCTCATGGTTTGGACAGATTCACTCTGTGCTGGATCAAGAACTGGCTGGATGGCAGAGCCCAGAGAATGGTGGTGAATGGTGCCACATCCAGTTGGCAGCTGTCACTAGTGGTGTTCCCCAGGGATCAGTGCTGGGCCCAGTCCTGTTCAATATCTTTATTGATGACCTGGACGAGGGGATTGAGTCCAGCATCAGTAAGTTTGCAGATGACACCAAGCTGGGAGCAGGTGTTGATGTGTTGGAAGGTAGGAGAGCCCTGCAGAGGGACCTGGACAGGCTGGATGGGTGGGCAGAGGCCAATGGGATGAGATTTAACAAGGCCAAGTGCAGGGTTCTGCACTTTGGCCACAACAACCCCAAGCAGTGCTATAGGCTGGGGACTGAGTGGCTGGAGAGCAGCCAGGAGGAAAGGGACCTGGGGGTACTGATAGATAGTAAGCTGAAGATGAGCCAGCAGTGTGCCCAGGTGGCTAAGAGAGCCAATGGCATCCTGGCCTGCATCAGGAACAGTGTGGCCAGTAGGACAAGGGAGGTTATTCTGCCCCTGTACTCAGCACTGGTCAGGCCACACCTTGACTACTGTGTCCAGTTCTGGGCCCCTCAATTCAAGAAAGATGTTGAGGTGCTGGAACATGTCCAGAGAAGGGCAACAAAACTGGTGAGGGGCCTGGAGCACAAATCCTATGAGGAGAGGCTGAGGGAGCTGGGGTTGTTTAGCCTGGAGAGGAGGAGGCTCAGGGGTGATCTTATTACTGTCTACAACTACCTGAAAGCACATTGTAGCCAGGTAGGGGGTGTCCTCTTCTCCCAGGCAACCAGCAATAGAACAAGGGGACACAATCTCAAGTTGTGCCAGGGTAGGTATAGGCTGGATGTTAGGAGGAAGTTCTTCACAGAGAGAGTGACTGGCATTGGAATGGGCTGCCCAGGGAGGTGGTGGAGGCACCGTCCCTGGAGGTGTTCAAGAAGAGACTGGATGAGGCACTTAGTGCCATGGTCTAGTTCACTGGATAGGGCTGGGTGATAGGTTGGACTGGATGAGCTTGGAGGTCTCTTCCAACCTGGTTGATTCTATGATTCTAAGCTGCAAATCCAAGACTGAAAAAATACAGAGACAGCAAAGAGACTGAGATCCTTACCAACAGGAGTGTTGTGTGGCACTCGCTCCAGCTCCTGCACAATATTGATATCCAGCAGCTCAAAGGACAGCAAATCCTACAGGAAAAGAGCACACAGATATCACCAGCAAGCCCTGAAGTGGACTCCTATGTTGTGCTTCCCAGCATCAGATCCCATTAACTAACTCTGTTAACTCTCAAAAAGATCTTAGAGGGTAGCATCCCAGTCATGAACATCCACATCACAGAATGAGATGGACAAATTAGGGCAGCAAGAGGCAGAGGTAATTACTCCCTTGTTAGGGGCCTGGGAGAGACCCAAGTCTTGAGACTCTTCCACACAGTAACAGTTCTCAACACGAATCCAAGAGAAGTGCTGCTATACAAAGCACAGCCCACTCTTCCTGGAGAGAGTGGCTAGAGTGCAATAGCTTTATTCTCATGAGAGCTGTGTACTAAGATATCAAACCTAGAGTTTGATCAAACCCAGATGTAAACCACCCAGGGTGGTTTCTCTACCTGAATTTTAGCACTTTACCTGTGCAGTGAGGAGATCAACAGATGGGATATAAAATTCTCTCTCACTTGGCAGAGTTTTGATCTTCAAAGGAATAGCTGGTGAAGGTATTTCAGCCTGCTCCATGATTTCACCCATCACTTGGGTACCTGTTTCTGTCTGTAAGGAAGCATCCTGCAAAAGTAAAGAAATAATGTCCCAAAAGCCTCTTAGGAAAGTAGTAAATAAAAAGGTCTGAATTTTGTATACAAGAACACACACAACTTGAAAGAGGTTTAATTTTAGAGCCAAAAGGACAAGACCTAACAAAGAGAATCACAGAACTTTAGAGTTTGGAAGGGACCTCCAGAGATCACAGAGCCCAATTACCCTGCCAATGCAGGATCCCCTAGGGTAGTTTGCACAGGAATGCATCCAGGCAGGTTTTGAAAGTCTTCAGACAAGAAGACTCCACAACCTCTGGGCATCCTGTTCCAGTGCTCCATCACCCTGGCTGTAAAGTCCCTGTTCCAGTCAGCTGAACTTGATACAGACTGGCAACTAACCCTGTGCCAGTCACAATGACTCTTTACAATTGCAACATTCAATATGAAAATTAGAAGCAAGCAGATCACTAAGTTAGGGAGACCACACCACTACACCAAACTGACAGTGCTCCTTCAGTACTGCCCCAAATACCAGGGGAGTTACTTGCCTGTTTGGTGCTGGAAGTCTCATCCTTCTCACAGGAGTCAGAATCCTTCCAGTTGCATTCTGAAGAGTCAGTAGGTGGGGAGGGATCCACAACAATACTGCACCAGATTCTGGGCCCAAACTGTTCCCCTCTGTGTGACAACCTCCAGTGAGAGGTGTAAGTTCCTTCTATATTAGGAGCTACAAACTCAACTGAGACAGTTCCTACATGTCCTGATGGAAGGGATGGCACTAACACATCTTTTTTTTCAGAAGATGCCAAGGTCAGGTTTCCCCACATCAGTTTCAGCTGAAATACAGAACAACAAAAAGGCAGAAGTTCATTTGACCAGTTTGTCTGCAAACTGTGGGCAGTAAGGAGCACTCAAAGTCCCTCTGCTGCAAGGTTTTGCAGATACCAGACATGGAGAAGAGAGGCTGCTAGCAAATATCTTCACATTAATCACTATTCATCTCCATCTTTCAACATGAAGGCAGCCACTCAGAGAAGAAAAGTGTTCTGGAGCAACACACCTACTGTAAACAAGGCTGAGCTGCAACAGAACAGCACAAGAGATGTTCAGTGATGCTGAATACTTTCCTCCTACAGCCTGCAGTAAGAGAACCCAGACAGCTCACACCCCTGCAATACCCAGCTTGGGAACTAACAAGCCAACTGAAACCCTAAACAAGCTCTGACAGAGCAGTCAGACTCCTGGTGCCTAGAACAAACACCTTCCAGAACTAGCTGGATGTGCAGAAGCAACAGCCAAGGCAGGGTACCTTTGTGTCCGAGCCCCACTCCACACTGCCAGTGTTCTTCATCCGCCAGTGCTTGATGAACTTCGTCCCTGGCTGCAGGCGAGTCCCATCGGGCAAGTTCTCATCCACAAACACCGCACTTAGCGTTGGGACAATCGCTTGGAAGGGTTGATTGGGAGCCCTGAGATTGGGGACAGGAAACAAAATGAATCCACTAAAACTGACAACGATATTCATCTGCTATTTCAGGGCTAAAGCTGATTCACAAAGAGGCCAAAGAAGCTCTGCTTAGTTGGAGGAGTATTACTTGCAATTACAGAGCTCAGGTTCAGAGGGGAGGCCACTACTCATTTGATCTGGTTTCATCTGACAACTTCAGGTCGTTCTGTTAGACATGAAATCATTATCTTTGTGATGCCACATCAAGGAGCTTATGCTATCTGAGATACCAATGACTGTTTAGCCTCACAAACAACATTTTTCAGCAAGGTTAAGTTTTTGCCTGAAAGAGGCTGAAAACCAGATTTAATCCAAAGCTTCACTGTTAATTTGAGGGCACTGCAGAAGTGTTGGATCAGCTCACAATCAGGCCAACTTTAGAAAAGAAATACTTGGACCTTGTGCTAGTTTGAGCCTAGCTGGGATATTTTAGTGAGAGGAATTACATTATAGGCTGTTAAGAGGAAACAACAGTGATGTCTACTGCACTCATAGGCTTGCTGAGATGGATTAAAAACAAGAACACAAACATAGATAACAGAGTTGTTTTCTGGATTTTGGGCTGCCTCCTTCTCTCTCTCTCTAACCTGCTGTCTGTGTGACTAATCCATCTGTTTCCTAACCCCCCTGGCCAATTCTCCAAACTCACCTTGAACATAAGGTAAAGGCTGGGAGAGGGGTGGAAAGGAGGTGGAAGGGTAGCTGGGAGCCCTTCCTGGGGACTCTGGTTTCTGGGAGAGGAGCTGTGTTTCTGTATTACTTTTTAAACTTGTGTATTTCTGTATCTAGCTTTATATATTGTAAATATCTGCTTGTATATTGGGCTAAGCTGTAAATAAAAAGCTTCATTCTTTAATTTCCAGCTGGCTGAGTCTAGTCTGGGTGATTTTCTTAAGTGGAGGGAGGCGAGTTAACACCCACATCATCAGAGACCTCAATTAGCATTGGTTTTGTTCCTGCAATATGCCTGTTCAGCCAAAAGGAAGCAAAGACAGCCACTTCAAGATTCACAAGAGTGTAACTGATTCATGTTTACTTAAAAGCCCTAAATGGAATGGTGAGTTAAAGAAACTAGAACAAGTGCTGTGTCTGTACATTCATAAAACTAATGAGAATAGAAAATGCAAAGTGTTGCCTGCAAAGGCTGCCTAGCAACCCTCAGACCACATAAAAAGGAAGATGAGGAAAGATCACAGGATGTAATTGGCTTTCTGCAGATAGCCTGAACACAGCAGAAAGATGAAGCCTTGTTCAGAGCTGGCAGCAATGCCAGCTGAGGCTGCATGTGCCTGCACTGGGACCTAACTGCAGACAATCCCCTTCCCCCTAAACCTCTACTGGCAACAATCATTGGAGCAAAATCATCCCACCTCAGAAATTCCATTTGGACACAATTCCCACATGATCCTATGACAAATGATATTTTAAATGGGCAATTCCATGACCTTCCTCCTGTTGCTTTAACTGAGTCTCATCACAAAGAGCCAGAAAGCAACCTAAAAAATCACTCAACCAACATCATCTCTTACAGGAAGGCATTAGGTTGGACATTGTCAGATTTCGGAGCAGGTGAGCCACTGGCTTCCAACACATGGATGGAGTTCCACAGATGAATTTTCCTGTTCAATTTTAGCTGCTTTTTGAGCTCTCTGACTTCTGCTTTTCTCTGCTTCTTCTCTGCTCGCAGTCTCTGCTTTTCTGCCTTCAGAAACCTCTTGTCCATCTGTTTCTGCAGCCTGCAGAGAGGATAGGTCACCTTGTTGTAATACATTAAACTGAACAGAATTAAGGCTCTGTTGACTGAAAGGGAACAGTTTAGGGAATGTCTCATGCTTCTAGACTGAATACCAGCCGAGTTTAAACACATCTTCATAGCTGCTTGTTAAGAGTTATTTTGAATGGCCTCAATGAACAAACTCAAAGGCAGATCAGAGCATGCTCAAAGAGCAAGCAAGCTCTCAGCCTGCTATGCACCAAGGACATTTGGTCCTTCCCACCACACTCAAAATGCTCTAAGGTTTGACTGCCTGGGGTTGTTTTCAGCTACTCACAGTACAGTTCAAGTACCGTTTCTGATCTCTAAATATAAAGCAAAAGCTGGACATCAAGCCACCAGAGGTGCTGCCACTGTGCTAGGGGATCATCCTGCCAGGCATCAGTAGTTACCTGACTTGCTCCAGGGTGGCAGGCATACGAGGTGTGCCCTCAGCAGGGCCGTGGCTGTCAGCAGGGCCCAGCACAGGTCTGCGCAGCTTGAGCAGGACATGGTTGGGATCGTGCATGTACGGCCCTGCCTCGCACTGCTCACAGATGTTGTAGGCTGGGCAGAGGCTGCAAAGCAGGAAAGGCAGAAGGTTACCAAGAGGCAGACAAAGAATTAATGCACTAGGAAAAGACACTGAAGGATATTAATCCTGATGCTCCTGCAGAGAAGCAGCTGTGTCATGCTATCAATGTAAGTAGTGCTTGTGTGAAAGAAGCTGCTCCTCTGACTTCTGCATCAGCATTTGCAGCCACAGGAAATACTCAGATGAGCATCTTCCCTGGCAAAGCTGCACCACAGTTTGCACTGACATTCTTGAACATACACTGAAAAAAAATGATGCTTCCTCAAGCACGACTGACCAACTGTCAGGGTTGGATAAAATACTACACTGGAAATGCAGCCTTTGTATTTTCTTAAGTGTGATACTGAGCCAACTGAAGCATAAAGGGATGCAAAACAGGTTGATCCTGCAGGAAAAGGACTGATGAAAAGGCCTGTCATCTCCTTCCAGTAAGAAAAAGAAGCATCCAAAGAAAGTGCTCTGTTGGCATTCCATTCACTCCTGCTGTCTAGTCCTAAAACTGACTGCCTCAATCAGATAAAAACCTCACTTCTGACATCTCAAGACACTTATCAAAATCTATTTCACAATTAAACTGACAACAGAGAGATTAAGAAAGCATGAGACCTGCTTTAGTCTCACTGAGTGTCAGAACTAATCAAAGAACTGGCAGTTAGAAATTTTGCTTTTTGTTAACTGAGCCTTTACAGTTACTGCCTGTTATGTGCAAGGAAGGCAGAGAGTGCTTAGGAACACAGCAAGCGTCAGAAAGCTCTCCCTGTTTTAAGTCACACCACAGCAGAGAACAGAAGCTGTCAGACACACCAGACACTCCGAAATGTACAGCAGGTTGGGAAACCAGAAACACACATCACTGGGACAGTTACTCATTCACTCATTCTCTGCCCTGCAAATGAGTGCTCTCATACTACCACCTCTCATCACACTCCACCTGCACTGGTAGCGAACTCCAACGATCCTGGCCTGGCAGCTGCAGCAGGAGATCAGCCAGTCGCACTGGCTGCCATTCCCCAGCTGACTCTCTGAAGGTACTGCTGTGACAGAGCTCTCAGAAAGGTCTGGAGGCTGACTCTGATGAACGAGCTTCTCATATAGCTTCTGCTCCAGCTTCTCAACAGTTTCCTTAACAACTTGTTCTCTGAACTGGAAAAAAATAAAATAGTAATGGATGAGATCCACTACTGCAGCTTCAAAAACTGGATTGCATTGGCTCAAGATTCAGTCTATCAGTCAAAGTGGTCCAGAATCCAATTTCCATCTCTCAAGTCCCTTCCAGGTGAAATTAAACAAGCATCACACTCCTCAGAGGCTGTGTAGTCCAGAAAATAGCAGCCTGTAGCTTTTAACAAGAGAAGCTCAAAATCATTTACTCATGCTCACAATATTAAAGTTCTTCTATCAGCTTGTGCCAAGGAAAGGGAAATACTCTGAGACAAACCAATATCCAAGAAACCCTTCTGGAGTCTCTGATTTAGTCCTGATTTTGTTTATCAGGGAGGTTTCAAGCACAGCCAGTAAGTTCCCCTGTCTTTAGTTTGCATGAAGAAATAGAAAGGGAGGCTCCAGAAAAAAAAGCTTAAAGGCAAACATCTGCTGGTGTGCACTGCACCCTGTCGTTTTCAGAACTGAATAGCTAGTTAGCTCTTAGCATTCACCTGTAAATGCTTCTTGTGATGTTTATCAGCTGTGCAAAACAAGCTAACACCCACACCCTGTTCACCTACAGGTTACACTCAATGGTCTCCTGAAAGCATTCTCTGAAACTAAGCAGGCAATAAAAGCAAGACATCAAGTGCCATGCTTCAGATCTCAGGAAATCGGAAGTATTCCCCACCGAAACTGGCCAAACAAGAGCCTCCAACAGCAACACCATATTTCATGCTCCCTCTCTGGTGAGGGCCCTGCAGTTCCTGCAGCTATGTGGAGTGCCACACAGATTCTGTCATAGGAGCTACTTAGAAGTGCACTCGAACCAATCGAGTACATGTGCCAAACAACCCAATTTTCACGAGAAAGAAACATGTGCCAAACTTCCTCATTTCCTTCAGTTAACATCTACACTGTTCACTCTAAGCTCAACATCTAGCTGTCATTTACCACAGAGTGATCAGATGCCTGCCTTTAAGACTCTGGTCACAACTACTACCAGCAAATGTGATCAGATGTCAGGCATCACATGCCTCTTTTCCACCCACAGCCTCTTATATATCCCTTTGAACCTAAAATTCAGAAAGAAATACACTTACTGTTTCCAAGTAGCTGGTAAACCATTCCGGGGGGTTTTCATTTATTCTTCCTTCTCTATTATGACTTAACTTTTGCTGAAGAGAAAAGCCAAAACAAAAAACCACATCACAGAAATAATTCACAAACCTCCAGTACACAAAGCTGCAAAAAAAAAAAAACAACCCAAAATGCTCAAGAGAGGAAGTTGATCATGTTCAAACAGCTCCCCCCTCAAATGTCTTCACAGAGAAGAGACTTCAAGTTCTTTGGAAAACAGTGGAAAAGCAGCACATGAAGGCACTGCCACTTCCTGAACGATTTCTGCCTTGCCAGCATGTCTGAGTGTAACTACACAATGCCAACTTGTCAACAAGCTACCAGGTGGCAATGAGGGCTACAGAAGCTCAGCTGCTTTATCAAACTACTTAAGGATGGTCAACATCAAAGACTGTTTCTAAATGCAGCATCAAAATATTCTCTTGAAGACACCCAAATCATTTTGTAAGCATCAATGTGTTCAGGTAGCTGAAATTTAAACCCAGCTTCTGAACTCAGAGGTTAAGCGGAGATGAAGAAGAGTCTATAAAGTGAATTACAATAATGAATTGCATTAATTAATTACAACCCAGCCCTGCACCCTACCTGAAACGTCAGCTCCTTCCCATTTTTGAAGTCTTCTTCTACCCCCTGAGCTAGCACAGAGGAGTGCACGAGAGGTTTCTTCTCCTCAAGAAGCAGCAACTTTTCTGCCCCACTTTTTTCATGGAGCTGTGAGGAATGAGGACTTGAAGCTGTCTTCAGACAACAGTCTTCTTCGTAAACATTCATCTGAAGTTGATTTCCTTGCTTAACTGCAATCTACAGGAACAGGACATCAATACACTGTGTTTACTCACAACCAACACAGAGTCCCACACAACTACACTGCACTGGAGAGGCTGGGGGAAGGCTAAACCACACAAAAAGCCCGACTGAGTGAAATGGCAGGGTGCAGCCAGCTGGCATTCCAGTCTGCCTTTCTCAAAGGCATGCTTACTAAGGAGTTCAGTGTAAGCACAAGGATAATTATGCAGATATTCCACAGGGATTTATCAACCTACAATAAATCTGTGCACGTGAGCCACTAAACAGAGATTCTGTCCAGGAACTTAGAGTACATTTTAGTTTATGATTATCAAGTCAGCAGATCAGAAATTCAGGCTGTGAGCAAAAAGCTCTGAAGCATGAACACAACTGAAATGTAAGGGAATGCAACTCTTATTTTGTCTAAGCAAATTAATTGCTTAGGAGGTAAACACTGGTAACAATTAAAGGTTTAATGTTCTGCTCTCTGGCAACAAAATCTACATGGCAAGATTTTCAAAGGGATCCTTTTACAGCCCAGTATCTCCAGGAGCAGAGCCAGTGCTCATGTGCTGGAGAAAGCCACTCATTCAACCAGGGAGCTGGCTGCTCAGGATCCTGAATCACAGCTGCCTCATCAACTCAATTATACAAATCAAGATCAGCCAAGATAGGGGAAAAAAGTAGCAAAACATTCAATTTATTGTCCAAAACTAGAAAACTGAGCTACTCTGATTTCCCTGGGTCAGGTAAAGCTGGGTTTTTTTCTCAGCTACACCAATTTGAACTAGGAGAGGATAAATACATTGAAAAAAGTCAGAGTCTTTACCTTTAGAGCTTCTTCATATTCTTCTAAAGAAGAAAGGGAAAGAAATGTGAATTTTCCCTGTCTCAAACAGCAGATCTAAGTTTAGCACACAGTACTCAGGGACTATTACACCAAGAGGCATCTCCCATCCTTTCCATAAGTTCTTCTAAACTAGTGCTGCTGTGAGCAGCAGGGGTACAGACAGCAACAGGCAAAGGTGTCCTCACAGCCTAGACTCAACATCCCACTAACACAGGCATTTCCAGTTTGTACCTAGGGATCAAAACCACTTTCCTTTGGGGAGATTTTATGCCAAATCCAACATAAAATTCCAAATGATCAATGAGCAAACACTCTCAACTGCTTCTCCAAAGCCACAAACAGCACTTGGGGTTTGTTTACAAACTTTAGTTCCATAAAGCAGTAGCTCACCTTTGCTGTTCACAGAGACCTGCAAAGAGAAACATACAGTGAGTAACAGCCACAGGTTCCCTTCAAACTAAAATGCTTTCAGAACAAATGTGTTGTGATTCCAAAACACCACTCCTGCAGGTATTTGTTATTGCTACCTTGTTTAATCATTAATCAGTGTCGTGGTACTCTGGAGTAGACCATGCTCTTTACTGGATTGGCACAATAAACAAAGTCTCTGGCATTCAGAACAAGCCTGGTCTGAGCTACATTCTGCTCTAAATCTCCAGATGAAAAGCAAGGAGAGGGAGAGGTTACACCATGCCGGAAGTTACTCGACAAGGACAACTAGAAGTAACCCATTTGTTGTCAGCCAGTAATCTGCTTGGAGATTACAGCCTTTGCACAGAACAAGCAGGGGATTTGAGTTCACCAGATCACTGCAGTAAACAGCTGCTGCTGACAGGGGACCCACATCTTTCAGAGGAAGAAATGCAGATTGAAGAGACAGGGCTTTACCATGACTGTAACACTACACAGTTACAGCTCCCTTGTTCATAGAATCATAGGAACAACCAGGTTGGAAGAGAAACTGAAAAGGCCCTCAAGAGAAGCATTCTGCCATCAGAGCACACAAAGCTGCTTCTGTGGTGTGGGGAAAAAGGCAGTAGCTTCTACAAAATATTTTCATAGAATCACCCAGGTTGAAAGAGACCTTCAAGATCATCCAGTCCAACCTAGCACCCAGCCCTATCCAATCAACTAGACCATGGCACTAAGTGCCCCATCCAGGCTTTTCTTAAACACCTCTAGGGACAGTGACTCCACTACATCCCTGGGCAGCCCATCCCAATGCCAATCATTCTCTCTGGCAAGAACTTCCTCCTAACATGCAGCCTATACCTCCCCGGCACAACTTGATGCTGTGTCCCCTCGTTCTGTTGCTGGTCACCTAGAAGAGACCAATCCCACCTGGCTACAGCCTCCTTTCAGACAGTTATAGATAGCAATTGGGTCACCCTTGAGCCTCCTCCAGGCTAAACAACCCCAGCTCCCCTCAGCCTCTCCTCATAGGGTTGTGTTCTAGGCCCCTCACCAGCTTCAAGGGTTGTGAAAGCACAAGAGTAGCAACCCTCTGCTTAGCATAACACAGGCATCGAAAGCATGAATGGGTCACACCAGTCATACATTGCAGACCTGCTGGGAGGGTGTGGTAGCAGATACTTTACCTCATCATTATCCTCATCAATGTACTTGATCTGAATGTTGCCCAGGTCAAATGAAACTTTTACCTGTAAAGGAAAACACACAAAGCCACAGTGAGACAAGCTACAGATGTTCCTCCTTAGTAATGACTACCACAGAAAGAGGCTTTTGAACCTCTTGCCCCTGCCTTTAGTTTCTCAGATGCAATAAACACTTTTTCACAAGATCTGTTCTTCTGGAGCCAAAGAACTCTCCCCAGTTCCTCCCCTTGCCTACAACCCTTACTAGCCTCCAATAACGAAAAGAAAATTCATTTTCTACTATGTTTTCCCTCCGAGTTAATGTTTATACCCAAATAAATAATGAACTTCCCATTAGGAGAGGACCACCACAGGGTTAGCAACCTCAGTCACAGTAAACACTGCAATATACAGCAAGCCAAGAAAGCTAACTTTGACTGGAGAAAGCAGCTCGTGCAGCCTTTATTCCACAAACCTACCTGTGTTGACAAACTAGGATTAATCCATGTACTAAAAATGGCAAAATATCTCATTCCAGCACTCACCATTTGAAGCACTGTGCATCTGAATGTATCAACACACTAAGGAGATCAGAGAATAAAGCTGAGCATCAGATCAACCACAGAAGGCTGTTGCTGCCCAGGGCTCAAGAATAGTCTTTTTGAGGCTCCCCTGCATTTTGGCATCATTCACCTACAGAAGCTGTAGCTTCCTCTATAGAAACTCTCTGAAAAACAGCTACAAGAGACACGTTCTGCTAGCCTGGACCTAACAGAGGAACACTAGCAGCCTTAGAAGGCAGTAGATGACTGGGACTTAGCACAAGGGCACAGCAGTCATAGTCAGACCACAACTGGAACACTGAGTACAGTTCTGGGTGTCCAGTTCAAGAGGGACAGAGAACAACTGAAAAAAGTCAGATAGAGGCTGTAAGGATAATAGAGTCAAACATCTCAGCAAGAAGGAAAGCCTGAGTGACCTGGGGCTGTTCAGTCTGAAGAGAAAGATGAGGGGGACCTTATCAATGCCTACAAATATCTCAAAGGGGGGCTACCAGGAAGATGAAGCCAGTCTCTTTCCAGGACGAGGAGCAATGGAGGCAACATCAATCACAGGAAATCCATCTCAAAAGGAGGAAAAAGTGTTTTATTGTGAGTGTGCTGGAACCCTGGGACAGGCTGCCCAGAAAGGCTGTAAAGTCTCCTTCTCCAGAGATCTTCAGAACCTGCCTGGATGTGTTCCTGTGTGACCTGCTCTAAGTGGTCCTGCTGTGCAGGTGGGTTGGAGTCAATTGCTGGAGGTCCCCTTCAACCATACACACTGAATAATACACTAATTCATAGGAAAAGACACAGCTGAGACGATACTACCCTGAAACTGTAACTCACACAAGGTAGTGCAAGCACCTAGTGGCACTACCGTGGCTACAGAAGCACTCCTGTAACAGAACACACACCTTGAACAAATGCATCCTCACTCTCGGACTGCTTGGGACGGAGAGCAACACCGTGCTTACAAAGCAGTTTACTTTCAGCTGTGATGCCAGCAGGAGTGTGACGAGCACAGACATTCCTCCAGAGTCTACTTGCTGCCAAGTATTTTAAGCCTGAGCTAGCAACTCGTCTGTTAGACTGAAACACAATGAGTGAAGATGATGTAGTTCGAACTTCAAAGTGTGAGCGATCCACAATGCAAGAGCCTCCTACATGGTACACTGGAACATTAGCTAAAACAAATGAACTGAAAGAGAAAGCAAAATACTGGCAAGAGCTCTTTAGATTCAGCTTTGATAGTAAGCTAAAAAAACCCACACGACAAAACGGTTGCTACACAACTGAAAACAAACAAACCCCAAAACGACTGCAGCTTCATCATAACCACGAGAAATCCTTACTACACCGTTTCGACCTCAGCCAATACACAAGTTTTCACTAACTAGCATTGGAAATACTCAAACTAGCTCTTCCATATACCAAGGATATGATACAGAAAGGAACCAAACACACATCAGTGACTCAAGCAGCCCGGAAAGATTATCTCCAGTGAAATGCTCTACAACCAACAGAAGAGTGGAAAGAGCACGGGACAAAGCGTTGTATTGCACAGGGGTGCAGGCCCAGAAACAAGTACCCTGAACTGTGGAGAGGAGCAGAGCACGCAGCTGAGGCCAGTTCCCCTCAGACAAACAAGCGACCCCTACGCAGCTTCATTCACGCCACTAAATATTGCGGGACTAGAAGTCACTGCTGACGCATAACAAAACACAGTTGTAGCAGCCTGTAAAAAGCAGGACGTTACCGAGGGAGCCGAGAGAGAAGACGCCTGGCCCTCGGAGAGGCGTTTACACTGCAGACGCCTCACCGAGACGCTCCCCACAGCTACTGCGCCGCAACTACAGCGGCACTACCGGGGACCGTTCCCACGGCGAGGCCGGACGGTACGCGCAGCGCTTACCATGGCCTCCACATCTGCCCACGTTGTGTGTGCCGAGTCCGACACCAGGAAACTTTGGCTCTCCCCACGGCAGGTGACGCGGAGGTTCACCTGCGGCTCCATGCCGCCTTGCGAAGGAGATCAGGGGATCCCTGTCAGACGGGCCGAAGAGCCTAACATGGCGGACCAAACGCGGGCAGCTCCGCGGCCTCCACACGATCCCACTGGCGGCCGCAGCTGCCACTCGCGCCGGCGGCGGCCCTGGTTGGCTGCGAGCGGCGGGACCGGGCGCGGCGGAGCACAACAAACAGCGCAGCTGGGCGCAGCGGGGGCGGGGCCGACACGCACTTCCGGTCCCGCGGCACAGCTCCCACAACGCACCGCGGCGGCGGCGGCGGCGGCCGAGACCTTCGCTGCCCTGGCGGGGCGAGTCACGCGGCAGCGGCGCAGCCAATCAGCGGCGCCGCTTTCGGCTCCGTCGGCAGTACCACGTGGGAAGGGAGACTTAATTAGGGGGCGTGTCTTGGATCACGTGCTGTGGTCTGGGCACGGTGATTGGCTGCTGGGTCCTGGCGTGGCGAAAGGGCGCGAAAGGAGACGCTCCGGGGAGCTCCCGCAGGTGAGGGAGCAGCTCCGGCCTGGGCAGCTGTGGTCTGGGCACAGTGATTGGCTGCTGGGTCCTGGCGGGGGGAGAGGGCGCGAAATGAGACGCTCCGGGGAGCTCCCGCAGGTGAGGGAGCAGCTCCGGCCTGGGCAGCCGCTGCTTGATTTGCCTTTGTCTCGGCGGTGTCCGGGCGGCGTGACGGCCGGGTCCCAAGCTTGGTGCTGAAAGGCCTGGGTTCAGAGTTCGTCCCAGCTGCCCCCGTGTGAAGACCGACTAGCTTATGTTCGCTTTCAGGCCTCTCCGTACTTGCTGTAGGACCTTACCGGTGCGCCTTGATGTGGGTAGTTCCTAGAGCCCTTTGCTTAAACGTGTCTGTTGTCTCCTTTAGGCAACCAGCAATAGAACAAGGGGACACAGTCTCAAGTTGTGCCGGGGAAAGTATAGGCTGGATGTTAGGAGGAAGTTGTTGCCAGAGAGAGTGATTGGCATTGGAATGGGCTGCCCAGGGAGGTGGTGGAGGCACCATCCCTGGAGGTCTTCAAGAAGAAACTGGATGAGGCACTTGGTGCCATGGTCTAGTTGACTGGATAGGGCTGGGTAATAGGTTGGACTGTATGATCTTGAAGGTCTCTTCTAATCTGGTTGACTCTATGATTCTCTGTTCCACCTGGAGAGCTTTTTATGACTGTAATGCTTGTGTGTACCCTTGCCGAGTTCCTGCTGAGTACTACTTTTGTAATCCCTTTCGATTTTTTTTGACTGCAGAAGACTTGACAGATTTTAGCTGTAAACATTCAGTAGGAGACCTTCACCAGTGTTGTAAAGCCTCACTGAAGAAGCATCATCTAAGTATTCAGTACTGTTCAACATGCTGTAGAAAAGCTATGTGGGAGAAAAGATGGCCACGGGATACAACGCGTTAGACAGAAAACTGATACTTTGTTTTCCTAGGCTGTTTTGGTGTGAAGAATGGACCTCTCAGCCATGGCTGTTGGAGATGTACAAAGTGTGCTCTTGGCTATGCAGAAGAATCTGGAGTGTGCAATATGGTATGCCAGGAGAATAATGTGAACGCTATGTTAAGAACATGGTTAATGTGTCCCACTTCTCTTCCCTACCAATATATCTTTGTTGCTGGTGGGTAGTGGTGCTGGTTGGTTGGGCTTTTTTTTCATTCAGAAAAGTGATTCTATTTCTGCATCTTGCTTTGCTGCTCCTATTTTACATGTAACTTCTGTGCTCTTTTTTTTTCCCCTTTTGTAGCTTGGATGTGGTCAAAGAGCCAGTTTCAACAAAATGTGATCATATCTTCTGCAGGTAGGTTTGAAAGCTCCTTATGGCTGCTCAAGCTAGACTTCTAGCTCAGACAAAAACAATCAGAACAGAGAAACTTTGAAGTGGAAGCTCTGAGTGGAGGAGCAAACATTCCAGGGATAGGCCACAGAATGGCACCAATGCCTAAGTTAATATCATTTCATTGGAGCATCAAGAGCTTTATGTCTGGAAGCATAGCTTGTACCTTTCCCTTGCTGCTTCTGCTGCACCAACTGCTGTCTTCCCCTGCCACTGTTTTGTCTGCTGCTGCTTTTGCTGCTTTGCCACTGCTTTACCCCTTCCCCACCTTTCTTAAAGCTATTATATTTCTGTAGTACTTTATTCTCCTTATACTGTTATATTTAGTTTAAACTATAAGAAATACAATTTCATTTTTCCTGACTTCCCAAAAGTCCATGCTGTAGTGAGTTTAATGTACTGGGGGAGTGATCCACCCTAACCCAGGGCACTCATCATTGTAATTCTTAGACTATCTATCTATGTCTAAGACTGTCTATCTATGCATCCTTGCTGCAGCATTAATAACCTAATGTATGGATATTTTAGTGGGAAAATTAATTCTGAATGAGAAATAACTGTAGTTTTATAGATGTGGCAAAGAGGATTAATTCGCTGTAGCACCAGAACAAGAATACAGGCATTGAGCTTGATAACTGAGGATCTCTATGAAGCAATGCACACCTAGGCTCAGTTTTAAAGGAAATAAAATCCTCCTTTTGGTTACTATTGTGATTATTCTTTTTATCCAGGTTATGCATGTTCAAACTCTTCAGTGAAAAGAAAAAAGGTGTGGTAGAGTGTCCTCTGTGCAAGACTGAAGTTACTAAGAGGTAATGCATCTTTGCTTGAGGATGAGCAGTTTAATTTCTAAGGAAGTGTTACTCTTTTATTTTTTAATCACCTAGCAGAAGACCAAAATAAGCAAGAAATTGTGCTTCCTAAGCTGATGGTATCTAAAGGAATAACTCTAGTGCCCTACCCCAGTATAAACTTTCTTCAAGTGGCTGTAGGTGAAGATACCATTCTTAGCAAATGTTTGTGCTGTCAGCTAGACTGTGTTGTTGTGCAGTAGTTTGTGCTAAAACTGGTTTGCACTAAATCTATGTGAGGGAAAATACTGAGCTTTCACTTGGAGATAGCTTTAATTCTCCTAGTAATGGTTGTTTTAAGGATTGTGTTGTTCCTGGGCAGCAATTTCTCACCATCTTATCTTCCATTTTGGAGTTTTACTCCCTTTTGTTCAGTCAAAACTCTATAAATTCTGACAGTTGACACCTCCATTTGTCTTAATTCATGTGGTGATGTCATTTCAGAAGTCTGAGAGAAAATTCCAGATTTAAGCAACTAATTGGGGTGTTGTTGGAAACTATCCATGCATTTGAGCTTGACACTGGAGTAAAGAGT
Source organism: Pogoniulus pusillus (assembly GCF_015220805.1). Classification (NCBI taxonomy): domain Eukaryota; kingdom Metazoa; phylum Chordata; class Aves; order Piciformes; family Lybiidae; genus Pogoniulus; species Pogoniulus pusillus. The sequence goes on along the minus strand of NC_087303.1, from coordinate 3,850,933 downwards.
AAGTGTTGTGAATGTACAACCCCTGCTTTTATTTTAAGTAAGATCCTGACACTTGTGTTGAAATTATTCGCAAGGTCTCTCATTTTCTGTGCTGTACTCAGTGTGAGAAAGAGCTGTCCAAAGCTTTTTCTTGGCTGTATTTCAGCTGGGTGGCTGCTAGTTACAAGACCATCTTACTAACACACACCTATTGTCATGCTCAGTGGAAGAAAATGGTTTTGCCTTTTTTCCCCTGTTGATATTTTTCAGTTTTAAACAGTCATCACCTTCCTAAAACGTCCACAGAAGCCACTGCTGATTTGCTGTGTGAAAAGCATTCTGTTATCCAAAGCAAGGGCTTCAGAAACAGGAAAAAAAGCACCAAAGGAAATGGACAAGAGACCTGCACCTTGGTATGCTTTTCCCCCGGTGTTTTTTGCCTGTTTGTTTGAAATGTATATCTGCATCTAGATAAAACAATGGAACTGGAGATTCTGGGTTACTTTCGGATCACTGTTTGACTTTAGTTCCACACAAGGACATCTATTTTTGTTTTCCTAACCTACTTTTAAAAGTGGTTTGCATAACATGGCCTGAACTTAAAGATTATGTTGACGTGATGTATTTTGTCCTTAAAACCAGGACTGAAAGCTTTTTGGTACTGCTTGTTTATAGAGGCTGCCTAGCTGCTGGTTGGCTTTCTGCTTCCTTGCTGGTCAGACCATGAATATGCCTAAAGAATTCTTGTGCTGTGTCCCAGTTTGGGGTGATTGCTGTGTGCACGAGTTTGTTCTTGTCTCATCTGTTTCATGATGGATAGAATGTTCACTGAAATGAAACTGTTAATGGTTTGAGCTGTTGACTGTCTGATAGTTGGTTCATCAGTAGGGTGGATAACATGTATTGGATTTGTGTATAGAAGCTGCCAGTATAAATGGTTCCTAAGTGTCAGCCCCTCTTGCTTTAGCTGAAAGAACTAATACTCTGTTCTTAAAAAAACCCTTTCTGTTTCTCTGTCAGCAGGAAGCCAATGTGGATACACAGCTTGCAGACACTAAGGACAAACAGTGTCCCCTAAGAAACAAAACCCAGAGGTGTGACTCTGAAAAAGGGATTTATATCGAGTTTGGTAAGATCTGTTGTAGATCCACACTGAGATTATGTGTAATGTTTGCAAAATAATGAAGCTCAAAGTGTTTATAAGCACTGGTTTCTCCCTACCACACACAATGAGGACAAGTGAAGGACAGTTCCCAGTTGTAAATCCAAGGGGAGGGTTTTACATCATTTGTTGTACACTGCTGTAGTAAGCCTTTAAGGCTTATTGTGCAAGACCTAAAGAAGAAAAGATGCTTTTGGTTGGTATAACTAATGATAACAACTGCTTTAAAGAACATTAAGCCTTGTCACCAGTGCTTGAGGATCTAATTAATAATCTGAGTTAAGCATTACAACTAACTGGCAAAATAATATTTCATTTCTGTTTATCCTCGTTTTTTTAGAGCTCCATTTTTTTCTGTTGCTGACTGCTCCAAAGGAAGGCAGATAAAGGTTGTGCATAGCTGATTTTCTTCCTGCCTCTTCAAGGAACTGAGAGTGCTTATTGCCTCTCTTTTTTCCTTATCACTTCTGCCCAGATCAAAGGATCTGAGACAGACACTGAAATACGTTGCTCTGACTTCAGTTCAAAATCATAAATCCTAAACCCTAGCAGCTTGGTTTGTCTGTACATTTAGAAATTAGAAACTAATTAACTCTCATCATCTCTGTCTTAGCAGTCACTATTTAAAGAGTTCTCTGCTGTTCCATTTCTATAGAAATAATTATAATTAGATCAAATACTGCACAATTGAACTTGATTTCATCTGATAAAAGTTGAAGGCATCTGCCTCTAGAGAGAGCTAAGCACATAAGCATCTGAAAAGCACAGAGTCTGGCAAGTCCTTGTCGGAATCAATCCAAGCAGAGTAACAGCTGCTTTGTTTTCAGGCTCTGACTCATCTGAAGAGCTTTTTAAACAGCAAAGCAATGCCAGGTGAGTAGTGGTGGTGAAGGGATTGCTGTTCAGTGTTCATCTTCCTGTGTTTTAACTTCTTTGCAAAAGGCTGACTAAATTCTTCAAGCTGAGCAATGATTTTCAGCTTTGAGGGAGAGTAGAATGAATGGCTGACTCCCATCATTTTGTCATGTCATGCTCTAAAGCTGGTTTCTAAACATTTTGTTGCTTACACAGACACTGTGCACTATGCTTTAGAAAGGAAATGTGGGAGGGAACTTTCTAAAGTAATTAGCTGAAACTGAAGGGATTTAGTTGTGACAAATGTCAGTCATAGGCATGAGTTCTCCAAAAACTGTTCAGAGAGCAAAAAGGGAAAATTAGCTATCAGCTACTGTGCTTTTCTCTGTAATGGAATTAGAGTTCTCTTCCTAACAGATCAGAAGACAAAACAGGGCTTCACATTTCTTCTCAACAACAGAAGAGTGCTAAGGAGGGGAAAGGCTGTTGTCTCAATGCACAGTCTGATAAGTTAAGTGCTAAAGGAGGAATTCTACCAAATGTCCCAGGTGTGTTTATTGTTCTGATGACAAAAAATAACATTTTCAGATTGGAAAAAAAAAAAAAAACAACAAAAAACTCAAGTTAACATTTTTGTAAATCTATATGCTTGCATCTTGTAATTCTGTTGATACCTACAGCTAGTGACAGCATTATGTAAGGTGATACCTGTAGACTGGATACTTAAAATGTGGATATTCTGTGCACAGGAACAGAAGGGAACAACAAAGTAACTTAACCCAAGTGCCAAATGTGCTCTGCCTCAGACAGACTGTATCCCTCAGACCGTGAGCTGAGTGCCCTGCCTGGCAGTTGATGGAAGAACTTGTAAGAAAATATGTCAGGTGTAATTTGATCTTTCTGCCTTTCTCTGGAGGGAGAGTTGTGCAGTGTGATGTTCTTGTTTTGAAGGGAAATGAGAACAGTTCTTCTGAAAGAAAGTAGCTGTTAAGCTTGTGGTTGCTCTTGTGTGTGTAAAATGGGGCTTAATAATTTGTGATACCTGTAAATCTTCAGGTGAAAGTGATTTCTCTAAGGAAGGCTTGAGCAAGAGAAGTACTCTGAGCACCACTGAATATGCCAAACCTGTCCAAACAAATGTGACTGGATGCCAGAGTTCTGCTTTAAATGCATCTGTAGAGCTGCTCAGAGAGCAGTGTGATGGAACGGGTCCTGGCAGCGCTTCAAAGAGCAGGGACACATCTTTCCTGGAGAACACAGAAGCCCATGCAGAGCAAACTCAGTGCAGCAGTAAAAGAAAAGAGATTGACTTAAAAGATAGTTCAGAGAGCAGGTTGGATGAAAGCAAGGATGTAGATACTGTTGTACAAATTGTGGAAGCTGTGGAAATGCACAAACCTGAGAATGATTCTTTCCATGAAAATGAGCTTACTCTGGAGAAACTGCTTCAGCCAGAGACACTTCACTGCACTGCCCTGCCTGAAGTCTCTAGGAAGAGACTGAAGAGAAGTGTTGAAAAAGTCAATGAGTGGTTTTCAAAAAGCAATGAGATTCTGACTTCCAGTTCTTCCCAGGACTATTCTGCTGGAGCAGCGGTTTCAGACGAAGAAGATATGTGCTTGTCTGACAAAGATTCCTCTACTTCAGAGAAGACTGACCCGATGGAAATCACAGTGGAGGAAGGAAACAAAGGGTCAAGACCAATGGCAGATATCATCAAAGACAAAATATTTGGGAAAACATACAAGAGAGAGAGGAAGGCAAATCCCCCTGTTATCTGGAGGGATGTTTTTCCTAGTGCAAAACAGAAAGATGTGGGTGCTGCTGCTGAGAAGTGCTTGGATGACTCCAGCAAAGACAGACCCAAACGAAAAAGGAAGACTGCCCATGTCCTGCAGCCTGAGGATTTCATCAAGCAAAAAGATAAAGAAGGGACAGATGGGAGCCCTCAGAGTGTTAACTGCTGCTTTGGAGGTGCTGAAGAGAAAAGATGTGATGAAAGTTCTGCTGTTAATGAGAGTCACCTCTCTGAGAACAGAGAGGATAATACACTGGCAGCACTTGAGGAAGGAGGAGGATCCATACGGAAGAAAGCTACTGCAAAGGTGACTGGCAGGCAGAGTGACAGTGAGCTAGAACTGAAAAACTGTGACCAGAAAAGCACTAAAAAAACCACTGCAGCAAAAAGATGCAGGAGTTCTACTAGAGCCATGTGTGCTCTCCAGTTGGTGGTGGACAGGAACTCTCCTTCCCCTGATCCAGCAGAGCCACAGATTGACAGCTACCCAAGCAGTGAAGAAGCAAGGAAAGTTGATTCTGAGCAAAGACAAGTCAGGCGCAGCAGGAGGCTTCAGTTACTGTCTGGAGAAATGACAAAAGAAATGGGAAAAGGAGCAGTAATGAAGAGAGCAAGAACCTCTGGCAGCGATGATGAAGAGCCTTTTGGAGACCGAAGCAATGTGCTAGCTCACACTTCTGAATGCAAAGACCTGAGTGAGCCCCCGGGTGTGCTGAGTCACAAGCTACTCACTGATCAGAAGGCTGATAACATGCAGGTTAGCCTACAGAATTCACCTGATACTGCAGCAGCTGGAATGAGTCTCTTCAATTCTCCAGCCTTGTGTCAGCATTCAGACTGTAGTTCCTCTGCACCTGATGCAGGTTCTCATGGAGGTAAAATACAAGGTAGCCCTTTCCTCTTACAGTCTCCCTCAGTGACTGTTGTGCAAACTTCTGACCCAGCTGAAGAGGTGACTGAATCAAGTGTTCCCCAGGAGAGTGAACATGATATGCAAAGTGTAACAGAGGACTTGGGAACTGAAAAGCTGCCAGTGGCCAGAAAAGCCTGGGATTTGATTAAGGAAGCTGCAGATAGTGAGTTAGACACACAGTGCCTGCGAGGTATATTTAGGCATTCCAAACGCCTGTCGTTCAGCCTTTGTCCTGCTCCCCCGAAGGTGTGTGCAGAAGGGGCTGCTGCTGAGCCTCTGAAGGTATCGTGTGCTGCTCAGGTAGAAAATGAGCATAGTAAACATTTAAACAAAGAAAACTTGCAAGAAGAGGAAACTGTTGAAAGCTTGAGTAGGGTTGGTGAGGAAGAGGAGCTTAAGACCTATGAATCTGGTTGTGTTAGTCCTGTGAATTGCTTTGTTGGCAACACTGAATGTATGGACACAGTGGAACATGAAGCAGGTGTTTCACAGGTTGCAAATCAAGAGACACTGACACCTGTAAGAGTGAGTGCTGCTGGGATTGAAGACAAGAACACATTGCAAAAGGGAGAGCAGGGAGATGAAAAGACAGTGTCAGCTGCTGTAGGGATAGGAGGTGAGTTGAGGCAGAATCCAGTCAGTACCAGCAGACAGAGTGATCAGAGCGATACAGCAGAGCTCGCTTTCAGAGCTGGTGTAAACACAGTCAGTGAGATCTGCTTGGCTTCAGGAAGCAATCAAGCACAAAAGGCTGAAGTTGTTGACAGCAAAGGCCCAGTGCTCCATCTTCTGTCCAGATCAATGATTTCTGCAGCTCCTGAGCAGAGGCCTGCTGAATTCAGGGGTGAAATCACTGAAAACAAAGGTAGCAAAAGGAAAAAAAGGCAAGTGAAGGGGACCGGAGAAGAGGCAACCCAAACAGATGGCACAGGAATGCCCAAGTGCTTAGTTCCAGAGGCTGCAGAGGAACCCCTGGAAGAGACTGGTGGTTTTACAGGTTTATCTGAAGCTGCTGATGACTTACTGTGCTCTGATGATGTTTCTGAAGGGAACAGCTTTTCTGAAACTGATAGGAGAGAGGTATCTGCTGTCTTTGTGAAAAGAGGCGGCGAGGCCCTGACGAAGGAACTGCACAACAGAAATGCTGGTTCGAGGCCCAGATCTCAGGGTACTCAGAGATCTCGAAGAAGAGTGCCAAAACTGCCATCTTCAGATGAAGAATCCAGCGAGGATGAAGACTTACCCTGCTTTCAGACATTAATGTTTGGCAAATCAGTAAGCACACCTTTGCAGGTCAATAAACAGGTGGCATCTGGGGCGGAGTGTCCACTAAGTCCCATCACGTCGCCTCGCGATGGAAGCCACGATGTGAGTGACATGCAGAAAGTGCCTGAAGCTGCCCCAAGTAATGAGTATCCTTCATTAAGCCAGGAGTCAGAATGCTCCATCAACTTATTTTCTTCCCAGTCCAATAATTCTGAAGAATCAACTGATGGAGCAAAAGAGCCAAAGAAACTTTCAGCACAAGCTGATAGATCAAAACAAGTGAAGAACGTGAGTGAGAGTAAAGAAGAATCTCAATGTTGCAATGGGAGGCTGAAGAGAAGCAAAACAAACTTCAAAGATGAATGTCAAGAAGACCCAAACGTGGGAGCAAACCTAGGTACAAACCAAGATTTTTGTGGGTGGGTGCAGCTGTGTTTGTAATCTCATTGCAGCCAGGTTGTTGTGTTTGCAGGGGGATTTTGTTCTGTGTTTATGTGGTGATTGCTCTCCTAAAGGAATATATCACCCATAAACAATCAAAGATGCCTCTCAGTGGGCCAGTTCCTGAAAATTCTTCCAGTATGTTTTATCAAAGCAAAACTTTGAAGATTGGACAGTAGAGGCTGAAATCTGTCTGGTGGGAGTTAATTCTGGGGTGAAATGCTGGCTTGCTTACTACAATCTCTCATCAAAATTTCCTGAAGTCTGCCTAAGCTGTTTCCCCTTGTCAAATGTTTGTTGAAATGGGCTGTAGAATTCTGTAGTGCTTATTTTGGCCTTTTTGTGGCTTTCCTAAATATTTAGGATTCTTCATCGCTAGTGAAACACTTTGAGTTCTGTTTACTTTGGCGTGTGTGAGAGGTGGCTTTCTTTGGGATGCTTGCTGAAAGTAAATCTGTGCTTCTGGCTTCAGTGTTCCCAGAGCTTCCCACTTCACTTGGCTGGAAGGATGTGTGTGGTGAAAGATTATGGACAGTGTTTGTTGGGTTTGTTCATGTTGTTAACTAACTCAGGCTTTCTTCCACCTTCAAGCATCTGGATATGACAGTGAAGCAAGTAACGTAGAAGATTCATGTGGACCTTTCTCCCAGGGTGAAATCCTTACTACACAGGTGAGTTTGTGCTCCAAATTCTAGCAGTAGTTTATGTTCTAGGATCTAGGTGAGTACCTGGGAGCTATGAAGTCAGTGCTGTCATCACATGCTCTATGGCTGGTTGTTCTGGTCACTGCAAGATGTGGTCACCTGCAAGACACTGCTCTGTCATGTGGCTTCTCTGGAAGCGATCCTAGGATATGCCTGGGTTGAAGGGAAGAGTAGCAGTGTGGATTGGTGGGCAGCTGTTTGGTTTGGTGGGTGGTGGGAGTTGCCTGTTTCGCTCAGAGGGGCTATGATTCAGTACCAAGGAAGTTCCACATGATGCCACTGCTGGAGCTGAAGAGGCAGCATGGATTGGTGGGCAGCTGTTTGGTTTGTTGGGTGGTGGGAGTTGTCTGTTTCGCTCAGAGGCACTGTGATTCAGCAACAAGGAGGTTCCACATGATGCCGGTGCTGGAGCTGAAGAGATGAGCTTGAAGGTCTCTTCCAACCTGGTTGATTCTATGAAAATAGTGCTGCACCTCCTGGTTTTGAAGTTTGTGTTAAAGAAATTGCTCTTACTGTTTAAAGCTGAATTTGCTAATGCTGGCACAACTGTGCATCCTTTGCAGCAGAAGAATGCTATGCAAAATAACCTGAAAAAGCTTCAGCAAGAAATGGCTGTACTTGAAGCAGTGCTACAGCAGCATGGAAGCCAGGACCCTGAGTTTTCACCTGTGCACAGGGAACTGCCACAGTCCAGTAGTAAAGGAACGATTGGAGTGGAACAAAGGACACAAGAAAGAAGTAAACAGCAATGAAAACTTCCTGCAGCTTTTCTACTAACAGTGTTGTGGCTATTGCTGGTTCTTTTTTCCTCTACCACAAATTCTGAAATTAAGACAGCAGAATTGTACCTAAATTCAGCTGCCCTGATGCACACATTTTGTTGGTAACTTAGGCACTACACTTAGTCTCAGAAACTCACATTACAGATCTGTGTGAGTTCTGTGGTGCAGTTGTATGGATGGCATGCTAGCCTTGTGGCTTAGCAGTTCTAATCCATTTTGCTGTTCTGTCAGCTCTTGTGTTCTTGTTTTCTTTCACTGAGATGGGTAAAGGTCTGGGAGAGGGCTGAACACCCAGAAGAACTTGGCCTCTCTTGTCCTTTAGCATTTCAGTGAACGAGACAGAAGTTGGCTTAGGTGTGTGTTTGCTGTTAGAAGTAAGGGCACAGGTCAGGCTGGGCAGAGAGAATACCTGTAGGGGTACGTTCCCTGGACAGGACAGGACTCAGAGTTCCCAGCTGGAAAGGGCATAAGGGCCAGTGGGTAGCGATGAACACTTGAGTAATTGCCAAAGACTTGTTGTATATTGAGGCTAAAGAGTTGCTGCCAGCTGTGCAAGCAATAGTGAAAAGGCTTTCTTTAAGGTCTTTATTAAAGCAAGACAGGTAACAAGGTTTCTGTTCTGAAACCTGTCTGCATGAGAGCATAGAGCAGCATTTGAACAAAGCCTGCAGCATATCCAGATGTTGGTTGCTCAATCCAGAGCATTCTGATTTCTCCTGTTGTCCTGGGTCTATATATCAGCAAGATACAACATTGGTTTACAAATCATGGATTTTGGTTGATGTGTTCCTGGTCAGTTTAGAGAGATCTGACTTCATGTTGGGTAGGATTTGGTTTGTAGCCTGGCTGTAGAGCTGTCTGTCAGAATGCAGTTAGCACTGTGACAGTAATGGGGGTTATTATCTGTTTCAGCTATAAGTTGGTGCTACTTGACAAACATGCTGCTGGAAGTTCAGGGGTGCTCTGGTGTCTCAGCTATAGATTAGGAAAAAACAGAGCAAAGTGGAAGTAATAAGGAGAGGAAGCAACTGCAGCATTTAAACTTAAAAGGCAGAGAAACAGACTTCCACTGTGACAAAAAGCATGAAATTGTTTCAAGAGCTGATTTCTCTTTTCCCTCAGAAAATGCAGATGAGCAGAAATCTGGGACCAGGCTCAACAGTCCATCTGTTCTATCAAATCTCCCTGAAGATGTGACCAGGGGTGAGAGTAACTCACCATCCTCTGTGAAGCCGCTTCACCCTGGCACTGCAGAAGCAGCAGAGAGTCCTGCTGCAGCTCAGGATGCCAAGCAAAGCTGTGCACAGGAGGGTGAATCAAACAGCAGGGTGTCGCTTCCTCTGCCTGTTCTGCACGGTGCAACTGGAAAGGAGAGTGCAGCTGTGACCAACAGGAAAGCAATGTCCTTGGTGGCCTCGGGTCTGGACCAAAGTGAACGTGTAAGTACCTTGCAGAAGCAGCACAGATCACTCAGTCCTGGTTGCCACCGGTTCTCAACAGAGAGAGATCCAAGCGTGGTGGATGCTAACCTTGCAGGATGACTAATGAAGCAACTCGAGTCAAACTTACTCCCTCCTAAAAATACAAGGAATGGCACCGGTAAGGGGCACTGATAGGCTTGACGAGGTTTGAACTTTTTCACTGCCCTGGGGGAAAACGCCAAGTGAGAGGACTTGATTTCTGGAGAGCCTCGGGGCCTGTGAGAGGGGACTGGCTAGTCAGTTGGTTCCCTTGATGTCTCAGATGCTGCTGCTTCACCCAAATCCTGATCCAGAGCAAGGATTTCTGTAATTAAATCCATTTCTACAATCCATGTCCAGAAAGATTTGGGGTTTGGGTTATTAAACTCTGTCCCGGGTTTGGGCTGATCCCTCCCCCGGGAAGAAAATTCACAACACAAACCCCCCTCCTTTTTTGAAAGTCAGGGAAAGATGAAATTGTATTTTCTTATAGTATGACAATGTAAAGAGAGATAATAACTAGAGAAGGAGGGAAGGGAAAAAACCAATACAATAACCTTAAGGGAGATGGGGGAGGGGTCAAGCAGCGGCGAAGCAGCAGTAGCCAAAACAGCAGCCGGGGAAGATAGGCGAAACTGCAGCAGCAGAAGCCAGCAGGAGAAGGGGGAGAACAAACTGTGCTTCTAGACATTAAGTTCTTGATGCTCCAAGGAAATTATATTAATTTATCTATTGTTGCCATTTATGTGGCCTATCCCTGGAATGTTCATCTCTCCCCTATGTCTGAGCTAGAGGATCAGCTCAAACGGCCACAAACTCCTGCCTTCTTTAGCCTGTTGAGTGGTGCCAAGTCACAGAATTTAAGGACATGTATGCCCTGTGTGCCAGCACCAGAACATTAATGTAAAGAAGCCACCTTGGTGTGTTAAGCTCTATCAGCTGGAGTTGTTGGGGTTTTGAAATGTTTTGCTAGCTGTTAATTTTCTTAACTGCTTTTCAGTTGATGGTCCAAAAGTTTGCAAGAAAAACTTGGAGCACTTTATCTAATCATGTTACTGAAGGAACCACCCACGTCATAATGAAAACAGGTTTGTTGGGAGCTATGTGATCATGTCCTGTGTTTACTCACCATATGGAATTTTAACTCTGGCCTAACCAACAAGCAGAGAGTTCAGCAACAGGTCTGAAGAAGCTTTGAGGAATAGGTATTACCTGGTTTCTTTACCATCTGTTTAGACTTGGGGATTTCTCTTGTTCTATTTGACTGGATCAGTGAGTGAGTTTGTTTTCTTTGCTTGTGTGCTTTGAGGTTAGTGCTTGGGTGTTTACAGCACATTAAGTAGTTCAGAACCCACCATTCTTTACTGAATAACTAAAAAAGGGTTTGGTTTAGTAGAATCAGGACGCTAGGATCTTGAAGCCTTTCTATGGCCTTGATGTTTTCACAGGCTTACAGGATGTTAGGGGTTGGAAGTGACCCAAGGAGATCATCCAGTCCAACCCCCCTGCCAGAGCAGGACAATACAATCTAACACAGGTCACAGCGGAACACGCCCAGACAGGCCTTGATGGTCTCCAGGGAAGGAGACTCCACAACCTCTCTGGGGAGCCTGTCCCAGTGCTCTGTGACCCTTACAGTAAAGAAGTTCCCCCTTGTGTTGAACTGGAACCTCTTGTGCTGCAACTTACACCCATTGCTCCTTGTCCTATCCCAGGGAGCAGTGAGCAGAGCCTGTCCCCCCTCTCCTAGCCAGCCCTCAGATATTTATAGACATGTATCAAATCCCCTCTAAGTCTTCTCTTTTCCAGACTGAAAAGTCCCAAGTCTCTTAGCCTCTCCTCATCAGACATGCCCTCCAGTCCCCTACTCATCTTCATGGCCCTATTTTTCACTGCTGCACTTAGCAAAAACCTTTTGCTTTTAGGTATAAAATAACCTAAGCTGTTTTCTTACACTAATGGCAAAACTGAAAGACATCTTATCTGTCTTTGCTTTGCAGATAACGAGCTGGTGTGTGAGAGGACACTGAAGTATTTCCTGGGCATTGCAGGAAGGAAATGGGTCGTTAGCTACCAGTGTAAGTATAGCTTTGGAATCAGATGATCTCTGCCCTTCTACCGTGAATGTGCTCTTCACTCGTTCCAGTAAAACCAGAATTTAAAAGTCTCTTCATGTCTGGACATCTGTTGTTTTGCAGAGTTTCTTCTTTAAAACCACTTTAAAACCTCTCAACAAACAGCAGCATAAAGCTTCCTCTTCTGAATACTGCTCCTGCTTTCACGTGACTCTGTTGTGGTGCTCCCTACCCTGACAAAAACCTTTCCTCATCCTTAATTTAAATCTTGGCGAGTCATGGCATGAGTTAGTGCAAAATTACTAATGAGAGGTAAAAAATGTCTTAGTATTCTTTAAGGCAGTGAACTGTGTTCAGCTTCCCTTAGTACAAATATACCCTCAGTTTAATGTGGCAATCAAGTTAGACCAGTGGCAATGGAAGAACAAATTTTCTGGATAAAAATATTTGTCCTGTTCTGATCTTTTTTTTTTTGTTTAGGGGTGATTCAGTCTTTTAAAGAAGGAAGGATACTGGATGAGGTAGGTCTTGTAAGAGTGGAATGTCAAATGGATGTGAGCAATGCTATTCCATTGAGTGACTTAACAGTAACCTCAGGTATTGGCTAAACATTTAGTATATGGAAATATGGCTCTGAAAGTTGGGATTCAAGTTTTGCCAAGTACTAGGACCGAAAGCCAGACTTGAGCTGCATGTGCTCAGTGTTTTTGAGGACACAAGGAGACCCTGCTGCATTTTGGTGACAGGTTGCAGGCATATTTTCATGTGTTCCTACTGGGGAGGCAGAGTTACAGCATAGAAGGAAAGGTCTGGTTTATGCTTAATGAATTGTCCTTGGAGCATAACCATACACATAGCTTTGCTTTCTTTTAACTTTATAGCCAGCTGCTGAAAACTCACTCCAGCTTTTGCTGCCTTTCCTGGCAGAAGTAGCTTGTTTGGTATGGCCTCTATTTGGGTGGACTTTTGTATTTCTGAGAGTATTTGGGATTTTATTCTCTAGTTCAGATTTCATGAGGTGTTCTATTACTGGCCCAGAATAGATTTCATCTCCCTTATGAGCAGAAATGCCCACTTGCTGTTCTGAAATCCATATGCCTTTTGGTCAAGCCAAGGGTGAAGAAAAATCTTTGCCCTAAAAGGGCCCTAGGAGAGGCTGGTAAAGACCTTCACACACCTCTGATTATGTTCTGTTACAGGAGAACTTCGAAGTTAGAGGAGATGTAATCAACGGGAGAAACCACCAAGGTCCTAAGAGGGCTAGAGAATCTCTAACTGAGAAGGTATGAGCACACCAGATTGAAAACCCTGTGCTGCTGGGACTGTTTCAGATCTGGGGCTGTGCTAGCTGGATATCTGGAGCCTCTTCCAATTTCTCTGCATGTCCAGAGCGGTACTGGTCAAGCACTAACTAGTGAGAGGTGAGCTGTCAGCAGCAGTGCACACAGGCTCAAGTGACTCGCTGCCTGGATGCTGTCTTCAGAACAACCTATAGCACAGCACAGGGTTGAGGTTATTCTTGTTTAGTAGGCTGCAGAGAGCTTCAGATACACTTGGAAAGAGAGAGTGACCCCCTTGATAACCAATCCTGAAAGTGCATTGAAACCAGCATGTGAAGTGTTGGCTTTACAGGTGCCATCTCTGCTCTGCTAATGTGTTCTCTGTTTTTTAGATCTTTAAAGACTTTGAGATCTGTTGCTGTGGACCTTTCACTGGGATGACCACAGGTGTGTCACTGTAGGGGAATTCAATGAACTACACATAAGAAGTATTTGGAGGGGGGGGACTGTCTGCATTCACCACAGTTTTATGCCAGACCCTTCTTGGATCCTGTTCTACCTCTTTTACTCTGAGTTGTCCAAGATAACCTGGTGAGGTACAGTGCAGATCAAGAACTTCATCTGGTTCTATCTCCAGATAGGGTGGAAATGATGTTCTCTTCTTGGATGCCTCAAAGAACTGCTGTGGCAATTTGGCTGCATTTCAAAGCTTTTATCCAGTTTTCTGAGTCTCTAACAATGAAGGAAATGCACCAACAGCACACACTGGTGATTGCCTTAGATACTACACTAACACTTGTGTTGGAGCATTTTTACTTCTGTCTTAGTTAACACTCTCCAAGTATCCTTTTTCTAGCAGCTGACACTGTGTAGTCTGCTCTCTAGCAGCAGATGTTAGAAGTGAAGCCAAGCCAGAGCTGACAGCTTCTGGATAGTTTGTTTTGGTGCTTTAAAACTGACTCAGGTAAAGTAGATATTTTGAACATTTAAGGTGGCATTTTTCTACTTTACATTCTTGTGCCTCTCTTCCCATTTCTGGGGGCCCATACAGAGAGGCTCTTTCTAATCTGCCCAGTATAACTTTTGGGTGAAATGGCCTCACATCTCTTGTCATCTACAATTACCACTGGAGAGGATGCAGTGCTTTCACCTGCTGCAGTGATCATCAGTTATGGTTCTCATACTAGAGAGACTTATCTTCTTCACAAGGAATCCAACAAACTGATCAACATTGAATGCTTGGCTACTCTTGTTAATGAGAGAGAATCACAGCTAGCTTCTTATGATAGCATCCTTATGATAAGAGGAAATAAGTTGGTAATGACTTTCTCAAAATTTTTGAGTATATTTTGCCTTTTCTGGGTCATGTTTGGTTTTGTTCAGTCTTGACTGGAGGGTAGAAGAAGAGATTGAGTTAATGCTCCTTAGTAGGCTAGAAAATTAAAGGACTTACTCTCTATTGAGGCTTCCATGACAGTCCATGTCTTGGAACAGACACATAGAATCATTGAATCAGTCAGAGTTGGAAGGGACCACAAGGATCATCTAGTTCCAACCCCCCTGCCGGGAGCACCCACACCCTACCCTAGAGCAGGCTGGCTGGAGCCTCATCCAGCCTGGCCTTAAACACCTCCAGCCATGGGGCCTCAACCACCTCCCTGGGCAACCCATTCCAGCCTCTCACCACTCTCATGGTGAAGAACTTCCTCCTCATGACCAGCCTGAACCTACCCATCTCCAGCTTCACTCCATTCCCCCCAGTCTTATCACTCCCTGACAGCCTCAAAAGTCCCTCCCCAGCTTTTTTGTAGCCCCCTTCAGATACTGAAAGGCCACAAGAAGGTCGCCTCAGAGCCTCCTCTTCTCTAGACTGACCAGCCCAAATTCTTTCAGTCTGTCCTCATAGCAGAGCTGCTCCAGCCTTCTGATCATCCTCATGGCCCTTCTCTGGACACACTTCAGCATCTCCACATCCCTCTTGTAATAGGGGCTCTAGAACTGGATAATAAAGGCTTAGTACCTATTTCTATGTGATGTGAAACACAAAGTAACAGAGACTGTTCACTGACTTCTTCAGAACATCTGGAATGGATGGTGGAGCTTTGTGGTGCCTCTGTTGTGAAGCAGCTTCATCTGTTCACACACACAACAGTAAGTGATAATGTTACACTTCACAAAGGGGGTGCAATATGCCTGGAGATGAGAGATTGCAGGACCTCCGTGGGCCTGCCCAGGAGTGATGGGCACAGGAATATCAGAGAACTGTCTGCACTGTAGCAATGCTAGACTGCAGCAGTCCTTGGGTTCTACCAGCACTCTGTAGTAATAAACAGGCTACTTGTAGTGGAAAACTGATCAGAGTACTCTGTGAGTACTCTTGAAATCAGCACTGAGGCTCACTTCCCAGCACAAAAAAAGTCTTTAGTGCCTTCATTTAGTCACAGAATTCCTGGAGAGGAATCTCAGCAAAACCTGAAGTTAATGTCTTTATCCATCTGCTATCCCTGAAGGGATGGACTGCAGCTGAGTTAGCCCAGTTCTTGCTCTCTGCAGGTGGGTGTGAGAGTGATTCCACGACAGATGATCACAGAAGCACCTTTATTTTCTTGTCTCAACCTCAGGGCTCTGCTGTTGTGGTTGTGCAGCCAGACGCTTGGACGGGAACCACGGATTACAGAGGTAAAGCAGCACACAGTCATGGGCTGCTTTGGGGGGGCATTGAGTGTTTCTAGCACCTCAGGCCTTTAAATGGTTAAATATCAGAAAGGTTGATCTGGAGATGGAATCATAGAATCAATCAGGTTGGAAGAGACCTCCAAGCTCATCCAGTCCAACCTAGCACCCAGCCCTATCCAAGCAACCAGACCATGGCACTAAGTGCCTCATGCAGGCTTGTCCTCCAGGGACATTGACTTCACCCCTGGGCAACCCATTCCAATGCCTCTGGAATGCCCATTCACTCTCTCTGGGAAGAACTTCCTTCTAATTTCCAGCCTATACCTCCCCTGGCATAACTTGAGACTGTGTCCCCTTGTTCTGTTGCTGGGTGCCTGGGAGAACCTCAGCTGGCTACAACTTCCCTTCAGGTAGCTGTAGACAGCAATGAGGTCTGGCCTGAGCCTCGTCTTCTGCAGGCTGCACACCCCCAGCTCCCTCAGCCTCTCCTCACAGGGCTGTGCTCCAGGCCTCTTACCAGCTTCATTGCCCTTCTCTGGGCACCTTCCAGTACGTCAGTATCTCACTTGAATTGAGGAGCTCAGAACCAGACACAGTACTCAAGGTGTGGCCTGACCAGTGCTGAGTACAGAGACAGAATAACCTCCCTTGTCCTATTGGCCACACTGTTCCTGAAAAAGCTCAGGAAGGCCAAGGTCTATTATCTCTAGAGTCAGCCACAGACTCTAAAGGTAACCTGTCAGATCTAATCTTGACTCAGTTTTCCTGCACATCAGCTGTACAGAGAATTTCTGATTAGAGAGTTTCTAAAAGATGCTCTTGGAGGACTAAGGAGTTCCAGGAGAAAGCCTCATGTGGGACAAGAGTCTCCTGGCCTGGAAGGAATACCTGGGTACCTCAGCTGATACAGCTCTGCTGCCTTTGTGGTTGTCAGTTTGGTTTGGTTTTGATTGGTTGGTGGTTTTTTTTCCTTTGATTTAGGGTTTTGATGTTGGTTGGTTTGGTCTTTTGTGGGTTTTATTTGTTCACAGGACCACAAGATGTTAGGGGTTGGAAGGGACCTCTGGAGGTTGGAGTTTTTAAATCAAAATGCTCCAGAGAAAGCATGAGACTTTGGAAATGCATGTGTTCTGGAGTGACTTAAATGAGAGAGTTTGGGGATGAATGGCAGCTGGCTAGGCTACAGTGGAGTTCAGCAACAAAACTGAGGAGCAAGAGGAGCTGTTTATTACACTGGAAAGTGAGAAAATAAGGGGAAAAGATCCTGAAATGGTGAAGAACAGTCTGGGAACACTTCAGTAATTTTCTCTCTTAATGAGACTCGTTGCTTGTCACACACTCAGCATGCCTGTGCTGACAGGAACTGAGGTGCTGTCACTGGGGTTCTAAATTAAAAGATAACAAGGACTGCAGTTGTTGCTTTGGGAGGTTTTTTTTGTGCTGTTCAGAACTCCCTGCCTGACCTTTTGCCAAGCAGCTATTATTTTTGGAGCAGCAGTATTGCCTGCATTGTTAAAAGGAGGGGCAGTGCCATGCCACTGGTTTTAGGCACTTGTTCTTTATCAAGGAAATAATTTAATCTGAAAGACATCACTAAGCTCACCTCACCCTGCCTTGACTCGCTGACAGCCAGTTTATGTTTGTGTCTTTGTCTTGCAGCCATCCAGCAAAAGAACAACGTTGCCATGGTGACTCGAGAGTGGGTGTTGGACAGCGTTGCTTGCTATGAGTGCCAGGAGTTGGATGCTTACCTTATGTCCTGAGGGTGATCTGCTGATCTTTATCCATTGCTCAGGAAATCTCCTCAGTGCTGACAGTCTGGTGATTGTTATAAGGACTGACAGGTTTTGAGTCACTGAACAGAGATAATGTACATGTAGTTCATGTTCTTGTTCAGAGTGAAGTAACTACACCTTTCTTAACAATAAAGTTGCTTTGCAATGTTGCCATACAGAGAGATGCAGTTACTCACTGCTTTTAAAGATGAGCATTTCTGATTGCAAAATAGTCCTTCAATTACTGTAAAACAAATTCTAAAAGTCAGCAAATATAAACCCCTGCCTCTTCAGAGAAGTGGTGATGTACCATTTACCACTGCAGCCAGCTTCTGTTTATATATGCAAGAACATTCTGGAGGCAGTCATTTAAAAGAGTAATATTTGGCTTAGGGCTTGAATTAAAGCATTCTCTTGTCCCTGAGTAACCTCCACGTTGCCATCTGGCATAAAGACATGCCCTGAGCAAGGCTGTGTACCACTGCCATGGACTGTGTTCTGTGAGTACCAGTGCCTCAGCCTGCTTCATCCTGAGCCATGGATGATGCTCGTGTTAAAACTAGACAAGCAGTTCTCCTGCTGGATCAAAGTGCTGCCCAGAGAACTTACCCACCACTGCAGTCCCTGAGAAGCTGACACCTGCTACTCAGCACAAGGCAATCCTTTAACCCACCAGCCTGCACTTGTACTGCTCTTGCTTCTGAGACCTGGTTGTGGCACCTATGCAGAGACAAACACAGCTGCACTTTAGCACCCTGGTGAATCTGCTTCTGCTAAGCCCTGCCTGCAAAAGGAAACTGCAAAGAAAATAGGTGGTGGTTTGTGGCATAAATATGTTCTTGTTCCTGTTGCCAAGCACTTCAGCTTCATAAATACTTCTGTCCTTTCAGAGCAGAAAAAGACCTTGTGTCATGAAGTTGTTGAGTTAAAACTAGTTCTAGCTAAGCTCAGAGAGTTGTGCTTAGGATGCTGCTAAGTTCTTTTGGGAAGTTATGGAAAGGGTATTTATGAAAACCAGGATGCTGAAAGGAAATAAAGTTGTTTTGGCAAGTACTTGCTTAATTGTCTAATGCTGCTTGTGTGAGTCAGTCAATGAGTCTGCATCGAGGTGTGTGTGGAAAAAATCTGAAGTCCCAGCCTCTTGGAGTGGAGACTTCCTGCAAGAGGCAAAAATGTAAACCAGCATTTCAGAGATGGAGTCAGCATGGTAATTTCCATCAGCTGAAGAAGCAAACCTGTTATCAGAGGCAATTGGAGTCTAAGCAGGCAGTGCTGGTGGTGGTGCAAGTGCTGGAAGCATTTGCTCAGCTGCCACACATTGCTGCTTCCCATGTGACAATATTTCATAACTGCTGAGGCTGTGCAGCACAGCTTTGCCTTCTGACTGCTGCTGCTCTTATCACTAGAGCCTGCTGTGGCTTGAGGTGTTTTATAGCCCACATTTCAAGACAGAGCTGAGAGCAGGGACTAAATGCTGCCTGCTACATGCAAATAGAGGACTGAGCAAGACTGTTTTGCATCTGTCACTCTGAAACTCAAGATCTTGACAGAAAGGTTGCAGCTAGTAGCTGTGAATTGTCTGTCAGAATGATACCTGTGGCATTTTCCTGTGTCCTTGGAGGTGACTGGGACAGATCTGTGCAAAGTGGGTTTCTAGAAAAAGTGTCATCTGTGAACTATTGTAGGAATCCACATCTCAGTTAAGGTTGGAGCAAAGGAAGATATTTTGACTGAACAGCTGGAATCACATCCTTCACTTCAGGTCATTTAAAGGGAGCTGATGTGGTCTCCATCACAGAATCCATGTTGACTTCTCCAGGCCCACTTCCAGCTCCAGTAATAAAGCCCCCAGCACCTCCAGCTTCACAGCCACTCTGTGTTGAAAAGTGCCACTCTGTGCTGGGGGATCAAGCTGCATTTCCCCCCTTGGCTCCTATGCAAGGGCAGCTTGCTTCATGACGTTTCCCAGGTTGGGAAGCCTTGCATGCCTTTGGGGGACAGGTCTAGGCCATGCTCCCTCTTCTACAGCAATGACTTGAGGGCAATGAGCGGCAGAACATTGCCCTGGATGCTGAGTTAAAGGGGCTGCACACAAGTGGTCCCTGCAAGCAGCAGGTGCCTTTTGCACTGCTCACTGGAGTGGGAAGGAACAAGGACAAGGCTGCTGCTTGCTGTGGGCTTGCCTGGGGCCTTGCCATCAGGTAATGCTGCAGCTGTAATTTAAACTCTGCTGTTGTAAGCCAACAGGAGCTCTTCTCCAGGTGGCAGGGTCAAGGTCAGCTTCCAAGACAGCTGATGTGTGCAATGCACACTCCCTGCCATAGCCCCAGCTGCAGAAGGAATCTGGTCCAGAATGGGGCCCAGTCTCTGGTCAGTGCTGGTGGGGCTCTCTGGGTAGGTGTGAGCAGTGCTTTACTGTGGGGAGTTCTCAGACTGCATGTGAGGGTTGGCAGTTGAATTCTCCCCCTTTTCTCTCGGCTGTTAAATTCTAACTTCCTAAAGCAAAGCAGAGTAATTTACTGGTTTGGGGGAGCAGTGCACATCCTATGCTAGTGAGAGCTATGCTTGCACTGGGGCAGTAACAGGCTCTGTCTGGCAGCAGCTTTGCTGCAGCTTGTCCCTTTCTCCCTTTACAGTGTTGAGAATCCCCTCAGCATCTAATTCTGGGCAGGGTGTTTTGCCCGATGCCTGGCTGCACCACACATGGTTGCTGTTGTTCTTTACTCCATCAAGCCTTCAGCTATGCAGAGCAGGAATCAGCTGAAGCATCAGCCAGGCTCTTCATTTAGCCTTGATCTCTGTTGTAGCATCCAATATCAGGCACAGCCCAAAGCCTCCAGCCCTACAGGGTTCAGGGGTTCTGCTCTCCAGCATACAAGTGTTCTTCAGGGGTTCTGCTCTCCAGCACATGAGTGTTCTTCAGGGGTTCTGTTCTCCAGCACATGAGTGTTCTTCAGGGGTTCTGTTCTCCAGCACATGAGTGTTCTTCAGGGGTTCTGTTCTCCAGCACATGAGTGTTCTTCAGGGGTTCTGTTCTCCAGCACATGAGTGTTCTTCAGGGGTTCTGTTCTCCAGCACACGAGTGTTCTTCAGGGGTTCTGTTCTCCATCACATGAGTGTTCTTCAGGGGTTCTGTTCTCCAGCACATGAGTGTTCTTCAGGGGTTCTGTTCTCCAGCA
This sequence comes from Pogoniulus pusillus, assembly GCF_015220805.1. Taxonomy (NCBI): domain Eukaryota; kingdom Metazoa; phylum Chordata; class Aves; order Piciformes; family Lybiidae; genus Pogoniulus; species Pogoniulus pusillus. The sequence goes on along the minus strand of NC_087303.1, from coordinate 3,830,588 downwards.
CATGAGTGTTCTTCAGGGGTTCTGAGTCCTCCAGCACACGAGTGAAGTATTTCTGTGAAGCTGCCTTATCTCCCCAGCTAAGCTACTAACAAGCCATGCAGGAGCAGAAGCTGTCCAGGGATTATTTTCCAACATATGGGAATGGATTTCTGGTTAAAATTCATACATGTTAATTAGGTACAGCTTTGTCTTGAATCCTTATCAGCCATGCTGGTGTGGACACCAGCAGAGAGTAAGCAGCCTGTTGCCAATTCAGGCTGTCCTTTATGTTTTGCTGCTAGGCAGCATGGAGCAACACATTGACAGAGCCCATTCAGGTGACATTAATGTTGCTGGAATAAATGTGCAGTTGCTGTTTGCTCCACAGCTGTTGGGGAGGCTGCAGGCTGAAGAGAGTGAGACGTTTATGGACTTAGGTAGTTAAACATGAAGGTAAAAGTGTTACTTGGGGGGTAAAAGCAATACTGAGCTCTGATGCAGGATTCTATTGCTTCTCAGAGAGCCTTTCTGGTCCCTAAGAGAACAAACCAGCAGACTTTCTCCTGAACACAGCACATCTGCATCTCAAATGTTCATGCAGTACCTCTGCCTTTCTCCTTGCTGTGGCAGGCCCTTCCCTGCCCTCCTTGGTCCAGTTCCTTGCTTAGAGCTCTGTAACATGCAACCACAGCTGCCGATGCTGATGATACTGGAAACATGGCTTGCATGTTGGCTGCTGTGCTGGAAGAATCCACCTGTTAAAAAATCCCATTGGGACTATTTAGCCTGGAGAAGCATAAAGCAGTAGGGGGTGGGGTGGAGTTGAGAATCCCCTTTAGAGCAGCTGCCAAATGATGTCACTTTTTACTACAACCTGCAGATGCAGCGTGGTGCCAGCACACTGCTCTTCCCACCTCTGACTCTGCATCCTGATTTGTGGCCTCATCAGCTCGCAGGGTGATTAGTGGTGGTGGCTGATTGCTGGGGAACACTCTCTGCTTTTCTCAGAGGTTCTGGGTGGGAGCTTCTGCTCAAAAATTAGCTGAAACAGGGGTTGCTCTCCATGCTGGAGCACAGAGGTTTTAAATACACCTACTGCAGAGCCCTGTAGGCATCATGCATTGGAAATGAGCTGTTTTGAGGCTTGCTCTAAAAGAATATTAAACTCATGTAATATACATTGGAGGCAGAGGAAGGACAAGAGTGTAGCTGGGACAGGCTCTTAGAAGGCTGTACAGACATCTCCCTTGTTCTTTCCAGTCTGGGGAGGGGGAGGACTTCAGCCTGCACTTCCTGCCTTGCCACTTTGCCACTTCTCTTCAGAAAGAGGCTTTTTGCAGAAGTGAATTTTTAATTCACTGGAACTCCACCCCACCTACCTCCCTCCCTCAAAGCAGCAGTAGCTTCTTGCTTTGGGGGCTGGTGACAGAATTTGGGGTGTTAGTGTGGCTCAAGGCTTCCAGAAGAGAAGGCTGGGTTCCAATGAAGCTGCAGTGTTGCCTGGCCAGGAGCTTTTCCTATGCAGCTCCACTGGGAAGTGAAGATTCACTGATTCCTGGGGAGTGCCTGAGCCTTTTCTCCACTGGGACTGCCTTACCAGGGCCAGGCACACAGCAGTTGCTGATGGTGGCTCACAAAACACTTCACAAATGTGACTGACCTTTCCCTCCTGTTCCACTTCTCCTTGAGGCTGGATATTACTGCCTCTGCTTATGAATTGCTCTGGTCCTAGGTAGATCAGGAGCGTTTCGGCTGGAGCATCCCAACCCCAGACAGCCTCTGCCAGGAAAACTGCTCCTAGCCTGTGAAAAGAGACTGACAAGGACTTAATTGTGGCTTGGGACTTTGCAACAACTTCATTCTGCTGCCCTAGAGTGACCTTTCTGTGGCTGCTTTTAACTGGAAATGGTGTTCCTTTTGAACCCTGTCAAGTTGTATTCTGGTACCTGTATGCTAATGCTGCTGAGCAGCAAGGGCTGCACGGGCAGCTTTTTGCTGAAGTAGTTTACCCTTTCAAATCCTCCCTCCACATTTGGATCCAAACACAAAGAGTTATTTCTTTGCAGATCAGAAGCCATTTATCAGAGAGCAGCTTATTCATAGATGCAATTAGGACACTTGTCTCCCTCACTACTCAAGTTAATGATGAATCAAAGCAATATTCAGTATGTTCCTATAATTATTGTCAGTGATTTGCTGGATTCTTTTCATCTTGGGTCTGGTGTCAGGTTTCATTTTGCTGGTATTAAGAATAAAACCCCTGTACATAGTCTGTAATGATAGAAAATGCCCAACAATTCACCTGGTTCACAGAATGGATGATGTGAGCTGAGGCTAAGCAGTAAAGGTAAAGAGCTTTGTGCTCCTCCCCTCCTCTGAGTGTTTGCTGCCTCACAGAGCTAACCTCTTCATCCTGTCCTGGGTGAGAATAACAGAATAGCTCTTGTCTTGCCTTTGCCTGAACATGGAACCAGTCCAGCCTCAGCCACAGCTCACTGCTGGACAGTTGTGACCCCAGGGCTGAAGATGAGTTTTTATTCCTTGCAGTCTGTGAAATGGCCTCTATGTGCCTATACTGAGGGCAGCTCAGCTTTGACAGCCACTGCCCCACTACTGGAGATCACTGAACCACCAAAACAGCAAAGCCCCTCAGGATCACCAAGCCCAACCTAGAGTCCTACTCTACAAGATCCACTTTAAACCATACCCCCAGGCACCACAGCCAAACCACCCTTAAACACATCCAGGGTGGGTGACTCCAGCACCTCCCTGGGCAGCTCATTCCAGTCTCTGACCACTCTCTCTGTGAAAAGAACTTTCCCAATGTCCAATTTAAACCTTCTCAGCCTCTGCTCGAGGCCATTCCCCTTTGTTCTGTCTCCACTTACCTGTAAGAAGAGCCCAGCAGCAGCCTCTCCACAGTGTCCCTTCAGGTAGCTGCAGACAGCAATGAGGCCTCCCCTCAGTCTCCTCTTCCTCACACTAACCATCCCCAGCTCCCTCAGTTGCTCCTCATAATATTAATTCTCCAGGCCCTTCCCCAGCTTTGTTGCCCTCCTCTGGACCTGCTCCAGCACCTCCACAGCTCTCTTGTGCTGCAGTGCCCAAAGCTGAACACAACACTCGAGCTGTGACCCCACCACAGCAGAGTCCAAGGGGACAATCACCTCCCTGCTCCTGCTAGCCACAGCAGTTTTAATGCAAGCCAGGATGCCACTGGCCTTCTTGGCCACCTGGGCACACTGCTGGCTCACATTCAGCTCCTGTCTGTTACAACCCTCAGATCCCTTTCTTCCAGCAGCTCTCCAGCCTGTAGTGTTGCTTGGGGTTGTTGTGTCCCAAGTGCAGGACCTGGCATTTGGCCTTGTTGAAACTCATCCCATTAATACTGGCAAATTGATCTAAGCCTATCCAAGTCCTTCTGCAGAGCCTCTCTACCCTCATTCAAATCAGCACTGCCACCTTAGTTGGTGTCATCTGCAAATTTGCTGCTGCCATCACTCTCTATGCCTGAATCAAGGTCAGCAATAAAGGTGTTAAAAAGAAGTGATCCCAACACAGATCCCTGAGGAACATCACCAGTGCCCAGTTGCCAGCTGGGTTTAATTCCATTGGCCACCACCCTCTGGGCCCCCTGTCCAGCAGTGCTTTGTCCAGCAGTGCTTTATCCAGCAGTGTGCTCAGCCAAGCCAGGAGTGGCAAATCTGTCTACCAGAATTTTGTGAGGAACAGTATCAAAGGCTTTTCCAAAGTCTAGGAACACAACAGCCACAGCCTTTCCCTCATCCACTAGCCAGGTATTGTGTCATATAAGGAGATCAGGTGGGACCTGCCCTTCACAAACCCATGCTGACTTGGCCTGATCCCCTGCTTGTTGTCTATATGACACATGGTGGCATGTGAGATGCCCTGCTCCATGACCCTCCCTGGTACTGAGGTCAGACTGACAGGTCTAGAGTTTCCTGGATCTGCCTTTCTACCCTTCTTGTAGATAGGTGTTACATTTGCTGCCCTCCAGAGCATTGGCACCTCCCCACTTAGCCAGGACTTCAGGGAGATAATGGAAAGTGGCTTGGCAAGCAGCCTGCCAACTCCCTCAGCACCCTTGGGTGCAGCCCATCTGGCCCCACAGACTTGTGTGCATCTAAGTGGTGCAGCAGGTCAGGGACCACTGCCTCATTTATTGTGCTCACCAGATTTGCTTCTCTTGTGAGCTAACAAGTCAATAAGGAGCCTGTGGGCACATCAACTGATCAGTGTGCTAGAAACTGCATTTGTAGAGACTGTCCTGTTCAGTTCCAAAGCCTGGAAGGTGCTAGAGGGAAAAGGGAGTGCTGCTTGCCAACTGTTGCTGTGTTTATGTGGAAAGAGGAAAGACAGTGATTGTATGAGGAAGATGAACACAAAAGGACACAGGTTCAGAGGACTTGGGAGTGCCACTTGTGAGCCAGAGCTGTTCAAGCAGGCAGATGGTTTTGTTCAGCTTTGCAAAGGCTCTGGGGACCCTGCAGCCAAGAGATGCCATGGTGGCACTGAAGGCAGCTCTTGGCACAGGCCCTTGCTGTTGCTTTCCTCCCAGACTGCAGATGAGGTTTTTATGTTCTTGCAACCTGCACCCAGCACAGCACTCAGCCATTGCTTGAGCTTTTCTTGTGCCTGTAACTCAGCTGCTCCAGTTCCCCAAATAGCCTTCATGATGCTGCTGAAGTCCAAGACCTGGGTGGGAGAGTAGGCACAAAGGATTGTCAAAAGCTGTCTTCACTTGCAACTACTGACGTAGGTTGAGGCTGAGGGCAGCTCCTGTCAGCTCAAGACTGAAGGATTAGGTACAAACATCCTGCAAATGCTCCACAGTGTTTAAGAATTCAGGATGGAGTGAGAGGTTATTCAAGGCAGCTGTTTCAGCTCCAAAATTAATACATGCAGCTAAGTCCTCTGTGGTTTTCACTCAAGTGTATGTGTGAATGTGTTTCAAGAGCCAGAGAGCTACATCAAGACAGAAAGAGGAATCAGGCAGCAAGACATTTTGAGAGGGTGCTGGTTTGACTATTAAAAATGAGACAAGCAGTGTGCATTTTCCAGTGATGTTTATTTGTTTTCTGGAGCCCACTGACACAGCTGGATCTGGCAATGCAGCAGACTCTGGTTTCCTTAAAGTGTCTTTGTGACATTAAGTCAAGGCTAACACTGTAGTCAAAGGCATTTAGAGAGGGCAGCAGCAGAAGCAATGAGAGGTGTTGGAAGGAGGCTGCATGGCAGGGCAAGATGGGGAGGAGACAGAGTGCAGATGGGAGCATCATCTTTTGGTTCTCTGCACCAGACAAGCACAGCACCATGCAACACGATCTGCAGCTGGAAATGGGTGGAGAGCAGGAGATGGACAGTTATTGCAGGCTGCTCTTTTGGAAGCACAGCTGCCCATGGCAGGAGCAGTCTGATGAGTAACAGGCTGTCAGCAGCTGGGACACAAGGTCCAGAGTGGCATTTACTTGCTGGAGGGAACCACAATTCTCAGGATGCATCTCCTGGGATAAACCTCTCCCTTGGAGCCAGATCCACTCTGCTGTGTTTTAAATGGAGTTTGAGTAGCTAAATCACCATGTAAAAAGCCACTTATTCTCTTCACAGTAGGTGAACTTCCATGGTGCATCAGCAGGTTTAGGTCCCTATAAGCCTGGTTCCTCCCAGACCAGTGCATTCCATGGTGACTTGCTCTCCAGCCTAGCTGAAGGTAGCTCCACCTCAAACATCATTTCTCTTCTAAAGAAAGCTTAGAAGCATACCTTCTCCTGATGGCACTCTGCTGCTAGCAGTTCCACCCACCCACCCTCCAGCCCAGGTTCCTCACAACCCCTGCCCCAGGCCGTGTGTGCTGCAGCCTGCACACAGGTGCAGAGGCTGGGCTGTGGGTACCAGAGGGTGCCACACACAGGAGCACTCCTTTCTACTTTGTTTTAGCCAGTTACAGACCTTTCAGCACCTGAATACTCCTCTGTTGAGTAGTTCCTTCAACCCAAGCAATCAGCACAGCAGCAGCCAACCCAAAAGTCTCCACAGTGAGGGGCAACTCAGGCACCCTGGTTTGCAGCTGGGACCTTTGCTCAGCCCTAGAGCCTGAGAGAAAGGCTTTGGAGAGGCGAGCTGGCGTCTGCAGCCAGCGCCGTGCCCTTGTCTCAGCCAGTTACTGTACAAAATGGACCACACACACACACTATTTACAGCCCTTTCTCACATGATGGAGCAGCTCTTGGCTCGGTCTTTCCTGATCTCTGTGTCACTCAGCAAGTCCGTCCTGCCAGGCATCTGTGACACCCGCTTCAGTCCCCGCTTGGAGTTGCTGCGCTTCAGGTTCTTGTGCACCCTGTTGACGGAGGCAAGCGTGGTCACATGAAACACATCCCGCACGCTGTTCTCAGAGACCTTGGAAGAGCACTCTGCATAGGCCACTGCCCCAATCTGCCGTGCCAGTGCACTGCCCTGCAGTCCAGAGAGAGTGGGAGAAGAGGGAAGAAGGTTAAGGCACCAGCTCCCTGCACAGAGCATCCTTTCACACCGTCTCCAGCCCTGCCTGTGCCGGCAGCGTAGCACAGCTGTTGAAGTGCACGGGTTTGTGAGCCATAAGGTGGTCTTCCAAGCAGACACTGCTCCAGGCACTAGACTATGAATCACTATGGTGGTGCCAGCCCTGCACTGGAGGGCTTGGGCAGCTCCTTTCATTGTGACAGTCTTCTGGGACCTGCTCTGCAGACCATGGTGCCAGGCAAGCCAGGCACAGAGCAAACTGTGCAGGCACAGCCATCCCTGTACTGCAGCACAAAGTCTGAGCCTCCAAGCCAGTTTGGAGACACTATTAGGTCCACTGGTGGCCTCAGTAGCCTAGCAGCAGACCCTCAGACCCTCCAGCTGTGGCTTGCTCACTTCAGCAGTGTTGCTCCAACACCAAACCCAAGCAGGAGACTCACTTGGAGCAGAAAGAGCTGCACTGAACTAAGAGACACTGAAGCACAACACTTCCCTTTAGCCACTGCAACTTGCCAAATCAGGCACCTCCACCCCCTTTGAGGAAAGATTTCTCAGCTACAAACTATGAGGGCATCAGGACTAAATCCAGGTCTGCCAGAGCTGAGGAAAGAGTGCTGTAAGCATGAGCAGCTCACACAAACCAGCTTCAGACCAAGACCTGGGCAGAGCAGCTCATTTGCTACTGAGCTCCCTTGGACTGCAGAGGTCCCTCCCATGCCTCCCTGAGCCGCTGAGGGGCAGCTGCCCAACAGACCTGCTCGTGTGTGACAGGGATGAGGCGCTGCTTGGACAGCTCCCGCAGCGTGTTCAGGTCTGTCCGCATGTCCAGCTTGCAGCCCACCAGCACGATCTTGGCGTTGGGGCAGAACTCCTGCGTTTCCCCTTGCCACTGCAGAGGAGACAAGAAGCAGAGGGTGCTCAGGGTTTGCTGGTACACACAACACTCCAAGTGCCCCAGTGGCACCTCCACACCAAGTTAATTTTGGCAGAAGGCAGCCTGTGAAAAGGGCAAAGCTGCAACAGCAAAGGCAGTCACAAGGTCTCGCTCATCACAATCCCAAGCACAAATCCAGGCTGGGCAGTGCCAGGCTGGAGAGCAGCCCTGAGGAGAGGGACTTAGGGGTGCTGGTGGATGAGAAGCTCAACATGAGCCAGCAGTGTGCACTTGCAGCCCAAAGGACTGCTTCAGGAGAAGTGTGGTCAGCAGGGCCAGGGAGGCAATTCTCCTCTACACCGCTCTGCTGAGACCCCACCAGGAGTACTGCATCCAGCTCTGGAGCCCCCATTACAAGAAGGATGTGGAGATGCTGGAGCATGTCCAGAGAAGGGCCACTGGGTTGATAAGAGGGCTGGAGCAGTTGTGCTATGAGGACAGACTGAAAGAGTTGGGGTTGTTCAGTCTGGAGAAGAGGAGGCTCTGAGGTGACCTTCTTGTGGCCTTTCAGTATCTGAAGGGGGCTACAAAAAAGCTGGGGAGGGACTTCTGAGGCTGTCAGGGAGTGACAGGACTGGGGGGAATGGAGTGAAGCTGGAGATGGGTAGGTTCAGGCTGGTCATGAGGAGGAAGTTCTTCACCATGAGAGTGGTGAGAGGCTGGAGTGGGTTGCCCAGGGAGGTGGTTGAGGCCCCATGGCTGGAGGTGTTTAAGACCAGACTGGATGGGGCTCTGGCCAGCCTGATCTAGGGTAGGGTGTAGGTGCCCATGGCAGGGGGGGTTGGAACTAGATGATCCTTGTGGTCCCTTCCAGCCCTGACTGATTCTATGACTCTATGATCTCTCCCAGACCCTTTCCAAGCACATCAGGAACCCTGTCCAAGAGGATGGTGATGCAGTGGTTTTGGGGCCCTAATTTACCTGAAGGATGAAAACCCTCCAAGCAGTGGAGCTCTAGGGTCTGTTCTCAGCAGGCACAGGTCAGGGCTCCCTGCTCTGTGGAGAGAGGTTTGACTCTCCTCCCACGGGGCTGACACCTTAGAGCGGCTCAGATTCCCGTGCAAGTCAGAATGAAGTCGGCACCCACCAAAGCCTGCCCTGTACAAAACGAAGAGCTGCTTCTTTGTGTACTCTCAGATGGCTCTTCCCTTCAACTCTGCAGGCTGTACAGGCAGCCCAGCATCAGAAGGGCAGCACATTAATAAAGACTTCCTCTGCTGCATTAGCATTTGTGCCTGAGGCTTGAATGGGGAGTGTTATTTTCCCTATTTGTTTGATACCAAAAGCTAAAACCCATTTCAACTTCATGGTGTCTTAGGAATTCTCCTCACCTCCACAGGCTGCAAGCCTGCACCAAAGGAAACAAGGCACCTACTCAGAGACACTTAAGAAATCCCCTGTGATCTGGGGTTTATTTTAAGTCACTGTATCAAAAAGGCATTGTCTGGCAGTACTCAAAGCATTTGTGAGGCTGCACAGGGCAGGCTGTGCACTGAGCAGTGCAGCCTCACACAAAGGGTGTGCAGAGACACAGATAAATCCCAATCCTAGCTAATTATTGATGGGTTTGCATCTCATTAAGGTATAAGTGATTTGCTTGCATTATTATTCTTCTGACTCCAAATCCAAGCAGTGAATTCTTTCAGTCCACACAAAACGCCTTCCTCCACCCAGCACACTTGGTACCCAGGACCTGCTTTGGAAAGGAACACTGCACCATTGACAGAGTCATCTGAAGGCCCTTTGTCCCCTCACCAGGACACTCCTGAGACACAGACCCACTTATCAGCCCTCCCAGCAGCTGAGCAAGAGGCACTCGCTTCAGCACAACGTTTGGCAAAATGTGGAGAGGCCAAGAGGGCAGCCAGCACAATGTGACTTGTTCAGACAGTGGCCAGTCCAACCCCAGCAGCCTGGGGCTCACTTGGGGAGCAGCCAGGGAATCACTGCAGTGCTTTTCACACCACAGTGTCTTACAGAGCTTCACAAAGGAGATGCCAGCCAAGCCTTGCCTCCAGGACATGATGCAGCTGCCAGTGAGCCCTCTGCAGTTCTGCAGCACGGTGGGGACAGCTTGCCAAGGCCAGTTTCACTAAGGATGAAGGGTATGGCTGAGACCAAGGGGTGTAAGTGGCCAGGAGGCCATTTACCCCCTCCCCTTAGCAGTGCTGCGAGCTGCTGGACATCATGCCACCTTGGAAGGAAGCTTCATATGGGAACCTTTCTCTGGATGCCACATATGACCCTGGAGTGTGGCAGGCAGGGACAGCAGTGTCCCACAGAGGGTACTCAGCCCTGTGGGGCTCTCCAGGGCCTGCCAGATGGACAAATCTGCCTCGCTGAAAGGCACTGATCTGCAGGGAGAAAACTCTTGCCAGGTAATGCAGTACCTGGCCAGCCAGCTCGGACAGGGCAGGCAGTCCTCAGTGGCATTGTGCCACCCTTTTATGGGCCTGAAATTCTGTGCCACGACTCATTATTCTTGTTGTCAAGCTACAGGGAACTGAGTGCTGCCTTTTACTGTGCAGATGCTGAGCTGAAGTGACAGCCAAAAAACTGAGCTCTCTACATGCATGGAAACAGGCACAGGGGGGCACTTCTCAACTGCTGCAAGTGATGCGCAGGGTGGCCATGCCAGCGAGAGATGCACGGAGCTTTCCAGGACCGCCAGCACTTCTCTCTGTCCCCACATGTGTGTGTGCATACACAGAAGCCCCCACGCAAGGCAAGCTGCCACGAGTGGCACCATTCACTTGGCTCCTCTCATCTAGGCACATCTTGCTCTCTGCACAGGCTCAGCGACAGCCTCACCCCAGCGCACGAGCCCCAGCCGTGACTTGACCACAGGGGCAGAGCTCTTAGCCCTGGTGATAGCCTCAGGGACCAGGGCCCCAAGAGCAGCTCCCCTGTCTCCCCATCCCAAAAGCACAGCAGGCCCTCACCTTCTTGAGCACACTGTCCAGGGTCTCGGGGCGGCTGATGTCGAAGCAGATGAGCACAGCATCCGAGTCTGGGTACGCCAAGGGCCGGACGTTATCGTAGTATGCTGAGCCTGCAGAGAGGAGCAGGAGGAGAGTGATGAGCAGAGAGGCTCATCCCAGCAACTGCTTATTGCCCAAAGGGACAGGCTAGCACCCCTGACCCACTCTGCCAGGCACAGAGATCTCAAATGCCAGTAAGAACAAGAGACACTACCACAGGATGCAGCCAGCTCTGCTGGCCCAGTGACCACACACTGTTAGGTTCAGCACTTTGGTTGGAGGAGGATTTGCTCCCTTTGCTTAGCAGTTTCAGTCAGAGGTTTTGTCCTTGTGCTTTTACACCACCAACAACTTTTGCATCCCCCTCCCACCACAGTAAGCATCTGGCAAGCAAGAGCTGGTGAAGCTGTGCTGACTGCAGAAGGGCTGCAATGTGGCAGAGCAGGACCTGCCTCTCCACCACTCGTGTGGGCATCCTACCACTTGTCATGCAGCTGCTGTGCCACCAGTGGTGGAAAGGTGTGGCTGAGAGAAGACAGGGAACGCTACTGCTGCTGCTGCTATTTTTCATCCTCTCTTGCTATCTTTGTACAGGAAAGCCTGTTCACCTGGAGTGTGAGAATTCAAGATGGGGTGAGGGAGAACTCCCTTTTTGCTCTGGATTTCTGTTGGGAAAAGTCCAAATCTGTTCTGGTACACAGAAGATGTGACAGGATTTGGTGAACAAGCTGGAGGATGGTTCTGTACGCTGCAGGATTTCTCAGGGAGCAGGCAGAGAGCCCAGCCTGAGCCCAGCACACACACAAGAACACCCCTTGCTGCACAGCTCAGGCATGGAAGTGTTTTTATCTGAGCTGCATTCCGTGTGAGGCTGCAGGTGCCTCAGCAAACCAACAATGCAGCAATCAGCTCCCTGCCACTTAAAAACGCCGTTTGGGGTTGTATTTGGCTTCACAATCACATCCTATGATGCTATGATAGAAGCTGCTGTTTATTTATGAAAAGGGGAAGCAGAGACACCAGAGCCCTTGTCACACCAGAGCCCTTGTCACACCAGAGCCCTTGTCACACCAGAGCCACCCACCCCGAGGCCCGGGAACCGGACGCGCTTCCTGCCACAGGCTCTCGGGATGCTCGGACCCGGCACTTTCCCACCCTGGGAGGAGGGTGGAGCACCCAGCCCGGGTGTCAGGTGGCTCCTTGATGAAGGTCAGCACCTGATGAATTATGGACGATGGTGGCTTGTGTTTCCGGGAGGATGGGAGTCTGCCGAGGATAAGCGAGAGGAGAGGCTGATTCTCCGACCCTGGCTCTTGTCTGCGCTGGGGCTCACAGCTAATGGACAGCACAGAGCGAGGCACAGCCGCCCCAGCAGAGCTCTGCACACAGCTGGGACTCCTCTGCAAGTCTCGGCCCAGAGCCCTCCCGGGGCAGGCTGAGGGCAGAGCTGTGTTGTCTTCCTAAACGCTGCCCGGTGCCAGAGCCTGGCCACCCACTCTCCCCTTGACACCAGCTCACAGCAGGATGCCAACGGCAGCCCCCACCCCGCACCTCCGCAGCACAGAGCCTATGGCACAGTCTCACCAGCGCAGCTCCATGGAGCCTGGGATGGGGCAGCCTAGCACTTGACGTGCATTTGGAGTCGCAGCAAATTCAGCTACAGGCATCTCCAGCTCTCACAGCCAGCCAGGCTGGTGCCAGCCGCAGCAGCAACGGCACCTGCAGCCCTTGCTCCCACCAGCCAGAACTGCAGCCTGGGTCTCTCTCCCAGCAAAGTCACTGGGAAGAGAAACAGCTGGGAGCCAGCACAGAGAGACAGACCTTGATGGCTGCAGAGCCCAGCCCCCTTCCCAGAGGGAAAGTCATGTTCCCTGAATGGAAAGGAGCCAGTCCCTGCAGCGCCTCGGCCAGCTCTGGGGACAGGGCATGCAGGCTGGTGCACAAGGAGGCACAGTGAGCCAGGGTGACCCTGAGCCCAGGCACGGAGACTGCCGACCTTGCTTCAGGCTCAAGCTGCTTTAGTTCATGACTGTCAGAGCTTGCACTAGTGAGCCACTGCCTCCCATGCCCTTCAGCATGGCAAGGTGACCCAGTTCCTGCTTCCAAAGGTAGCAGATCAAGCTTGGCACTGAGTCCCCCCTCCTTGGATTCCGCTTTCGGTCTTGTGCCTGCTGTGGGTTTGCAGACGAGTTGCAACCCAGCACAGAGCTGCACGCTTGGCTTTGCTGCATCCTTTACCCGAGCCATGCCCTCTATCCCAGGCGTCGAAGAGTGTCTGTCTTCAGACAGGGGCCCCCAGCACAAGCTGGAGGAAACGGTTCCCACACACATCCTCTCCCTTCAGCTCCTCAGCTTTACATAAACACTGCAGATAAATCTGCCCCCTCCCAGCCCAGGAATGCTCCTTTTGTAGAGGTGGCTTTGGCTCCATTCAGCACAGACATTGCCACGGCAAACTGTATCATAGCAACCTGCTGCTCCCCTCAGCAGCCAGCCAGCTCCTGGAGCGCCTGCAACAGAGCATGGCCTCTCGGTATCCCCCGACCCCACCCTGGTGCCAGGAACTGGGCTACCACCACCTGGGACCACGGCAGGAAAAAAAACTGTGGTGAACCGAGGGAAGGGATGCAGCAGGTCAAAAACCAAAACAAAACATTTTCTTCACGAGATCAAAATTCCCTTAGCAAGTTCCAAGGCACAGGAGCAGCCCCTGGTCCCTTAGCAGCAGCTCTGGCAGCAGGTAACAGCCAGCACTCAGGGTCTCAGCTGCAGAAGCCTCTGCCCACCCCAGGAAACTGCTGGTCAGTGCTGGCCAGCAGAGCAGGAAGGCTGCTGTGCTCCAAATGTAGGTAATCTCCAGCTTTCTTTCTCTACTGAATCAGGAAATTGTTTGGGGGATTACTCTCGGAGCTCATTTAGCATGGCCAGAAAGAAAACCCAACCAACACAACCCTAAACGACCAGAGCCCCAAGTTCCCTCAACTCCAGGTCTTCAGTTTTGATTCTGAGTACTCAACACCTTTCAGATACTCCAGCAAAGATACTTCAGAGACCCATGGTCTGGCACTTCTGAATACATGCAGCCAAGGCTTATGTGTCTGCAGATCCAGGCTGCCTTCACTGCATGAGTCATTCTCCCACTTGGCACCCAGGTTTGCAAGAAGCAGGACCTATGTGCATCTGTTTGTGGTTAAAGGAAGAAAACTGGAGCAAGCCAAAAACCAGCTTAAAAATACAATTCACGTGGCACTTGTCTGAAATTCAGGGGCAGATGCAGCCATGAGTAGCTCCTCTGTCCTATCAGCTGGCAGCCCCTCAAAAAGCCTGGCACTGACTCAGAGATGCCACTCTCAGGCAGGGGACTGAAATGTGCTGTTTCATCTATACCATCATACTGTTAATCTTCATTTGCTCCTCACTAGCTGTTCTGAGAGATGAGCCTCCTCAGATGGGCACCTTCCATCCAACAATAGCACATTAAACCAGGAAAGTAAATATGCTTGCAGAGCCATGATCTGCTCTGCAAGGGGCTCCTGCAACCCCAGCCAGCTCTGGCTTGGAACAGAGGTGGGCACTGCCAAGACCTACATTCTTCAGCATTGCACTTGTCTCAGAGGGCTCACTGTAAGCTCTCCCCATGGAGTCAGCAAGGCTGCCGGGCACTCTGCCTCCTGCAGGGACAGCCGAAGAACAGAACGCAGCAGAAACTCATCCCAGCTGCCTGGAGTGCTGCATCCACAAGCTTGAAGGGTTCCGGGTTACCTTCCCGACCAGCGGTGCCAGACAAGCAGTGGCAGTGTTTGAAGAGCAGTATCTCGGCGTGCCTGGCACATGATAGACCAGAATATGCAAACAGCCTCCTCAGTGCCTGTATCCTAAGCGCCGATGGGCAGGATCTCAGCCATTGCAGCCTCCCAGACTGCAGCAGCTGCGCATCAGTGAGACAATGATCTGAACCATCAGTTCAGAGACTGACTTCATCCTCCCGGTGCGAAATCAGACCCTCTCTCCTGACAGAAAATCAGAGGGTTTTTTGGTTTGAAGATTGACAAACTGCAGCAGTTCCTGAGCACCCTGCAGGTCCCTGCAGAGCTGGGGCTCAGAGGCAGGTTAAGGATCCCTGACCCTGCCTGGCTCATTGTTGTCTGGAATGAGAGGATAATGCAGATCCCACTGATAGAAAAATACGTTTCTGAGGCTAATACAGAGGTCATTAGAGTCCAGCCCAGAACACAGACAAAGTGGCAAAGACAGGAATTAAAACCAGAGACAGATTCAGAGATGCTTGGTAATGGTAGGCTCTGGCAGGCTGATGCCCAGACCCAGCAACTCTGGGGTCACAGTTACAAAAGCATCAGCAATTAGTGACATTAGACCTTAAAGTGAGTGGCACTAAGAGCAAAGCAGGCCTGGTGAAATAAGAGACTGAGCTGCCATTGTGCCAAGTTGCACTCTGCAGTGAAGACCTGGCCATCAGCATGTGAAATGCCAGGCTGATAAATACGTACCACCACCCCTGCCAGCACTGAAGGTGCCTTGTGCTGCTTGGCACCTCACAGCCAGGCAAAAGCCAGCTGTGCTTTCTCTCTGAGGCATCCCCATCACAGCCCAAGGGGCAGAGCTTTTACTACTGCATTGGCCTGCATTTCCCTGCAGAAATCCATTTGCCACAAAAAGAGACACCACCACCCCTCCAGGCAAGGCCTCAGAATAGCCTTCCCCAAGTGAAGGTCACCATATACTCATCAGAAGTTAGATTATGACAGAGCCTCCTGATGGGGGAGGTCTCCAATTCTAACAGGTGAGCAAGGTCAGGGCCAGAGATTCGTTTGGAAACGACACAAAGCTCTGCCCACCAGAGAAAAAGTGGGCAAAAAAAGGAGATGAGGCATCCCACCAAACCTGGAAGGAGACAAAAAGCAGCAAAGGGAAGTGCTGGCCAGTACTGCAACTACCTCTAATCAGTGTTCCTTCCACAGGACACCGAACATGGCACAGCCATCAGCCCCAGGACTTGTACAACCTTCTGTCATGGCTGGACCACGATACTCCTCGTAACTGTGCAGCATCACTGCACCCCTGAAGTGTAAGAAAGGAGGAGATTGTCTCATGCACAGGACAAGGAACTGTCTGGAAAGCAGCTGGCAGAAAAAGCAGCCAAGCAGAACTGAACAGTCACCCTCTGCTCCCAATGCTCACGGTGCATCTACCAAAAGATGTAACTTACCAAAGAGCCCAACGAGCTGGCAGACCTTCAGCAGGGCCATGGTGAAGGGAATGGTATTCGACAGGCTGAGGTGGCATTTCTGTGCCTCTTTCCAGATCTTATTACTGGAAACCTGTCACTCAGGAGGAGGCTGCTCTGCTGGATTTACCAGCAGAGGAATCCCCAGCTCAGGCAGGTCTAGGGTGCTTCTCCCTTATCCAGATCCTGCACCCTGTTCTCACACATGCCACTCAGAGGTTCAGAAGAGCTTGCTCAGATGCCAACCTTGCTCTAGTAATTGGGAGGCAGCTCTGGAACCTCATTGTAGAAACTCCTGCTGACATTTCTGGGGGAGCATCACAGAGCATCTGGGGTGGGAGGGCTGCAGCTGCAGAGGCAGCCCAAGTGACTTGTCCAGGCTGCTCACAGGCATGCTGGAAATCATGCATGTACCATCTGACAAGGGAGATAAATGGGAGGCAGAAGTCCATTCCTGGCACTCTTTGCCATGTCACAAGGGCAGTTGGCACTGACACAACTTGCCTGCCATCCTTTCTATGAGGTACAACAAGGAGTAGGAGCGGCAGCAACTTCCCACAGCACAGCCAGGGCCCCCTGGCTCTGGGGAACACATTCGAGGGTTGAAGGAGCAGAATCAGCTCTGTGCAGCGATGCACATCTTGGATTTGCTGTCCGTGGCAGCAGAGCCCTCCCTGACTGCTCAGCTACCAGATAAGGACTCTGCCTGCAGGGAAGGCTGAGGCTGTGCACTTGGGAAGTTTAATCAAGTGGAGATTTTATCTTCAGGATCTGTGACATGTGCACAGAGCCCAGGACAAATGCTGAGCAGCTCCTTCAGAGCTCTCCCTCCATCCAAGCCTCCTGCTGTCTCCCATCTGCTATCCTGAAGCACATTAGCAGTGTTTGCTAGGGCAAGAGGGGCATCCTTGGCACCACACTGGGTAAGGGCCATTAGAAATGCAAGACATCACAGGCAGAGGACAGGGTGTGACTGCTCTGCTCCAGGGAGGTTCTGCAGGTCTGTTTGTGACCACCTGGATAAGAAGTTTCCAATACCGGGAGATGCCATGGGTGTCAGAGAGCAGCCAAACTGACAGCAAATGGAGAGGGCAAAGCAGTGCCTATGGGAGAGAGCTATGGGAAAGGACTCTGCACCAAAGCCAGGAACAAACCCACCCCACACGAAGCCCTCCCTTGCCTGAAAGGTTGCAGCAGTCAGCAGTGTTGGCTGTCTCCAATGGCACCGTTCCTACTCAGCACCCCCCATAACTCCCAGGACACTCTACAGAGGCTGAGCCCCCATGGTCTGTAGGGGGGAAAGGACAAATGCTGTCATGGGGCATGCTGCCCTAGCTGTGGGGAGGTGCAGGAGAAGCACTCCATCCCTGAGCCACACGGCATAACAGCACCCCCACACTGTGCCCAGCCCAGTGAGAACATCCTCACAGGGACTGTCATGTCATGTCTTGTCTCCTCGGGTCCATCCTCCACCCACTCCAGCGTAAGCATTTCTGCTGCTGTTGCTGCAGCTCTTCAAACTTCTGCCCGGATGGTTATTGACCTGCCTGAGAATGTGACCCAGTTGCACATATTTTTAGGCTTAACTACATACTTGTGCAGAGGCAGAACACAAGCATGCTGGTTTCAGGCTTCCAGCCTCAACATGGAGCATGGGAGGAGCTATTTTGGTATGGAAAGGGCAGCTCCACATATTTTCTTTGCCTGAGAGTGCAAGTGGCATTGAATTCTTCCCAAGACAGAAGTTGCTCCTGCACTTTGGAAGAGGCAGCCATGGCAATCCTGGAGCTGCACACTGGGAATCCAGGCACAGACAGCCTCAGCATCCATGGAGATGCCAACACTGAACTCGGCCCCTTTCAGTTCTAATCTCATCAACATTCCTCAGCAGTTCCCCGAAAGAAGGATCTGTTATCGCAGCCTGGAGGTTCCCACACAGCCATACCAAGGCAGACTGTTTGCTGAGTGCAGGCAAAGGAGGAGGCGGAGGGGGGTTGCAACTCACAATGTTATTCTTGTCTTGAAAGCACATCTGCTGCAGCGACAGGAGCCTCGCTGAAGGACTGGCAGCCGCACAACTCCCCTCTTATGAGCTGCAGCATGGCAAAGTGGCACTGCTGAACCCGCGGGCACTGATCTTTGCAGGGGCAGGTTGTGGCAGACACTGTGACTCTCGGCAGCAGTGCGTCCTGCTGGTCTGCACTGGACAGGAAAGTCCAGCAGCTTTCCAAGACAGCGGCGACCATGTGCAAGGCAGAGTGTCCAGCCCAAACCGCTGGCACAGATGCCCCTACTGCGAACAGGCAACTCTACTCTGCACCAAGAGTTGCATCAGCAGAAGATGCACCCATCAGATAAACGCCTCAGGTCACATCAGTGCTCTGCCTGCCTGCACTTAGAGGTCGCACACAGGAGGCAGGCAGAGCCCCCTGCCACAACAGGGGTGTGAGCCAAAACCGGAGAACTGAGCCCGGGCTGCCCTGCACAACGCAGCTTTCCTCCTGCTGTTACTGGAAACTGAACAAAACTCCCGCCCAGGTGCAGAGCAAAGCAGCATTGTCTGAGCCTATCTCTGCCCTGCCCAGCATGGGGAAGGGGCTCAGCGGGGCAACAGCACCAGGCCAGTGTGGAGGTGTGGGTAGTGGGTCCACTGGCGATGCCAGCGTCACCATGGGAACGCACCAGGAGGCGGTACTGGGAAGATCAACCAGCACCGACCGCTCTCGCTGCCAGAGACCTGCTGAGCACCTCAGCGGCTCTGCTCCAGGCGTGAGACCTCCCAGAGCGGGGCAGACCCACAGACACTCCCTGATCCCACAAGGAACAGACAGCTATGCCACGGCTGATGGAATGCTCCCCGCCTGGTGCACACCTCATGGTAATTGCTCTCCCTTTCACACCTCTGAAGCATGGAAGTGAAACTCGCCTACTCTGCAAAGTGCTGCTAGTGGGCACAAAACCATTTGCCCTTCCTCCACCCTGACGCATCTGGGACACCAGCACTGTGGGCCTGGGAGGCACCCAGCCCTTTGGGAACAGCACTCCCAAGCCATCAGGCATCCTGTCAAACAGGAGTTTCCCACACACACAAGATACCTGCGCCATGCAGAGGAGCTGTTTCTGTGCCAAGCACATTCAGTCAACACACAACACAAGAAGAATTTGCTGGAATGGAAGCACAAATTGCAGCCAAGCACCATGCCCTCCATGAGGCTCATGAGCAGAGGTGCCAGGGCATGGCAGCTTCCTAGAGCCCTGTCCACCCAGTATGGCCAGCAGGCTCCCTTCCCAAGCACACATAGGTGTCAAACTGCTTTTTAAGGGAGGCTCTAGAAACAGCAAGTGTCTGGGGCTGTCATGGGAGTGGGAGGGATGGGACATCTCTGCCATGCTGTAAGATGGCACCTGAAACAATTTCACTCTCAGAGCGTGCCCAGAGGTGGGGCAAACTTAGAAACAAACACAAAATGCAAACAGCATCTGCAGATGATGGACAAGAAGTCATGCTCAAGCTTGGCTCCCTTTTCTCCCTGATAGGTTCCGAGATCTAAGGCAATTCAGATGGTGCAGAGTCCTCACATGTGCCCTGAGCAGCAGATTTCATCCTTGTGAATTATTTGCAGTGCTGGAAACTCTCAAGAGTCATGCTCCAGCCTCAGAAAAACTAATCAATGGACAAAGCTTAAAAGACATTTAAAAGACATCAAAGGTCCTCATGCAGTTTGGGAGCCATTCAGTTCTCCATCACTTCTGTCCACTCTATGGCAGTATTTCTCTAACCAGATTTACTGCCTGCCAGCTGCTGTCAGAGCCTGCATTTGCCACTTAGCAGGAGGAGAAAATTCAGTCTGAAAGGCTGAATTTTCCAAGGCACTTCTTTTAGCAGGTGTAACAAGCCTCAGGCAGCAGACAACATACTGGCTGGCACAAAGATTACCAAGGAAACTTCTGAGCAGCCAGGTAGGCTGTGGCAGTGAAGGGAGTTTTCTAGGCAGACTGCTCTTGCCCAGACATCTATTTCTGGATGATGCTCAGTTCACCCTGAGCAGCTCTTATAGTCTCTAACCACTTTCATAACTAACTGGGGTGTGGTGATATTTTAAATATACATATACTCAAAATCAAGTCATCTCCTCTGTCCTGGTTTCTCTTCTGATTTCTGGAGGAGACCTTCAGCTCCAATTACTTACAAGATAATAAGAGTTTAAAATATAAAGAGCAATCTTGACAGGAGGGGGGAACAGCTTGCCAGCCCTTCCCTTTCTGCTCTCACTGGGATAGAGTTTATGAACAACAAACCCCTAACACAAAGCTGCCCAAGAGAAACAAGAGGTGGAAGAGAGACCAGGGAAAGTACATCCCAGTGCCTGCCATTCTGCAGGAGGAAGGCAGCTGGCCACTCTCAGTCCCTTCAGCTCTGCTCATTCAACTTGCTACTGTGCAAAACTTTTTTTTTAACCAAAGGTCCTATTTACAGGTGTCCCTGCAGCACAGTGGAAATTCAACAGCAGTTTGCAGCCTGTAGCTGAAAATATCAGTCTGACTACCAGGGAAAATTGCTGTGTGCTGCTTGGCAGGACTTTGCCTTGAAGAACTAGCTCCTGTGTGTATCACATCAAAGTTGAAGCAGAAGAGGGTTTATCTGGAAAACCATCTAGCTAACTCTACAACAGTGCTGATAAAAGGTCTTCCATTTTTCATATAGAGAAGGGGGAAAAAAATCAAAGTCCATTTCCTCTTGCCTAAAGAGAGAAACATTAGACAAACATGACCTTTGCTGAAAAGCATCAAAATGAATGCATGACAGCATGCAATGCAGGTATCAGATACATATCCACAGCTGGACAGATATTCATCATGTCCAAACACTCTGGAGGATTCCTGAAAAGCAGACAATGCATCAAACGTGCTTCTGCACCCTCAAAACGTGAAGTTAAATATAGGCACCCAGAACAAAGCCATTCAGAGCCTAACGATCCAGCTCACTCATCCTCTCTTCACAGGCTGCAGACACCTGTGGTATGTAAAGCATCCCCCCAGCCATGGGGGTGACAGAGCCCCAGGTGCTCACAAGCAGGGCCCAGTGGGTTCTGGCCACTCCTCACTGCCAGAGCACCTGGACTCACCCCATCAGAACAGCTCCAGGACACTCTCTGCAAGGAGCCCCCCCACACACACACCCCCCGATCAATCAGGATGGCTTCAATGCTACCACATCTTCATGCAGAGACTTCATGCAGACATGTCAGTCCAGCACAATTCACCATGCAGCAACCTGCACGTTGGAGCCACCATTCTGTGCTTCAAGCACAGCTTCAGTCAAACACTGAGAGCAAATGCTTCACCCGTGGCTCCAGCATCATGAGATGACCAAAAAGCCAGCATCCCTGTGGCTCGCAGCACAGAACACATCGTGTGGGCAAAGTAAAAGGATCTCAGGGACTAAAATGCAGCAAAAGCAAAGTCTCCTGGGTGAGGAAAAGTCCAGAGCAAACTTAAGCAACACATTTTTATACACATATCAGACCTGGTCCAAGACTGAGTAAAACCACCACTCTAGGTAGAGCTGTGTTGATCTCACAGCTGTAATTTCGTGGATGTAAAATTACAGCAAGAAATTAGAGCATACAAAAGCAAAGTCCTAGGTCACATCTTAATTTACTATTGCTCTTAGACACAGAGAACTCAATTTGTCATAAGCACTCCAGAAATTATGGGGAAAGAGCAGCAGCAAGTCTGTGATGTACACACACCAACATCCGAGCATGCAGCTGCACCATGTGTATGCAGCAGCTCAAAGAGGTTGTCAGAGGTAAATTAAAAGCTGCACATGAACTTTGCTGGGTGCAAGCATGCATTATCTCTGCATCAGGCACTTCGCTTCCAACTCATGCTTCCACAAGAACGAGAGCAGGAAGTTTGGGAAGGGTCTCGGCAGGCTGCCTATGGCTTCATGCAGAATCACAGTAGCAAAACTCAACCAAGCCAGAAAAGCCCGAGGAACCCCTGAGGCTCTTGCAGAGCGATGAAAGGACAGCAATCCCGCAGCGCATTCCTCTCCAAGGTGAGGTCTACCTTCTCCAGCTGCACCTCGCCTCTCCCAGCTCCTCCCGACCTCGCCTCGCACCCAGTGCCAGTTTTGCCATGACTTGGCTGGCATGGGCAGGGACGGAGCTGCAGCTAAAGGCGCAGGCTGCGGGTTTCCCCAGCCGGGCACATCAGAGGCTGCCGGAGCTGCTCCAGCCCCGGTCCCAATGGGGCCCAGGGGCTCCAGAGAGGGGAAGACTCTCGGCTAGAAGGACGAGTCTGGCCTCGCCGTCATCCCCCGCCCCGACAGACCCCGGCTCACCTGAGGTGTCCCACATGTTGAGCTCGGTGCGTTGCTTGTCGATCTCGAAGCTGGCCGTATAATTCTCGAAGACGGTGGGCACGTAGCTCTGGAGGGACGGAGGGAGAGCAGAGATGAGCCCAGCCCGGCCCGGCCCGGCCCGGCCCCGCCGAGCCCCCCGCCCCGCCCGCCGCACCTCGGGGTAACAATCCTTGGCGAAGACGTGCAGCAGCGCGGTCTTGCCGCACTGCGTGTCCCCCACCACCACGATCTTGCAGCGAGCCAGGTGCCCCTCCATGGTGCGGAGCCGCGCTGCCCGCGCCGCCGCTTTACCGGGACGGCCCCGTCCTGGCCGCGCCCTTGGCCCCGACGGCACCAACCAGACGCGGAGCGGGGCCGGCGCTGGGCAGGGCTACCGCTGCGCCTCGCGGTCCCGGGACCGCCCCCGTCGGCTCCACCGTGCTGTGTGGCCTCATGCCGACGGCTGCCGTGGCTTGTCGTGGGCAGCTCGTTCCTGGGCACAGCGTGGGGACCGGAGTGGGGCCTCTGCTAGGACCAGGGGCGGTCCTGCTGGCGGCTATCCTCCTCGCCCAGCCACGGTCCGTCCGCCTGGCTCCCTGTGGCCCCTTGCCCGGTACCTTCCACCGCGCCACGGCGAGAGGACTCTGCCCGGAGCGGCCGGCGCCCGCACCTGGTTGGCGCCCACCGACCCCGCGCTGCCGGGAGGGTGCGGGTGAAGCACCGACCGCGGGAGAGACGACAACCGGCACTGGTGGTCGTTCCCCGCACGGGAGGTGCCCCCTTCTCACGGTGATCTGCCAGCCCTAGCGCTGCCGCGGGAGCGGGATGTGTTCTCCCGAGGAGCCGGCCAGGACCGGGAACACACAGCGCACCAGCTGGGAATCCCGAACCTCCGGTGCCCGTTATCAAGTTCGGCCGGTGCGGGCAGGAGATAGGGGTTTTGTACAGCTTCCACCGGGCCTGGCCGCGCAGCCTCCTGCAAAGAGGGCAGCAGCTCCCCAAGCTCTCCCAGATGCGGGCAGCGCAGCTATAAATTGCAGGCAGTGATGTTAATTAGCAGGATGATTGCGAAAGGAAAGGCTTCCGAACCGCGAGTGCTTCGCTGGCCACGCTGCAGCAGGATTTACCGTCATGGGAAGCTCATTTGTCAGAGACAAGCTAACTGTCACCAAATGCAGCAGAAGACAATGAAGACAAAGCAAGTCTGAGGAAATGGAAATTAAAATGTTTTGGCAGTGAAAGAGGATTTATTAATGGGCTGAGGGGGCAGTTTGTTTTTGCTGAAATCACAGTCATTTTTCATGTATAAATATTGGTGCTGTGTGTGAAGTCAGAATGAGTAGAGAACAGAGACATGGTGCAGGGCACTGCCATGCAGCTGCCCAGATGTCCCTAGTGCTGCTTTGCTTTTCTGCTGGCCTTGCCAGCCTGGCACTGGCCAGGACATGCCAGCCTCAGTCAGCACGTGCATTGGAGAGCTGGCTGCTCATGCTCCTCTGTGTGCCCTTGGGATGCATGCCCAGGACAAGGGTGCAGATGGGTTCAAGGTGTGTCCTTAGCACAATCAGCTGGTCAAGCAACAATTCAGGTCCCCCCTCAGCATCACACACAGGAAAGACCTCGGAGCTGAGAGGACAAGGCTATCCTGGAATCATGGAATGTGGCTCACTTCCTCACCAGGAAGCTGTCAGGTGATCCTCATTCTGCCATGGGAATTGCTTCAGCACCTCCATGCCTCTCAGTCTTGTCTTAATGTGATGAGTAACTGTCACATGCCTATCTCCTTCCACCCCCCCCCACCCCCCCCAGGGAAAGGAGCTTGTGCAGCACTGTGTCATGTTTTGTAAGCCCTATAGGGTTTTTTTGCCTTCTTGCATGTGTGCTTGTTGCACAGCTTTTATGTGAAGGAACAGAAAGAAAAGCTCATTGTGCTGGTAACTGCAGGTGAAGGAGTCCTGGGTGGCCATAGGTGTCACCTGGAGCCAGCTCTTCCCCCGGACAAGACCCTTTCTTCTGTAAGCTCTTCACCGTATTTCTTAAGGGGATTTTGTTTCCTCTCCTTCCAACCAGATTACTGTGACCCTGCTCCAGAGGAAGCAGGAAACTGCAGTGCATACTCAAGACCCCGTTTGACTTCCCCCTGGGAGAGAGAGCAGCTGAGAGTGCCTTTTGCTGGAAGCCACTTGAGGCACTGTCCCTGCTGAGCCTTGTGTCCCATTTGGTGCAATGCACCTTTTGGCAGGCAATGCTTGCCAAATATGTCAGGCAACTGAAAGCTACGGTGTGAATCTCCCAAATAGGATGGAGAAACATACTGTGACTATCACCATGGATGTGAGGTGACAGATGGCTCCCACACATTTGCTCCTGAAAATGCTTCTCCAGTGGCTAGATCCTCTCCTGCTGATCTGTGCTCTCAGGGGTTTTAATTGTTATTATGAATTAACTTTATTGTGTTATATTTGTGTTATTTCCTGCACAAAGAAACTAGAAGACATCCTCACAACCTGCACTAGGGAAATGTAGTGGGAGAAATCAACCTTTACTTAGGCTTTGTCCCTGAGCCTGGGGCATTTCGTTCTTGTGGCGACACAGACCTCAAGGTCTGCTCCTCTCCCATCAGACAGAGGCTCTGTACATGATTTCAGCTGTGCTGAAGCAAGTGAGTGTGTCAAGTGAGGCCACTCCTGCTTGCTGCCACATGGCCGTGACCCCTGTGAGACACTTGGACATGGCACATGAGGGGTGCATGAGTGTCAGCCCTAAGGACTCGGACAGAGCTCATGCCCATCGGGTTATGCAGTGACACTTTCTCTGAGTTTTCCTGCACAGTTAGCTCCATGCTTATCTTTTCCTTTTGTCTCAATCTGCAACATCTTATCTCCCCTAGTAAGCCTCTAAACTGGGACAGAAACGAGGGACACGATTTCTCACCAGATCTAGTCTTAAGTGTATTTTTGGACTTGTCAAATATGTAAAAGAGCCAGAAACTTGCCAGACAAGACTGCAGAGCATTGCTAGCAGTTAACACTCAGCAGTTAAATCATTTAGCCCTGAATGGTGTGCTATTTGATGCCTTCCCCTAAAAGGTGGAGAGATGAAGAAGCAGTAGAGTTTGAACAGGCCAGCAAAAAGATAAAAATCAACAGGGATTAGGAAGGTGAAAAGAAAGAGAGAAAAATAAATCCCTGCCAAATCTGCTTTCATGTGTCCAACCTGTTTACGTTCTGTGCTAGAGTAACACCGATCTGACTCACTGCTGGCATTAATGAAGTTTGCACCGTTGGGTGAGCAATTTAATTTATCTCAGCAAGCCAAAGCTCATTATAACAGTCTGTAAATGCTATCAGATGAAAGCAGCATCCTTCAGCAATCTCGGGGATTAAAGCAAGGAGGCATTCAACTGACTAGGCTTGTGCTGGAAGGACTGCGGTCGGAGCATGTGTGTTGCAGGCTGAGGAGGAACAGCACCTCCGTTGCTGTGGGTTTCTCCGTATCAAGAAAGTGATCCGGAGCCTCTGCACCGCTCGTCCGGAGGTGAGCAGCTCCTGGTTTTCCTTTTCTCTCTCCGAACACCTCTCATTAGGATGCAGCAGGCTCAGCAGGAGCTGAAGAGGCATGCGGGGATCGGGATGGACACCACAGGCTGGCTGCGGACTGATCACTCTCGCACAGGAGCAGGCTGCTCCTGGCGGGGGCAGGGACTCGTGGTACCGGAGGCAGGCAAACGGTCAGGGTGGGAGGAGGGAAATGGCCGATTCTGTCCCCTTGCGTGTGGGCACCTCCTTGCTACACACATCCGCTCCCACGCCGGATCGAGCTTCGCGAAATGCAGCTTCCACCTCCGCGCCAGCCCCCCCGCGGCTCGCTCTGCGCGGAGGCTCTGGGTGGAGGCCTGCAGTGCCCTCTCCTTGCTCCCGGTGCGGCTGCGGCACCCGGCACCGGCTGTCGGGGTGACGGAGCCAGCCCAGCTGGATGCTCCCTGCCAGACGTGTTTGGTTTTGCAGCTCTTTTTCACAGGGAGAGTGGCAGAGGTAGGGAGGGCAAGCAACTAACAGCAACGAACCTTCAGAAGTTCGGTTTCTTTTCCGCTGAATGTCAAACACGAATCGCATATCCTGAACGCAGGCTGGGGAACCCCGGGTTTCCTTTTAAAGTTTCCCTTGGGGCAGGCCCAGCAGAATGAGGCAGCATCCCACGGGATGCCTGTGCCTAGGCTGGGTCAGGCTCCCCTCCCTAGTGCCCGGCAGGGCACGGGCGGTGGGAAGGTCTCTCCCGTGATCTGAGCGGATGGGGCTGCTGCCGTGACGCTGTGTGGTGGTGAGGGTCTCAGGCTCTGCTGCCCACTGTGTGTTTAAGCACCACGCTTGGTTTTCCCGGCAAAGCAGCTTACATGGCCCGGGGTGAGTCAGGGGAGCGACGAGCGGCTGGTAAGTGCACAGCTCCGGGAACAGGAGCCCTTAGCAGCAGAGCATTCAGTGGTGCAGAGAAAAGCACCTCCGACTGCAGCACACACACGATGCTACCCAGTCCTGCGTGGCGTGCGGTTACCTGGTCCCTTGAAAGCTGCAGTGAGCATGCTGAGGGGGAGCTGGTGTGTTTGCAGCACATGCTGACCAAATCGTGGGGTTCTAATGGGTGCACAGCATGTGTGTGTGCTAACCCTCTAATTCTGGGACTGTAATTGTCCCTAAATTACTGATGCTGTGCTGGAAGGTTGGATTAAGAGGGATTCTCATTTCACAGGATTTCTCCAAAGACCAAAGTAGAGAAGGTGCCTGCCTGCAGAGGAGGACACGGTGGGATGCTGTTCTGTGCACACCTGAGAACCAGACGTGGTCCTTGCTTGTGATGTGCTTCCTCTGGGCTTGTGCAGGGGAGGATGCTGGAGCAGCCCCATCTATGGCAGAGCTCTGTATGGGAATGATACCCTGTACTGGGAGAATATCTTCAGTCTGCTGTCATCGTGAGGAGTGAGCCAACATTCAATGAGCATCAGTTATCACTTGACAGTTGCCTCCATTGTCTCTGATCAAAACAGCAGCTCGGGGAACTGTGGCTGTGAGTGGCAGGAACGTCTGAGAGGTTGTGTCAGATCTCTTCCATCCACCACTCAACCTGTCAAATGTAAATGTAATTTGCTGTGATACAGGCACGATGTCATCCAGGAGGTGCAGCCTTCCTGGGACATGTGATAGATACATCTGGGAGATCTCATCGGAGTCTGCCTCTGTGTGCTTCCAACACTCGGCAGACTTAGGTGAGGAATAGGGAGAACAAAGGCAGGAGGAATCTTTCTCATGAGTTCCCAACAAACCCAGACAAGAGGGATCAAGGTCACCACATGCCTGCCAAAATAGACAGCCCTGAAAACCACTGTGGGTCCTGGCACCCCATGGTGTCCG
Source organism: Pogoniulus pusillus (assembly GCF_015220805.1). Classification (NCBI taxonomy): domain Eukaryota; kingdom Metazoa; phylum Chordata; class Aves; order Piciformes; family Lybiidae; genus Pogoniulus; species Pogoniulus pusillus. Next base: position 3,803,173 of record NC_087303.1, on the reverse strand, counting down.
ACCTCAGCTCCAGATGTTTCATCTGTGGCCAGCTGTGGAGATGCCCCATAGTAGGCAGCCAGTCTCCATCCCTGAGCAGGGTCCCAGCCTCACTGGTTGAGGGAAGGTTTTTATGATCCTGACCCTCCAGGGGTCCGTCCTGAGCAAGTCTGAACTCCCTTAGGCATCTGTCTGCTGACTGCTGCCAGGCTTTCTTATCTCCTGCTGTTCATTGTTCCTGTGACCTTGAGAGCAGAGAGGGAGGTGGAACAAAGAGCTGGGCAAGTCAGGCTGGCACTGGTCTCCACCCCTGCCAGAGGCTGTGGGGGAGCAGTGGGAGCCTGCCAAAAAGCAAACAGGGAGTTACAAATGAGGCACAAGGATATTAGAAATCTGAGCATCTGTGAAAGAGATAATGGAAAGAGTTTCCTCAGTGTCCTGTCCTACCTCTGGCTGTAAATCACAAGTCAGTGCCATTCCGAAGGCCCCATCACCTTGGCCACATGCTCCTGTGCAGTGAAAGCCCAGAGCCTGCCAACTGCAAATGACCCAAGCCCTCACACTGGCACCTCCACATCAGCTTCCTGCAAGCAGAAGCACTTCACCCACATCCACACTTCGACAGAGCTGCAACCAGCTGGAATCTGACCTCTTAAATCTGCAGCTTAAATACAGCAGAAAAACTATCAGAGAACAAACTGAACCAGGTGAGGTGAGATTTACAGGGAGAATGTTACTAGACTGAGCTCATAAGGAGAGATTGACTCAGGAGCACAGAAGAGACAAAGGCAGACTATGCACCACGCAAAAATACCCTCACCTAGCCTGCTGCATGCAGCTGGAGCAGTCAGGCAGAAGAGGAGTCTGACTCCACAAATCTACTGCCTTCATCTACTACTCAGACCCCTTAGGAGTCATCCTCTTACCACAGGTATCCGTAGGGTCAGAACATTTCATCTACCACAAAAGCCCTGACAACTGTGAAAATAAACCACTGGAAGGACAAATGTTAGGAAAGCTCCTAGGAAGAGCAGTAGGAGACAGAGGATTGTTCTTTGACAGCTTCTTTCTATTTCTGGGCATATCTGTATCTCAGAGCTGAGCAGCAGCAAAGGTGTAAACTGTCCAAGCTGGACTATGGTCCTATTATGTGACTGGACATGAGTCTCCTCCTTGTTCCCACTGATGCTATCCAAACAGCCATAAATATGCCACACTGCAGAGCCAGATGATGTGCAGCCTCTGCCCTCCTGGCTGCTTTCCTGCCTTTGTGCTGTGCTTCCTGAGCAGCCCCAGCCCGTTCAGCCTTCCCAGCTGCAGGGGCAGCCCAGCCTGGAGCACAGCCCTGCAGGACAAGGCCACATTCACATAAAGCTCCTTCTGCCCTGGTCAGCAGAAGGCATTCGTGTAACCAGCGGCTCTGATGCTGCAAACAAAGCCCCTGGAAACGCTGGACATAGCTAATTCATGAGCTGGCCAGAGCCTGACAGCAAACGCTGCCAGCAGTGCTGGGAGTGCCCACAGCAGGCGTTGTGCTGGATTTTGCTTGCCTTGGGAATTCTGAAGCACTGGAGTGATACAGAAACTCCCCAGTAGCTGATTCGATGATCCTTCAGGTGGCCTTTGCTTTATTTTGGGGGGTGGATGTGCGTTTTCGGGGGCTCAGTGACTTGAGCAGTCACTCTGCCACGGCTGTGGGTTATCAGGGACAAGGACGTGCCGACAAGTGAGGCGTGGATCTGGCTGCGCCCTTCACACAGCAAGCTGCAGTGAATCAGCAGTAATGATGGAAGTGTGGCACACGGGGGCTGGACACAGACTCGAGCAGCCAATTCATGGAGAGGGCTGCTGTCTGCTGGCAGATGCTTCTCAGCAGGAAGAGGGTCTGGATCCATCGATCTGTCTCTGCTCGCTTTATTTACTTGTCTTTAGTTACAGGACCAAAGGTCTACTCCTCCCTTTGTCTCTGAGCCAGTCCATGTCTCATCTCTGCTACGCGCAGACGTTTCAGGGCTACCAGCAGATAGATGTTCATTAGATCTCTCTGCAAGTGACATCAGTTACTCACAACAAACTGTGGCAGGAACTCAGCGAGCTGGCGCCCCAGCCAAGCAGCCATGTCAGACGTGTCCTCAGAAGGATGCACGCAGCTTGTTGGCTTGAAAGGAATCGTTTAGGCAAAAGCAAAAGAATGCAAGCGAAGGAGGTGCAGAGGAAGCGTTTGGCAGAGCTGCAGCCGCAGCCAGGGGCCGGGAGGATTTTCATCGATTAAAGCCCCGACAGAGGGTGCAGAGCAAATCTCCGCTCCCTCGGCATCGGCTTCAGACCTGCCGCGGGGAGTGTCCCCCGGGACGGGGGGCTGCGGAGGTGCAGCAGCGGGCGGGAGCGGGAGGCGGCCCCGGGACAGCCCCGCCCGCCGCAGTCGTGCCCCGCCCCCGTCCGCGCCCAGGCTCTTCCCCGCCCGCCGCCGCCCCACTCCCGCAGCCTCTCTCGCTACTCAGCTCCGCCATGTCCTCCGAGCCGGCTCCGGCCGCCGCCCCCGAGCAGGCCCCCGGCCCCGAGCCCCCGGCGGGTGGCGGGGAAACGGCCGAGCACCGGGCGCTGGTGCTGACGGGCTTCGGGGGCTATGACAAGCTGAAGGTGCAGGCGCGGCGTGCCGGCGGCCCGCGGCCCGGAGAGGTCTCGGTGCGTGTCCGCGCTTGCGGCCTCAACTTCGCCGACCTGATGGCGCGGCAGGGACTGTACGACCGGCTGCCGCCGCCGCCCGTCTGCCCCGGCATGGAGTGCGCCGGCACCGTCCAAGCCCTCGGCGACGGCGTTCGAGACCGACAGGTGAGGGACGGCCCGGTTCGGTTCGGCCTGGCCGGCCCCGCCGCACTGCAGAGGTTCCCGCCCCGCCGCCCAGCAGGTGCCGCCGCGCCCGGGCCCCTTCGCCGCCCCGCCGGGCTCCGAGCCCCTAGAGTCCCGGTGGCGGCAGTCGCGCCTGGGCTCTCCACCGGCGTGTGGCGGCTGGTGACCGTTGCGGTCCCTGTGTGGGAAGCGGCGGCCGCGATGCGTCCCGCGGCGGCGGAGCCGCAGACAAAGCCCCTCGACAAAGGGGCTGCGCTGGCGGGACGGGTCTGGCGCGTCCCTTCGAGCCCTGTCCGTCCCGGTGCCCCAGCTCGCCCCGCCCCGCCTTCTGGACGGCGAGAGCGTCTCCGGAGCCCGGGTCCTCCGGGGCGGCTCCGTGGGGGTACTGGGGCAGAGAGGCACGGCCGGGCTGGGCGCACTGGTGGTCGCCCTTTGAATGCCAGGGCTGTGGAAGGAGCCGGCTGCAGCTGCTGCAGAGCTGCCCAGAGCCTTCTGAGGTGCTGAGCCGTGGGCAGCAGTGGTTTAGTTGCGGCTGGGTCGGTGTCCGTGAGCCTGTGCCCGCTGAGATCCAGCAGCGTGAGGAACGGGAGGAGTCCGTTCTGTGTGTCTCGGACCTTTGGGTCTTGGGACTGTTGAAGTTACGGTGCTTTAAGATGATCGTTGGGTGTACAACTGGCAAAGCAAAGCATCTCAGGAAAAAAATACTCCAGTATGTCAGAGATGATTCCCTTGCCTCCAGGAAAACATCTTGATTTGCTCAAGTTTAAGTGCCAAATCTACACACCCAGGAGCCTTTCTGCTTGCTTGCCTTGGCTCTGCCTCTTCTCTACTTGCTGATACAACTGCTTGGTGTTTTGCTGTCCGCTTGCCGTTGCAGAGAGGGAGCAGATGTTTCTTGCCCAGTGGGATGAGCAGACTTTGGGCAATGCCTGAGATTTACCTAAGGCTGGACATGCTTTTTCCAGAGCTGATCCTCTTAAGCCTTGCCCCAAGCCTCTTTCCTGTTGGAAGGATCTTTACAAGCGGCAGCAGAAATGCTTCAGGGTGCTCAGACTCCTGCTCCCATCTTGGACAAAGAGGGCAGGACATAGCCCCCATCCCTCTTATCTCATTGAGTGTCTGATTTGGGTTCCTGCCATGTGTCCGGGTCTGTGGTGAGAGGTGCTGGGGTGTGATTTGCCTAATGAGTGGATCACAGGCTGTAGGCTTCTGCCCAGTCCCCCAGGGTGCTGAGTCCCTGCAGACCTCTGCACAGACAACAGCTCACTGGCACCTGGCTAAAGTGTACAGAGGGCAAGGGTGTGGTGGCTTCTGTTAGCTTGGGTCTTGTTTCAGACTGCCTTGTCCTTTGATCTTAGGTTGGCGATAAGGTAATGGTCCTGGCTAGGTCTGGACTCTGGCAAGAAGTGGTGAATGTGCCAGTCAGTCAGACCTTCCTGATGCCTGAGGGGATGAGCTTTGAAGAAGCAGCTGCACTTCTTGTCAACTACATCACTGCCTACATGATCCTGTTTGATTTTGGAAACCTGAGACCCAACCAGAGTGTCCTCATCCACATGGCTGCAGGTAAATAGTTCTTTGCCAGACCATGCTGAGGCTCTCAGCCTCCAAATGTAGCTTTTGAATGGGTGGCATGGATGAAAGTGATCAGAATAGGGCTGGACCAGCAAAACATCACCTGCCAGAGGTGCAGGCTTCACACTTACCAGGCGTTGGCAAACGCTGAACTCCTCTCCCAGCAGCTGGGGTCAGCCTGCCCCAGGCAAAGCCTTGATTCCATGTGAAGTGATTCCATACCCTCCCAGCCCTGTGCCATTGGTATAAGCAGAGATAGTTTACCTGGACAGAAGCTTTCCTGACTGCTGAGACTGTTTGCTTCTAAGTTCTTCTCACTGTTGGTTTTCAGGTGGTGTGGGGACTGCTGCTATTCAGCTGTGCAAGACTGTAGAAAATGTCACCATTTTTGGCACAGCATCTGCTTCCAAGCATGATTCACTCAAGGAGGGTGGAGTCACTCACCCCATCGACTACAGAACCATGGATTACGCAGAGGAGGTCCGGAAAATCTCTCCCAAAGGTAATGTGTGGTGGAGGACTTCTGCAGCTCTCCGTTTCTTTCAAGTGCAAAACTTCTAGTTCGTCTGCCTTCCCTCCAGGTGTCGACATTGTCCTGGACCCCCTGGGAGGATCTGATACGACCAAAGCATTTAACCTGTTGAAGCCTATGGGCAAGCTTATCACTTACGGTAAGTGTGAGCCCTGTGCCCAGACTCCAGCTCCTCTTGTGGGACTCTGTGGTGGCAGGGTGGGTGTAGACCTGCACCAGAGCACTCCATGCTGCTTCCCTCCTGGATGCACAGCTGTGAGGGAGCATTGCTGTTGCTGAGTGCAGTAGTTCAGTTGCTTTGCAAAGGTCTTTATGATGCTTCACCTGTGTGAGGCTCTGATGAGAGTGAAATTTGTGCCTTGTCCCCGGAGCTCTGGTGACAGGCTTCAAGGCTCTTCCTTCCCATAGTGAGACAAAATATGAGCTGGTGCCTGCAGGGGAAGCTGGAATGCCCTTACAGAGGAGCACTGCATAGCTGCTTTGTCCAGGCTTAGTGCACAGCACTAATAGAGCTTTGCTTTTCTTGTAGAGAATGTGTGGGTGATGAAGTTTGAGGCTACTAAATGCTTCTCTCTCCCAGCCTGAAACACAGTTTTTGTCTTGGAGACAAAGCTGGCCTACAGGCCCCAGCAGGATTCCAGACATTTGCACCACTGTGCTGCTTCCCAGTGTGCTTCTGTTGTCCCAGCCCTTGCGGCCTTGCTGGCTGTAGGAGAAGGGGAGTGGTGTCCTTCCAGCCTGACTGGCTGTGGCTCAACCCTCTCTTGCCTCTGGCAGCAGTCCAGTCTAGCTGCACTGCTGCTGCTCTGCTCAGAGAGGACTTGTTCTGTGTTATGGTGCTGATAATCCAGATCCTGTCTGCCTTGAGGCTGAGGCAGGTGCCTGTTTCCACTGAAGATCAACTGGACACATGCTGATGTGATCCAGTTATCACCTCTGTCTTCCATCGTGGCGTGAGCTGCTCTTGCCCTGCGTGTTGTCTGAGCTGCTACACAGGGTCTACTTTCTTGTGCAGTGTTGATTTCAGCTTGCTTTTGTTTTAGGGGTGGCAAACCTGCTCACTGGGCAGAAGAAGAACCTCATGGCTATGGCTAAAACCTGGTGGAACCAGTTCAGCATCAATGCCTTGCAGCTCCTCCACCAAAACAAGGCCGTGTGTGGCTACCACCTCGGATATATGGATGAAGAATTTGAGCTTGTTGGAGGTGTAGTATCCAAGCTGGTTAACCTCTACAGTCAAGGCAAAATCAAGCCCAAAATAGACTCTGTATGGCCCTTTGATCAGGTGAGTCTGAGCTAGCATCCAGCCTGCCAGCACCCAGAAGTCACTGGTGATTGTTTTCTGCACAGCGAGCACTGGCTCAGTGCAAGTGCCTGGTTTGTGGGGGCTGAGCTGTTGCAAATGTTTAACAACCATCTGTTTCTAGCCACACAGTGTCTTTTTTTTTCCTTCTAAGATATTAAGGGGGAGTAAAGTGGCTTAGTTCTTCTGCCTGAGTGCACAGAGCTGGGCAGTGCCAGACAGTGTCCCTGTGGAACAGGCCAGGTGCTCAGCTGTGCTTCATAGGTTGCAGCCATCCATGGAGGGGCTGGGCTATGCTTCTGTCTGGAGTCTGCCCTCAGTCTGTTCCCTGTCACTACACAGACAGCTGGGGAGGTTGCTGTTGACCTTCCACCAGTAAGAAGGGGCACAGGAAGAAGGGCACAGCTGCCATGCGTATTGGGTCTGGGTCTCACAAGACTCTTGTGTCTTTCAGGTGGCAGATGCCATGAGGCAGATGCAAGAGAAGAAGAATGTTGGAAAGGTCATCCTGGTTCCTGAAGCACCCAAGGAAGAATCAAAAAAAGAAGAGAACTAATAAGAGATGTGTGCAGGTTGAATTCATGGTTTAACTTCCTGATCTCTTTGGAACCTGGAAATGGACAGATCAGTAGCTTCTGTCTTCATCAGTACAAGAACATCGTGGCTAGAGTTCAGATGAGGTTTGCATGCTCTCATTGTGGCTGACCCTTTGCCAGAGATGCTTTCTGCCCTAGTTCTTTGTTTTGAAGCCTTTTGCTTTTGTACATTTTTCTCTTCACTTGTTTCTCTGCTGAGTTTCCAAACTAACCTCACTTTATTCTGGCAGCTGAAGCTTCCAGGGTTCACCTGGTGATTGATGGCTGCATGGCTGGTCACTGGTAAGTCAGGATGTAACATTGCTGTAGCAAGTGCCAAGTATCTCCTCAGAAACTGAGCCCTGCTGAAGTGTTTGTGCTGTCACCTTTGAGAAGCTTGTTCAGCAGAATGGGCCAAACTTAGGATGTTTCCTCAGCAGCCAGAGGAGAAGCACAGCTGGCCTTGTCTAGCTCTGGCTTAGGCTACTCTTCTGTTTAGCCACACTCTTTCCCCTCTGCTTTTGTAGGCTCTAACACCAGTCAGGTCATGCTGTCTTTTGCCTTGTAGATAACCACCCTGGCATTCTGAGCCTGGCATGTTGCACTTCATTTGCAGTCACTTCTCTGCAGCCACCAAATCACCTGCTGGGCTGGGTGTGAATACAGAAGAAAAGTTTCAGTTAGGTAACTTGATCTTGTCCATTTTCTGATTCCAATCTGTTGGGAGATCTAAACTGTGTGTTTTTTAGAGACCATAAGGACTCAGCTGTGTCTCAGATGACTGGAACGATTGATGTTGGCTCTGTGCTTTGTTAGTGTTGGGCTCCAAGCTGGTATTGTTAAGGCTAAACTTCACCCTCATGTTTGTATTTCCAAGGGCTGCAGTGCTGACTGGGAATTCAGCAAGATGGGAACAAAATAAGCCCCTGCTAATGCTTGCGTTGTGCTGTGCCCTGTGTGCTAGGGAGGTGTTGCAGTTCAGGAGGTAACTTGCAGGAGCCAGCTATGAACATCTGCTGCCCAGGAGCCTGGGCTGGCCCTTTCTGTGGCACACAGTTCCATAAAGCTATTGCCATGTTACTGCTGTAGATGGGAACCTGCCTCTGTCATGCCTCTTGAACAATTTAAATCCTGCTTTCCATTCTCTTTCAGCTAGCTCCTTAGATACCCACTCAAACCAGCTCTTGCTCTGTGGCTCAGTGCTGCAGTAGGGTTTGACTCTTCTTGCCCTGAAACTGCAAATCTTGGGACCCTTGGGCTCTCTTCCAGCACTGAGCATTCATGAGCTGCCTGGGGTGCTCCTCCCAAACCAGAACTCAGTTTCTCTTCCTCTTTTCCTTCTTCCATGCATCTAGAAATGCAGCAGTGCAGAGACCCAAGACTAGTTCTGCGAGCACTTAATGGTTCCCCTGCTGGGCCCTGTTTTCAGCCCCAAGTGACTGTGGTGCTGTTTGTGCTTGCTTTGAGGCTTCCTCACAGATTGTAGGTACAGCAGGCTACAGGCTGCATTTTGGACTGAAAAGGTGAACCTGAGGGTGCCAAGAAGTGCTGCCCATCCTGGAAGAGCTCAGGAGCAGAATCTTGCTATGAGGAGTCCTGCTGAACCAAACCTGCCTCTGGAGAGCATCCCAGCACAGGGCTGGGGGTTCCCATGCAGGACTGGAGTGTGGCTGCTTCTTTAGCCAGCTCCTCTCTGTGCAGCCTGTGGGTGCTTGGGCTCAGCCCCTAGTTCTTCAGAGGTGCCCTGGCTAGCTAAGTGTTATAACAACCCCATTCCCTCTGACCTCCGAGGAGGGCTGAAACCCTGTTACAGATCCTCGTCAGCCCATCTCTTCCACTTGATACATGAACTTCATGAACATGGTCAGATGAAACTCAGAAGCACAACTTTCAGACTTTCTGAATTCAAACTCTTGCTGCTTCCCCTTTCAGCCTGCCCTGTCGTGCTAATTTAGATCAAATCCAGGTGTCTGATGCTGCTTTACCAGGTCTGACAACAGGAGGACTAAATTGTTCAAACGGGAAGTCTGGACCTGTTTTTCCAAGAAACTGGACTTCACCTTGGTGAAAGAGCAGCGTGTTCAAATGGCACATGGCCCTGCACATCTCCAGGCTCTGCAGACTTGCAGAGGGCAAAGCTGCCCAGTTGTGCTTCACACTGGCATCCTGCCCTTGCTTTGCCAGTGCCTTCCTTGGGTGGCCTTGGAGCAGGCAGCGCAGCGAGGCTCTCGCGCTCTGCCTCCCGATGCCATGGGGAGGATGGAAGTCTTGCAGCTTCCCATGGGACACCTCTGACATGCTGCCTTGTGGTATGCCACAAACCCACTATCTCAGTGCCTTCTTCTACATGCCTGTAAGGACTAGGAAGTCACTGGAGCCTTTTCCATTCTGGCCTTTCAAAGTGTTGCCAAAAACCCATTAGGACTCCTGCTCGCTCTGCTGTCAGCAGCAGTTCTGTACTCTGACTGTAAGGGAGACCTTCCCTTTCCACGCCCTGCAGCCTGTCCAGAGGAGCTGTTGTAGAGCCCTTGTCTCCCCCAGGGCAGCTATTTGGCTCCAGCCAGTCCTCAAGTGAGGCTTTATCTGCTGTCCCAGCCTTGGCTCTCTGGAAACAATCTCAGCTCCTGACTGCAGCTGCTCTTGTGTCTTCTACCTACAAACTCCTTGAAGCCCTTATCAGGGCAGGAGCAGTTCCTCTCTGTTCGAGTTTAGCACTGACTGTTTTATGTCCCTTGGTAGCAACATTGTTTGGGTTTTTCAGTGTTTTTTAGTTTGGGATTTTTTTAAGGACAAACATTTTAGGGGCCAATAAGTATAAAACCTCTGTAAAACAAGAAGTGTCTTAATAAAGTTAACCAGCAGGTTTGTATACTAAGGACCAAAGCAAAAACCAAACAAAACCCATGGGATAAAACCATGTTGCTGATGCTGTTTAGAGCTAAGCTGTGCTGGAGAGGAGATTCCTGTGCTTGGTGCATGTGCCATTCCTGCTGTCAGAAGTGCAATTCAATGTTTAGTTTACTGTTTGACCCAAAGGTTGTGCCATGAGGAGTCCGAGTGGGAAGTGTGAGTGGAGTCCATGAGCGGAGCAGAGGTGTGCACTGCCCTGTGCAAGTGCTGTTCCTGTGTTACTGCATTGCCCGCCCAGACTGGCACTGCTGGGCAGGGGCAAAATGCAGCTCCTTTGCTATCACCAGGCAGCTTTTGTCACATCTAGCTGGGATTTCTCTCACTTGTGTTGCATGTTGGTTGCAGGAGGGGAAGGGCTCAGGAGCAGCCTTAGCTTGTGCGGAGAAGCCTTGACCCTGCTGAGTGCTTTGAGATGAGGGAGTTCAGCTGCTTCCCAGTATTGAACTAAGTGACCAAGGAGAAAAGTAAGAGACATTTTGGGCCACAGGCTCTAATGGGTGCAGGATCCTGGCCCAGGAACAGCTGCTGTCACAGGGGTAAAACCACTCTTACTGCCGAGTAGCATCCCTAGTGTGCAAAGCCCTGGTGATGGCAAAGCTTGACTGGCAAGCAGTGCATGAGCAAGCAGTGCCTCAGCCTCTGAGCCTCTTACAACACATGGGCTGGTCTGTGCTGTCTGTGTTGGTTTGCAGATGTGTGGTGCTCATCCTACAGCTGTGGAGTCTTTGTTCAAAAATGTTCTGCTTTGTGCCTGTAACAGAGTTGGACAGAAGCAAGTGTGCCAGTGCTGTGTAACCTCCTGCCCTACCTTACCACATGCCTTATGTGTTCCAAACATTCATTAAAAGTGTAACAAAACCCTCACTAGGATGCTGCTCGATTGCTGGAATGATCCTCCTGCCCTCAGCCCCTAGGGTACTTCCCTTGCTTCTTCACACATGTGGGACACATGCACCTGTCCCAGGGTGAGAATTCAAACCCAGGGTGAGAAGATTCCTCTGCCTTCAGGACAGCTGTGGATTGTTGTATTGGGTGTTGCAGTGATCTCCTGCCCTGTTCTTAAGGGGAGCTATGGGCTCTGTTTGCACAAGCCCTGAGGTGGCCTCTCCCTTTACTCCATGGTTGGGTGTTTTTGTGACCAGATGAGAAGGAGGGGGTGGCTGTGGTGCTGGTTAAGACAAAAAGTGAACAACTACTGCTAAAAATGGGGGAATAAATCTTGTTTATTTGTATTTCTCCACTTAAAACCTATCCCTGCCTGTACATCCCCATGGGAGGCACCAGGGAACTGTTAATGGTCTCCCCAGGGGTGCCTCAGGCCCCAGAGCAGATGCTGGGGAGGGGCTGTAGCTCATGGCTGCCTGCTCCAGAACTGAGGTGTCTGAGTGAGCCACTCACATTCATCACAGCTCAGCTCTGCCACAGGCTCAGGTGGTGGCTGAGCTGGAAAGTGTCTGTGGTAGCAGGAGGCGGAAGACCCTTCCAGAAGATGGGTGTGGGCTGCAGACTGCTGCCCAGTCTTGGGTTATGCTGCTGAAAGCCATGCTGGGGGCTCAGCCTACAGCTGGTTTTGAAACAAGCTGCATAGGTGGCTGGCTGCTGAGAATGTGCAGCCAGGAGCTGGAGCTTCAGAGGATCTGATCCGTGCTGAGGGCAGGCATGGATGCAGTGATGTGCCCCTTTCTGGCTGCCTATGGACACAGGAGCAACCTGGACAAACACCTACTTTCTCCTGAGCTGTCTCTGTTAAGCCACAGTGTTTTTCAGCTGGAAAGGAAGGTGAAGCAGGAGCTGTGGCTGCCCAGGCAGAGCTCAGGAAATGCCCAGGTTCTTCAGCACTGTGCAAACCTCACGGAGATACTGGCTGTCTGGATAGCCATTCCTGTGGGCAGAGAGGGAAGTGGAGTGAATGCTTTTGATGGTGAAAAAAACATCAGGGAGAAGCAGTTTAATTCTGCCTCATCCCTTCAGGAGGAGTAAGGGTGGAATTCCTGCTCTCTGGGACCTGCTGCTGCCCACAGCTTGCACCCAGAGCTGGCTGCAGAGCACACCACAGAAGTTAGGAAACCTGTAAGCAGAGGGCCGAGAGTTTGTGCCTGTGGGGCACTTAATGGGTGTAGGATGGGCATGAACTTTAGGTCTAGCTGGAGGGTGCCAGGGCTGGGTTGCCACACCACAGCTGCCCTGTGAGCTGAAGCAAAGGAAGGCACCAGCTCTGCTGTTGTGGCAGCCTAGAGAGGTCATCCACACCAGGAATTCCTGAGCTGGAGCCCACGGTTCTCTCTTTCCATCACTACAGAAAACACACATGGAAGCTTGGGAAGAGCTGGGCTATACCTGGCTCTGCCTCCATCCCAGGAGGTCTTGTGTGGGATCAGGCCCCATGTCACTTTTTCCTCTCCATTGCAGGACCTGATCTGGAAGGTCAAGCCGTGCACAAAGGCCTTCCTCAGCAGCATTGCTATCTTCTGCCCATCTCTGTTGTCAGGCAAGAAAGCGCAGAAGTCCCCCCCTTTGTAAGGCTGTCCTGGGTGGGGGTCACCAACCTTGGAACAGGAGGAAAGGATTTTAAGCAACAGCCTGAGTGCTGGCTTCTGAGACTTCTGTCTTAAAGTACACAGAGGGCTGTGCCCACCCCAGGGCTGCCAGTCTGAAGTAAAACCAGAGGTCACATGCCCTGCAAAAGAAGCAATCTGCTCCCAGACCTGATGTGGAGCTTTTTGCCTCACACAGGTCAACACCTCTGCTGCTTTGCATGTGAGGAGCAGAGCTGCAGCTGTCCTGACTCCTTCACAGTACTAGAAATCACTGCATGTCCCACAGGGGGATGGGGAAGCCCTCACGGTGGGTACCTACCCCTTGCACACCGTCAGGGATGCTGTAGACAACCTGGAGCGTTGGGTCTCGATAGTAGCCAGGCAGATTCTGAGACAGGGAAGAGACCTTGAATGTCCCAGAGACCTTGTGGCTTGTGGCAACCGAGGAGGAGCTGCAGCAGGCTGGCTGGGTGCTGTCTGCTGCAAAACATGCCCTGCATAAGGCATGCCCGCAGGGGGCCTGGCAGGTCACACCTGAGCCCTGGCAAGCATCGCATCGGCCCACAGTGGCCTTGCTGCTCTCCTGGCCAGGGCTAGGGCCTCCTGCCTGCCATGATGCAAGGTCAGGCTCCTCCTGACTGCTGCTCCTGCCCGCAGGAACCAAGGCCTGCTCCTGGCCCCTGGGCTCCGCTGCAGGTGGCAGGTGCGGTACAGCCTGGAGCGGCTCAGCAGCCACAGCCCCGTACAGCCAGGTGGGCAGGGAGCGAGGAGCAGCTTCTGCCGCAGACACTGGCGAGCGCCTCTGTCCCAGCACTTCACTGGGGCCACCTCTGCTCTTGTCTCTTGCAAACTGGAACCTGTCTGGCAAAACCTGCTTTCTCCGTGCAGTGTCAACCTCCCCCACAGCCACTTTTCTCTTTGGCTGCTCCTGGGACTCCCTCAGAGCAGCAGGACTTGGCTTATCTACCACACCAGGGCTTGGAAGGTTGCCTCCTCCTTGCCCAGACCCAGAATCAACATGGTCACTGCTGTCACTCTGCCCCAGTGCCTGCTGAAACCTCCCAGGACTGGGTGACCTCTTTTCCTCAGCCTGTGGCAGCTGGGCAGGCCTGAGCACATCTGCATGGTCAGCTTTGTCACTAATGTTCAGGTGCTGCAGGTCCGACTGCAAGGCCTCCAGCAGCATGTTTTGGCTTCTGCCTGGCTGGATGACACCTGAGTGCCCTGTACTCTTCAGTCCTGGAGACAAGGATGAAGACTTAAGAGCACGGAGTCTCCTGGAATTAAACACTTGGAAGGCCTCAGTCACTCCTGGCAGCATCGCCCTGGGGCAGGCAAGATGCAGCCTGTGCTTGTCTTTGCTGAGTCCAACCTGGAGGGAGTTTGCTCGCAAGAGGCTGCACAGCTCACTCAAGGCACTGTCATCTGGACCATCTACAGCAAGCTCTGAGTAGCTCATGCTCTGACACACAAGGTCAGGACACTTCTGCACAAGAGCTTCCACCTTCCACTTAGCCTGGAACAGCCTGCTGCTGTCTGCTGCCCGTAGAGTCAGCACGGTGCTGTCCCCAGCACGATGCTCTGAGATCTGCACACCCCCAGCCTTACACAGCTGATCAATGGCAGCATGGCAAACATCTTTAAGGTAAGACCACTGCAGAGAGTCCAGACTCATCTCTGCACTCATCCCACTGCCTCCGCTGCCTGCTGTATTGGTATCCTGGGGCTTGTTGCTCTCCTGTGACCTCGGCAGGGAGAAGCTGTTGGAACGTCGCAGTGGAGTCCTGGATTCAGAGTGCTTAGAGTCCAAAGCAGAAGAGGCACTTGCTGTGCTAGTGAGGGACTGCTGCTTGACGAAGCCTGAGCCTCTGGAGTCCCAAGGACGCTGCAAAGTGCTGTTTTCTTTGCTCTCAAAGGGAGACAGTGCCTTGTGTCTCGTAAGCCTGGCAGTTCCTTTCACATATTCCTGTTCTTTGGGGTCCTTCTGCTGAGATTCTGCTGCTGATCCCAAATCCACATCTGCTGTGGAGACTTGAGGCTGATGCTGCTGGGTCAGTGCTGTTGGGGTACTTGGACCTAGAGCATCTGTCTCTGATGAGCGTTTTCCAGAAAGCTGTGCCTGTCTCACCTGTGGAGAGCCCTGATTCTGCAAGAGGCCCCCACTGGCCTGAGACCCCTCAGCTTTCAGAGTGCTGAAGTTTGCAGCTAGCTTGAATTCACCTTTCGGCTCTGGCCTGCCTGGGCTGAGCCTTGAGGCTGAGGTGTCTGCAGGTGCCTTGGGCTTGCGCTGTGCAGCCTCTGTGGTGTGGGAGGTTGTGGGGTGCGAGGGCAGGGAGCTGCTGAGCGTGCCAAGAGTGTGTGTGATGCCTCTTCTGGTGCTTAAATTCTGAAGGTACTGCTTGGCCTGGGACACATCCACAAGGTTTCCAATAAGATAAAGCTGCTTCTCATCCTCATGGCAGAGTACCTGGGGATACAGTTCCTGCAGCTCTTGCACCACAGCCCTGAGCGCCTGGCAGCCCATATCCAGTCCTCTCTTGGTGATCTTCTCCTTGCGCAAGCTCACCTCCAGCTGCTGGTAAAGCTGCTGCAGGGCCAGGTGGGCCTGTTGCAAGACGCCACTGTCCCCAGACACACCTGCAGGTGGCTGGAGGTACAATATGGTGATGCCATCACTGGCCACATCCACCACATCCACATGATGCTGGCGCAGCACACCTTGGTACTGAGCAGCACAGAACCTCTGCATGTACAGGTAAATATCTGAGTCCATCACTAGGGAAAAGTCTTCCAGATGTTCCACAGCTTCCCCATCCACTGGGCCCCGAGGTTGTGGGACTTGAGCTGCCATTTCACACACCTGCTCCCAGATGGGCAGCCTTGTATCTTGCACTGGCTTAGTGGAATCAGGCACTTGCTGATGATCATGCTTGCTGGTCTCTCTGGCCACATGGCTGGAATCTGGCAGAAGGATCTCTCCAGCAGCTTGGCTCTTGAGGTTCAGGCTGCCCATGAGGTCTCTGCTGAAGGCCTGCAGCTCAGTGAACCGTCCCTTGACAATGCAGTGTGTGTTCTTGGAGTCAAAGTCAAACAGCACATTGCTGTAGCCTTTAAGCAAGTTACTCAGGAGGGTTTTGCCAGTGGGAAGCTTGCCATAGTCAACTACCACACAAGCACGTATTAAGATCTGTAAGTAGACAGCAAGGGAGTGAGAGAGCAAGGACTAAAAATACCCTTCAAGGCACAGGCAGAGGCAAATGCACCTGACACAGCTCCTGCACTACTGCCACAGAAGAATCGACATAATCCACCACCTCCCTCATAATCCACCACATCCCTCAGCATCCTACTTTCAAAGGAGATGGGAGCACAAGCCAAGCAGGACTGAAGAACCCAAGCATGCCAAGCAACCCTTGGACGTTGTACACGCAGTCAGAAGCTTTCTGTAAAGGGCAGAGCCTCACTTCTATAGAGAGCTCTGCACACAGCCCAGATCCAGGAGACGCACTCTCCTTCCTGCATCTGAAATGCAACTGTGCCCTTGGTCTCAGAGCTTCATCTGGTCTCCCAGACCCTCAAGCAGTCTGACGCCACGCCCTTGTTTTCAGTGCTCAGACAGGAAAGCACAAGACGTAGCTACCGCCACGCTCTCCAAACAGGAGGGGGAGGCACAAATTCTCCAGTGCCTCCTAGATACCATCACAGCTGTCGCCTAAGCTCTCCCGAGGAGAGGAAAAATACACTGTGCGTGTCCAGTTGATGACACGGTGCACAGCTAACGACACAGCAGACTCATTACCAGGGTCCCCTGTGTGCCACCAGATGGGCTGCAGAACAATGAACCTTCCCCCCGGGGCCTCCTCGCCCGGACAGGCACGAACGCCCAGCAGCCTGCCTGGCCGTCCCTGGCCTATCAGCACAGCAAAGCGCGTTCCCCACTCGGCTAGGAGCAAACGCAGGGCTGCTGTAAGCCTAATTAATGCTGAAGGAGAGAGTTAGCGCTACCGGGCCGCGTCTGCCCGGCGCGGAGCCGGAGCCGGAGCCGGAGCCGGAGCCGGAGCCGGAGCCGTCGCGGGGGCTGCACCTCGTACCTCGTCGGGGCTGAGCTCCGCGCCGTGCGCCGTCACCTCCAGCGGGTACCGCCGGCCCCCGACCGACAGCACGTGCTCGGCCTTCAGGATCCGCTGGGCCACTACGGGAGAAAGGCACCGGCCCCGACACCGGCCCCGTCAGCCGGGCCTGCCCCGACCGCGGCACCGCAGCGACAGGGCCGGGGGCTCGGGAGCGGCCGTTACCTTCCGGCGCCTCGAAGGTGATGAGGGCGCAGGCCCCGGGCAGCACCTGCACGTCGGCGATCTCGCCGCCGCCGTTGCGGGAACGCAGGAAGTGGATGGTCAGCTTGTCGGCAACCCTGTCGGGGGGCAGCTCGGCGGGGAGGCCCCGCACCCGCACCGTGCGGCCCGCCATGCCGGTGCCAGGAGTCCGGGGCGACAGCGACCCCCGCCCTGCCCGGCTGAGCCTTGCCCCGAGTTCCCGCTCCCCGGGCGCCTCCCGGCCCTGGTTGCCACCCGGCGGAGGCCCCGGCCCCGCAGCGCGACCCAGCGCGGCTCTGCTACCTCCCCCCAGCTCCGGCCCTGCAGCCACCGCCCCGGGGAAACGAAAGCGAAACCGGGGCCACCCCGCCTCGGTGGGCACCGCCCCCGGCCCGCCCCGAGCTCCGCTCCACGCCGCCGGAGAGCTCGGGTCGACCTGGCTCAGCCCCGGTGCTCGCAAAGCCCGGCCCCGGGAGCGCGGCGCTGCCGTTCCCCGTGCCGGGAAGGGCCCAGCCGTGCCCGCAGTTCCTGCACGCTGGGCCCGCCCCCCCCAGCAGAACAGACGCAGCCTTCTCTGCAGATGCTTTAATTCTGTTGTGCCAGGGGCCAGGCGAAGCGCCGCTGCCCCCGAACTTGGCCAGGGCTAGTCGGCGTCCTCCGTGAAAACAGCCACCCCCACTTGTCCCAGCGGGACGTAGTCGAGGGCATCCACCTCTCCCCCACCACGGCTGCCCTTCTGGAAGTGGATCTCCAGAGCATCCCTCATGGACTCCTCATCCAGTACATCCGGGATCCCCGTGAGCAGGACGGTCCTGGGGCAGCAGGAGGGCTGGAGCTGGGCAGAGCCAGGAGTGAGCTGCAGTGGGCCCGAAGGAAGGGGTCCCCTCGGGACGCAGCTGGCACATGGCAGTGTGGGAAAAGGGTCTTCAGGAGCTGCCACCTGCGGGCTAGCAGGTCCTGCTTGGCAACACGGCTTGTGCCCTTACCTGCAGGTTAGTGATATTTCCACTTATGCACGGTGATATTTTGACCTCGTATTTTTCTTTCCCAATAAAAAACTGGATGTGTCCTCTCTCAATTAGCTGCTCCGCGACTGAGGACGGAAAAGAAAGCCCTGAGCCACTGAGGGATTATGTCCTTGGCACAGAGACCAAGGCTGGCACTGCCCAGCCCCAGCCCACCTCCACCAGCAGCTTCAGGGCAGCCTGGGCTCCCTTTGCCTTCTGCATTGCCCAAAGACACGGCTCCATCTGCTCGCAAGAGACCACCTGTGCTCCCCCAGAGCCGGCTGGGTTGACCCCCTCGGTGGCAGCTTGACAACCCACACACCTCCATCCTCTGCAAAGGTCAGCATGACCTGGCCAGAATCATCCAGGAACTCCCTGCTCTCCACCTCACCACCCCCATTCTTCGTCTTGCTGAAGAAGAGCTCCAATTTGTCCAGCAGTGCCTCCTCAGGGATGCTCAGGATGGGTAGGTCAGACACGAGGATACTCCTGCTGCTCTGAGTCAGCCCCATCTGTGGGTGGCACAGGCCGGTCAGTGCTAGGGCAAGGCTGCCCCCAGCGCTCGGGGAAGCAGTGCAGAGCTGTGGCACCAACACACCGAGCTGAGCTAGTACCAGTGACCTGGCAGAGGCAAGCTGGATATTGGTGGAATGGAGCACGGCAGAGCTGGCACAAGCTCAGATCAGCCTGCAGCTCTCTGCAGTGCCAGGACCTACCTCCAGGGCAGAGGGCAGCAGTAAATCCACGGGCGCTGCCTGCACTCGCACTCTGCAGCGATCCAGCTCCTCCCCGCAGCTTAGCTCCACCACATGCTCCTTCATCTCCAGGATCCTCTGGGCTACTGCAAGCAGGGAGAGCCCCCAGCACAGGGGATCAAACACCTGCTGAGAGTGCATCAAGGACAGAACACGGGGCAGATGTCGCTTTGAGGAGGGGACAGAAGCCAAAGCAGCACTGGCAGAGGGGAGAGAGCTTTGGCCTGGTGAGGAGACACAGGGCTAGCCTCAAAGACAGTCAAGGAGGGCACCTGACTGGCTCTTACCCTCTGCCTTCTCAAAGGTGATAAGGGCTGAGCCCCCCAGCAGAGGGTAGTGGATCCTTGGGATCAGCATCAGCTTGTTCATGTCCTCCTTGCTTGCCATGAGTCCCTTAAACACCATGTTCTTCTCTGGCAAGGCTGGCAGCACCTAGGTTGGAGCACACAGAGCACCCACAGGAGACTGGAGCTTGCTTAGGGCCTGTCCCTGACACACCACAGACAATAAACAAGCACATGGCTCAAACAGCTGGAGCGCCCCAGCAGCCTCTCATGGGGTCTGGATGTGCCTGAAGCCCTAACTGGAGCTTCTGGCTCTGGCAGAGGAGCCACCCACGAGCAGAAGCTGTGTCAACCATCATACAGTGCTCAGCTGTAGTCACCTACACATTCTCCAGCCAGGGTCCTGCCCCTTGCCAGCAGACCCAAGTGCCCAGACACCCTCTGTTACCCTTGCTGGATCCTCCCAGAGGACCCTCTTCTTCACTTCTTCCAGTTTCTTTTTCAGTATCTGCCTCTCATGCTTCAGACTGTTCTGCTCTGCAAGAACAACAGCCACCTGGAAAGAAAGAGGGGAAGGCAGCACAGAACCTCCAGAGCACAGGGGACCACCACAAGCCATGGTTTAAGCACAGCACTGTTTGTGACTGCTGGCAGCCCTGCCCTGGTTCCTGATTGTGGTGGTTTGGCTGTTATCCGCCCCCCCACACTTTAAGAAATGCCCCAGCTAACTCAGACGGGCTCTGGGAATATAAATGAAGCTATTTCTTTACAGCTAGCACAATATACAAGCAGATATTTACAGTATATACAGTTATAGACAGAAATATACAAGTCAAAAGTAATACAGAAACACAACTCCCCTCCCAGAAACCTGAGTCCCCAGGAGGGGCTCTCAACCACCCCAGCACCTCCCCCTGCCTCTCTCAACCTTACCCCAATCCTGAGAAAGAATAGAGGTGCAGCCAAGAGGTTAAGGAGCAAGGCTAGTGGCAGTGAGGTTGAGATGCAGTTCAGTCTGAAGCCAAAAGCAGAGTGAGAAAAATGGCGAAAGTTATCTAATGTTTACCCTTCTTGTTCCCATAGCTCTCAGCCAGACTGTGAGAGAAGTTGACATCACCATTGTTTGTTTTCCTTTTCACGGCTAAATTATCTACTTTCTCTCACCAAAACATTCTAGCCTGCTTCAAACTAGCACACTGATGGAGCCCAGTCCTCCCTCCACCCCCCAGCACTGCCTGACTTCTCGGCACAAGCCTGATGTGGTGGTGTCCCGTGAAACCTCTGCTGTGTCCAGACTGAAGTTATCTCAGAGCAGTGAGCCCCACCACCCACTGCCACCTCCCCAAGCTCAAGACAAGTCCTCTACCACCAACGCTGCAGGTTACCTCTTCACCTATGTTTGAAAGTGTTTCTTGCTTAAGAAGTTCTCCTTCTTTCCTCAGCTCTCGTGTCCTTTGCTCTACAGCTTCCTTGGCCATTTGTAGCTTCATGAGGTCTTGATTCAGAGCATTACAAAACGCCTGTGAAAGGTAGACAGTGAGACCCTGCAGACGCTGTGGCACTCCACTTGCACACACTGCTTTTGGGAAGGACCCCACACTGGGTGCAGCCCTCATACCCCAGCATGGGCTCTCTTAACCCGAGATACTCCCTCTCTGTCAAGAGAAACCAAGAACCTGGAGCCCACAGCCCAAGTCGGCCAGGGCGGACCCCACAGGCGGCAGCTGTCGGAGGCAGCAGGACGCACCTCATAGCGCTTGATCTCCTGTCGAACGTGCTCGGGGGTCTCTTCCGGGCTGCCGTCCTCTGGGCTTCCCTCCTCCGGGCTCCCGGGCAGCGACAGCCGGGTGAAGGAACTCTGGGGACAGGAGGGTCCTCAGTCATGCTGCGCCAAGCCCCGCGCCGACCCCCCGGCCCTCGGTCCCTCACCTCCGACGAGTCCATCTTCGCGGCGCTGGCCGCGGCAGCCCGGGCGACCCCGCCGGAGACCCGGCCTCGCAACGGCAACGGGGAAACCTTACCACCCGACCGGGACCGCCCCACCCGTCTTCCCGGGACCCCGCCGCTGCCGGGACCCCGCCTCCTCCCGCCTTTCGCTTTCGCTTCGCGGCCCGGCTCCGCCCCCGGCGGCAGCAGGGGCAGTCCGCGGCTGTGCCAGTTCCCGTCTCTCCGTTCCTCGCAGCCCTCCTGCACCCACGGCCCAGCGGAACCCGCTTCCCCTAAGACCCCCTCGGTAAATCACCTTCTGCCGCCCGCAACCGTCTGTAATTCAACGGCCAGGCCCTCCCCGCCCCACGGTAGCCGGACGAGCAGCACCGGCACGGTAAAACCCAGAACCCAAGCCTGAAGCAGCGGGGCCAAAGCACTACACCAGTCAATCTTCCAGTCGCTGGGGATGTGGGCAACCGCCACCGGAACCGCTCATTCTCCTGCCCCAGCCCTTTTCTCACTGGAATTGCTGCACTTTTGGTAAAGTCAGAACGGGAGCGACACCAATCATTCTCCAAGGAGCTGCCCCAGGACAGAGGCAGTGCAGGCTACACAAAAACTCCACAGCCACTGCAGAGCTCATTGGACTGTGGTGGCGCCCCCAGATCTTAGAGACACGGTAGAGCCCTCCCACCACGAAGTCCTGGCAATGCTTGGGTTTATGCAACAGAACAACGTGAGTTTTAATATACATTTATTGACACAGCCTCACGAGCTTTAGAATCGCAGCTTCTGGAAGAACCATTTATTCTTGCCTGTCTTGTACCTGGAAGAGAAGAAACACAGGAGTTAGGGAGTGGTCTGTGCCAGCGCTGGCCTTGCAGACAAGTTGCCTGTGTAGCCCCATGGGCAAGGGCAGCATGCAGCTCTCCCGGGGCAATCTGTCCCATTGCACCAGCCTGGGCTGCTACTAGACCCACATAAAGCATCTCATTGTCCCAAAGAAACAGATGCCAGCTTCCTGCTGTCCTTATGAGGCTGTTTTGTGAAGCATGTCCACATCACAGTGATTTCCAGTCCAAGAGGTAAGAATCCAGCATGTGGTGGTGCCACCAGACATGAGTAAGGGAAGAGGTATCACACTAACACAACCAGCACCTCAGATTGCCTGCCTGATGTCCACATCCTGTTAAGGCTGCACGGCAGCCTCTCAACACTGAACAGGACCCTCAACTGGACACTCCGAAGTGTCCCACCAAATGTCCCATCTGCTGTTGACAGACAGCAGATAACCTGGCAGCAAGGCACCCAGAGACTCTTACCTCACCCCTGAAAGGCCCCAGTGGAGCTGAAACAAAGCTACAGGATTGTCACAAATATCAGCCCAAGTCTACAGCTGTTGTTGGTGAACCATTTCCCCACCCCAGTCCAGCAGCTCCCAGCAGAGCTGTGTGAACACAGGCAGGCAGCGAGGTGAAATGCACTTGACTGGAAATGTGTTCGACACAGCTGAGGTACAAGTGTGTAACCTGCTATCACCTGA
This sequence comes from Pogoniulus pusillus, assembly GCF_015220805.1. Lineage (NCBI taxonomy): Eukaryota > Metazoa > Chordata > Aves > Piciformes > Lybiidae > Pogoniulus > Pogoniulus pusillus. The sequence goes on along the minus strand of NC_087303.1, from coordinate 3,781,081 downwards.
GATACGGCACACCCAGGGACAGAAGTGCACTCCACAGAAGAGACAAGAACTCCCAACTCACCTCTCCTCAAATTTGACCTTGGCTTCACGCCTCGCTTTGCGTTTCAGCGCAGGGTCCCTGAACACATCCTTATTGACCACGGTTTTGTCCAGGGGAATATCGACAGAATACCTGAGCGAGAGAGTGACAAGGTTCAGGGGAGCCATGGTGCTTGGACAGGGGTGACAGTGCAGCAGGCAGCCTGAAGCAGCCAAATGCACCAATCAGTGCCTTTCAAGGGCCTGCTAAAGCCTTCCTGACCCAGGAAATCGCCATCCCATTCAGCCTACAACGCGAAGAAATGGCTGCACGATTCAGAGATGACCGGCAGGAGCTCTGAAGGTAGCTCAGCCAGCACCCAAGACCGACCCCCAGGACCATCTCAAAAGTCTCACCTGTTGGTATCCCAACATCAAGAGGAAAGTGAGTGGGGCTGGACCAAACCTGCCTTGTTTCAGTTCACCCCTGCCCCCCATCTCCAAGCTCCTGTTTTGCAGTGTTCATCCACGCCTCGACCCCAGCGCTCCCGAGCGCACGCCAGAACTGCGATCGCTGTAAGAGTACAGTACTCTTCCAGCCCTGCCACCGGCCGGAGCCCGCACGCTAGGGACACTCACCGGGTGGGCATCAGATGGTTGTAGTTGTAAACCTTCACAAAGGACTTAATTTTGGACCTCTTGGCGATTTTCTTCTTGCCCATTGCCGCCGTCACCTTCCGCGGGTAGCGGTCGATACCGGCCACCAAAGCGTGGCTGTACGGCCGGTCCGAGGTGCCGTCGTCGATGTTCTGAAACACACCGACCGCCGCCGGCGATGGCACCGCGGACCGCCAGCCACCGCCGCCGGGAAACCCCAGCGGCAGCCCGCCCAGGCACCGGCGGCAGCAAGGCTCCGGGCTCTGCCCCGCCGGCCCCGCTCACCTTTACGATGACGGCCTTGCGACCCGAGTAGCGGCCGGCCAGCACCAGCACCACCTTCCCCGGCTTCATGAACTTCCCCATCTCTGCAGAGACAGCGTGCGGCGGTCACGGGCAGGCCTGCGGCCGTGACCGCCGCACCCGGGCGCGCGGCCGGCCCCGGCCCTTTCCCGATTATGGCGAATCCTGCGGATGGCTCCGGATCTTGCGGCCGGGCCCGCACTCACCGAGGCTCCGCGGTGATGGCGCCTAGGCCGGAAAAGGAGGCCCGAGCACTTCCGGCAACCTCTCACCGCTGCCGCCCTGCCTCACTTCCGCCCTGCCTCACTTCCGCCCTGCCTCACTTCCGCCGCGTCCGCGCATGCGCAAGGCCAGACCGCGCTACCGCACAGCCGCGTCCCCGCTGCCCGTCCCCGCCCCAGGGAGCCTGCGGAGACTTCAACCCTTGCAGCCGCCGCACAGGGCCCGTACCGAGCGGCGATCAGACACGGCAGCCAGAGGCGTTCTCCACACACGCACTTGCTAAAGCCGTTTAATTATCCCCGATCCAGCACCGGACGCGGGCGCGCTCACTACTCCACAGAAGCTTCGAAGACAGAGTTCGGCAGCTGCTAGGCAAAGTCGGCTCCCACCCGACTGCTCCCGTAGATCACCGATCCGCCAGCGCTGGAGCAGTGCAGTCCCTGCACCTGCGGGTCAGCCGCTTTCATACTAGGGAGGGCAAGTCCCCTGCCACCAGGCAACCCTCTATGGGCATCTCACAGGGGCATGGTTCAGAGCACAGACTGAGTAACAGCCGAGGTGGGCAGCCCAGGAGTCGAGCTATGGGTTCAACGGGACCTCCCCTGCCTGCAGTCTCCGTGGCCAGGCCCCTCCTGCACTCAGGGCAGCCAGCCCCATGCCCTGAACACTTGCTGGCTGCTCGCCAACGAGACAGTCCTGCTCCTCGGAGCTGCGCAACAGGGGCAGGGTGAGGTGCTGCACACCATGCAACCTCCAGCAGCTTTGCAGTGGCAGCCCTGTAAAACACAGATTTCCATCATCAAGACACCACTGGATTTCCCTAATTGCAAGTATCAGTTTGAAAGAGCCAAATTTGGTCTTAAAAAAGCCAGGCCTCTGGAGCCCAGCAGCTGTCTACTTGTGGAAAGTGGGTGATCTACCATAAAAATACATCAAAAAGCATCTTTGATGTTCTTCAGCTGCCGGACAGCCAGATCAACTGGGAGGTTGAATTTCAAGTTGCTCAGGCGGCTGAGAACGTTGAGGGCACTCTCAAAGCCTGTGTTTGCCATGTAGCTCCAGGGCTGGTAGTGGGACTGCACCAGAGCTCCAGATTTGCAGATCAGGTTGACCCAGGAGACCAGGCGCTGCTCATTCAGCGCCATGCACACCAGAGCTTTCAGCTCAGAGTCTGCGCTGCGCTTGAAAGGGTTGTGCTCTGTGAGGACCGTGTGGATGGCTGTCAGCAGGCTCTGCTTGGGGGTTACAGGCACTCCTCCCATCACAGGCAAGGCAAAGGACTGGGAGAGCTTGCGGGCCGGGGACTCCACGAAGGCCTGGCCGTTCTTGGCGTTGTAGTACTTCACAAAGAGCTCCCAGGGGTGCATGGTCTGTGGCGATGAGGTGAACGTGGGAAGCAAGCAGGCAATGGGTGCCAGTACCAGGCTCATCCCTTGGGAAGGGGCATAGAGCCCGTGGGCCATCAGGTCTCGCAAAGCAATGGTCAACTCCTTCCGCACGGCTAGGGTCAGCTCATCTCTGCCTCCTAAGGGAACGTCCTGCAGATCAGTGGGACTGATGACGTGGTCTTCCTGCTGGTGTTTCATAGCTAGCTGCCTCACCCGCTCTACTGACAACTCCAGTTTCTGAATTAAAGGGGAGTAGTCCTTGTTGGCTTGGTCCTTCTGCCAGAGGGTGCGAGGAATCTGACCAGCAGCACAACCAAACTGACTGACAGCAAATATCTGCAGCACAGCCAGCATGCGGCGCATGAGGTGCAGGCCTGTTTCTCGCAGCTTTCTGCCATCTTCTGGGTTCACTGACCAGGTTAGAAAAGAGAATAAGCACTCTCATTAGGAGTCAGCAGCTGTGCTCTTTCATACACATAAAGGAAGTGCAAATGTCTGCTCTTCTTTGGGAGTTTTTGTCACCAAGATTGATGTTGCTCTTTATAGTCTGAAAGCACTGAAGCCAAACAGAAAAGCAAACATCTGCATGACCTGTTCTCCACTAGCAGGTCATCTCACAGAGAATGTGTCTCACAACTCACTCCACTACCTCCCTGGGCAACCTGGTGGAACACTGGAACAGGGAGGTGGTGAACAAGAGCAGGGAACTGCTCAGGGAGGTGGTGGAGGCCCCATCCCTGGAGACATTCAGAGTCAGGCTTGATGGGGCTCTGCGCAACCCAATCTAGTTAGCGAGGTCTTTGCTTACTGCAGGAGGGTTGGACTAGATGACCTTCAAAGGTCCTTTCTAAAGGCAGTGCATTGTGTCATTCTAAATCCTACAATAGTTTTCTATCTCCAATGAGCAGGAGGTTCCTCACACTACAAAGGTAAAGGTATTTACTGTATTATTCTAGCTCACATAAAACTCTGTGATAAGACCAGTTTGAGATTATAAAGTACACTGGATGCATCCAGCTCACTGTACCTGCTCACAGAGCTACGAGCTAAAGAGTGTTAACTACAGTGCAGCCAAGGTGTGTATGAGACAAGGCTGCTATGTCTGTCTGCAGTCTGGACGAAGGACCAGAAGTTGCTTCTACTTCCAATCTCCTCTGAGGACCAATCCCCTCTGAGGACCAATCCCACCCTTGGTGACCTGCATTCCAGTTCTGTGACTATTCTAAAGATCCCATGGAGGAATAGTGACGAAACACACAGAAACCAGCTGGCTGAAAAACAGCAAAGCAGCCTGCTGTGACCTGGGTTGAGGCTTGGTTATTTGAGAACGTGGCTGCAGGTGCTGTGCTGGAAGCTGCAAGCAGAGCAGTGCCCACCTCTATTGCCAGCAGGCCGGGTACTTGGTTTGGAGGAGCTCCCACCATCTTTTCTGCCTGCACACTCACAGTCTCCATCTTCTGCCTTACCAGAGCCTCCAACTTCATCTAGAACAAGAATTTGACATTATCACATCACACCTGTGAATTTAAGCTGTGTACCCCAAGTATTAAGGTCAGTGTCCCTTACACCTCTTTGCATCTTTTCCATTTTCCCCACCATCAGTTCACAGAGATCTGTTCTTCCCCAGGACCCAGAACCTGTTCCTCTGACATCTGCGACCTCCCTCCTCATGACTCTGTCAGGGAATTAGAAAACAATTCCATCTGCTCGTCCAAAAACCCAGCACTGACCCTGAATGAAGCTGATGAACATTTCAAGGTCCCTTATCTGTGTCTTCAGCTGTTCCACCAGCTGCTCCTTCACCCTGGCTGGGTTAACAATCTGTGCTATGGCAACATCCACACGCTGCCGCAATTCCTCTGGAGACAGCGTTGCAATATCTTCACTCAGGTCCATGTCCAGCTTCTTTATCAACTCACTTATAATCATCTGTAAAACAAGTTAGCAGCATGATCTCACTGTGTGCTGCTGCTGCCCATGAGCTTCAAAATACTCCCTTTATCCACAGACTATCTTTGCTCCACATAGAAAACTGCAGCCAACACAGGACACGTTTATACAGTCAGACAAACTACTGATACTCCGTTACAGCTGCTGGCAAGAAAGAGGGACTGAACCTCTCCACAGTCCATAAGAGGCTCATAAACACTACAGGATGCTGGCAGAAGGGCTTTGTGAGCCTTACCCGTTGTCTTTCCATAACCACAGACTGTGGCAGAGAATCGTAGCTGCCCTCTTGGTAAGCAAACGTCTCCAGGTCATCCAGCTGTGTCTTGAGCTGCAGGATCAGCTCCCTCTGCTTCTCCTTCTGGATCTCACTTTGCTCCTGCTTCTCTTGCTCATCCTGAAAAAAAGTTACCAGTAAATAAGATGAACATTTACCGTCATAGCCAAGACTCAGAGAACAGCAGTGTAGTATGAGTAGGAGAGGCACGGCCACCCCTCCTCCGGAGCTCCCGCAGCCAGGGCAGAGGCAGCAGCGCTGCCAGTCACCAAATGGCGCAGGGTCCTCTGAGTCACCGCCGTGTCTCGGGCGGAGCAGGAAAGGTTCGCACAGTGCAAGGCTTTAACGCGTGTTCGATTCGGGTCCTTCCCGGGCCGAGCTTCGCGCAGACGCACCGTCTCGGGGGCAAAGGGCTCCCCGTCGCTGTTAACGGGCGTTCGCACACACCGGTTCCGCGGCGGACAGCACATTATGCCATGCGAAAGCGGACGGTGCTCCCCTCACCCCAGCAGAGTCGCGCCCCGCCGGCACTCACCGGGGCGGGCCCGGGGCAGCCGCGGAAGGCGAACTCCTCCAGCTCCCGCAGCAGCCGCTGCTGCTCGCCGGGCCCGGCCCGCGCCACCTGCCGCAGCCGGAACTGGACCTGGGCGAAGTGCGAGGCCAGCGCCAGCAGCGCCCCCTGCAGGCGGCACCGCTCCGCCCGCAGCCGCGGCACGGACTGAGGCGATCCGCCCGCCGCCGCCTCCTCCTCCTCATTTTCTTCCTCGTCCTCCTCCTCCGCCGTTGCCGCCGACACGGCGCCCACCGGCGCCCACCGCTCCCCCGGGCCCAGCGGGGCACCCTCCGCCTCCATGGCTACCGCTACCCCTACCGCTGCCGCCACACTGCCGCCATCTTGCCGTCACGGCACGGGGCGGGGCGAGGCCTGGCGGGGGCGGCATGCGGCAGAGCGCCCCCTGGCGGCCCGGAGGGACGGCTGCAGAGGGACCGGGGATCCCGGGGGGTGTGGTGCGCCCACCGCGGGCAGCGTGGGGCGGCGCAGGGCCAGCGACTGGGCTGCGCGGCGGCTGCGCCCGGCCCGGCCGATCCCGGCCCCCGCTGCCGGCCCCCCCCGACAGCCGCGCCCCCGGCCCGAAATAGCGCGGGGCGGGGTCGGCACCGCCATGGCGAGGTGAGCGTGGCCGGACGGGACTGGCAGCGCCCAGTCGGACGTTTCGGACACCCGTTCAGGACCCGGAGCGTGAGGCTCCACCGAGCTGGACTCTTCAGTTTGGGGCAGCGGGGAAATAGCGCCGGGAATGGCAGGGGAGAGCGAGCGCAGGCCTGGCTGGGGGGCTCCGCTGGCTGCCGTGGCGAGCGGCTGTGTGGGGAGTGGGAGGAGAGTGCTGTGTGCCCACCGACTACCACCCACTGTCCACTGCTGCCATGTGGCCAGCTCCGGGGCTCGGCCTGGGCAGGGGACACATTTGGGGTACCTTCCTGACCCAGTCCCCACACCATGCCTGGCATGGTCCCATGAGACCACCGCTGGGCACCATGGAAATTCCTGCTGGACTGCTCTTTCCCAAGGCAACCTGCCAAGACGCTGTGGTACGACCGGCCGCGGTACGTCTACCTGGAGTTCTGTGTCGAGGACAGCAAAGATGTCAAGGTCATCATCGAGGAGCAGCGGCTGGTGTTCAGGTGAGCTGCCACTGCCCTGCCTGCCAGGACGCAGCCCTGAGCAGGGAGTGGTTCTGGGGCCAGGGCACGCATGGTCTCAGCCCCCTCCTAAGACAGGCTGTTACTGTGTTTTGGCAGCTGCAGAAATGCAGATGGTGTGGAGTTTTACAACGAGATCAACCTGTACGCCAGGGTCAACTCCAAGGTGAGGCTTCTCCCCAACAATCTGTTCTAGAGCCTGTGTCCTGCTCAGATTTAAACTCGGCCCATTCAGTCTTGACCACACCACTTAGAGATGAATGCTGCCCATTTCCCAAATGCCTGAGGCTAAGCACAAGGCAGGGGGCCCTGACACAGTGCTAACATGGGCCAGAAATTACCTGCCTCTGAGGTTGTGAGTGACTCACAGGCTGAATGTGGCAGAGCTCTCATCCTGTGTGTATCTGCAGCAGATTGCAGTCCAGCAGGCACTGAACTGAGGGGCTGATCTCTTGGCAGGACTCTCGGGAGAAGCGCTCTGACCGCTCCATCACCTGCTTTATGAGGAAGTGGAAGGAGAAAGTGGCCTGGCCTCGCATCACCAAGGAGAACATCAAGGTGTGTGTGGGCCCCCAGTGGCCAGGACATATGCTGTGCCCACGTTGCACCTGGTGGCTTCTGGGGCCCAACCTCCCCCCAGACAGACACCGAGGACCCTATGCTGGCATCCCAACAGAGGGCTCCCAAAAGACCAGTCTCATGGTCACTGCCAGTCATGGGCTGGCATCCTCCAGGAGGGATTCAATGCTTCTTTCTGTTGACACAAGCAGGGTCAGGACCAGCACCAGCAGGCGAGGGGACATGCTCCCCCTTCTACCCTTCCTCAGGCTGCTCAGCCCCTTGCTCCCACGGAAGCAGCCTGTACTTGCCCCGCAGCACAGGCCGTGGGCCGCAAGGACAGGGCTGCCTGGCCCCTCCATGCTGTTGCCTGTCTCAGGGGATGCTCTCTGCCCACAGCCAGCCTGGCTCTCTGTGGACTTTGACAACTGGCGAGACTGGGAAGGCGACGAGGAGATGGAGAGGGCCATGGTGGAGCAGTATGCAGAGGTGTGCTGGGCTGCAGGCTTCGGGGTTCCGGGCAGGTGTGAGGTGGGTGCTCAGGGTGGGCGAGCTGAGCATCTGAAGTTCCTGCAGCTGCTTCTTTCCCACCCAGCTCCTGGAGAAAGTGACGGACAAAGGCCCCCCCCCCGCCATGGACGACCTGGATGTAAGCACTGCCGCCAGCCTCCTTCCCCAGACCCTGCCGCAGACACGCCTGCCGAGCCGAGCCTCTGGCTCTCCACCCGCTCCGGGACACCGGCAGCACCTCCAGCGGTTCTCCTCGGGCAGCCCGACCCGGAGCCTTTCCGAGCGACCGGGAGCTGCGTGTCCGGTGCCGGCCCCTTCCCCATCACCCTGCTCCTCCCGCAGGATGACCTCTGAAGCCGAGGCCCCGGGGACGCTGCGACCGCAGAAAGATTCTCGGTGCACCGCTGGGGAACGTGGGCAGGGCTCTTCGAGGAAGCGGAGCCGCCCCGCCCGGTTCCCTGCTGAGCGCAGTGGATCCCAACCCGGGGCGGCGGGAGTTGTCGGGTCTCCCCGTGCCGGTTACCCGCGCGGTACACAGAGCAATAAACGTGAGCCGTTCACTGCTGTCGCCTCGGCCTATGGCGCCGGTGTCGGAGCGCGGCACCAGGCAGGCCCCGCCCGCTGGCGTGGCCGAGACGGCGATTGCCAATCCCGTGTCCCTCCTCGGCCGCCGTCCATCCCGGTGCTGTGTCCGGTGTGGGCCGCCGTGCTCTGCGCCGCGCACTCGCCTGCCGCCGCCGTCGCTGCCATGGTGTTCCGGTGCCAGCGGGACAGCTGGGCCCGGCAGGTAGCCGTGGGGCGGGATGGGCGAGGGGTGGCGGCGCGGGTCGGTGCTCACGCCGCCGCCGTCTCCGTTGCAGTTCGCCACCAGGGTGGTGTCATGCCGGGCGGCGGAGCTGCGGCCCGAGGGCGGCGGGGAGGCGCTGCACGGGTTCGAAGTGGTGCTGGAGGACACTATCCTCTTTCCCGAGGGCGGCGGGCAGGTACGGGCCGGGCCGGGCCGGGCCGGGCCGGGCCGGGGGCTGGGTCTGAGGTGGCGGCGTTGACTCCCGGTGTCCGCAGCCCGACGACCGCGGCCTCATCGGGGATATTCCGGTGCTCCGCGTGACCCGGCGGGGCTCAGAGGCCATCCACTTCGTGCAAGCACCGCTGGAGCCGGGCGCCGAGGTGCTGCTGTCGCTGGACTGGGACCGACGGTTCGACCACATGCAGCAGCATTCAGGTCCGTGCCCGGCCTGACCGGTAACGCCTCCTTGCAGCGGTGTTGGCAGTGCCTAGGGCTCCACCGGGGAGGCGTCTCCTGGCTTCACTCTCGCCCCGGGCTGGGGGCAGTCAGTGCCCAGCCTGACCCTCCCTGGTCTAGTCTGGGGGAAGCCCAACAGCTATGCACCAGGGTCCATCCCTGGGACACCTCTGGGCTCTTCTTGGCCACTAAACAAATCCACTGCCAAGGGGAAGGAAAAGTCCAACCAGCAAATGCTGCGGTGCCTTTGGGGTTCAAGGCCCACAGGGCAACGGCTGTGACTTCTCCCTGCCCCTGAGTGGTAGCATGAGCCCCACAGTGCCAAGCATGTGCCTGGGCATTTGCAAACACCACAGAGAACGTCAGAAGATAAACCACAGTGTGGCTGAACATCCTTTCCTTTGTGTGCAGTGGCAATCAAAGCTGTTGCTTGCCTGTCTCTTTTAGGACAGCATCTCATCACTGCCATTGCAGAACAGATGTTTGGGTTCAAGACGACTTCATGGTGAGCTGGGAATCAGCTTCTTTTACCCCAGTCTTACCTTGTTTGGTGTTTGCCACCACGCTGGCCAACAAGGAGGTGAATGTTGATCAAAAGCAGTTTGACTTTGAATGTCTCATTTGAGCTCAGGAGGCTTGGGAGAGGTGACTGAACTGGAAAGAAGCTGTGCAAAGTGTTTGTTCTGTGCTTGTCTAAGTGTCTGGTAGCCTCTGGTGCTTTCTAAATGTCCTTGAGTCTCAGTCACCGCATCCCAGAGTGGGGTGGTGCTGAGTGCTGCACAGGGAGACCTTCCAGCTGCTCTGAGCTGCAGCAGTGGATGTTTTTCATGGGAGCAGGGAGCTGGGCCGTCAGCGAAGTGTCATTGAGCTGGACACCCCCTCCATGACCACAGAGCAAATAGAGACCCTGGAGAGGAGTGTGAACGAGAAAATCCGCCAGAGGGTGCCCGTGACAGTGAGGGAACTGGCTGCAAGTGACCCCGAGATGGAAACAGTGAGCAGTGGGGAGAGAACTGATAGTATCCCTGAGCTGTGTGGCGAGGGGGTCACTTAGCTTGCCCTTGTTCTTCTCCTGCCAGGTGAGGAGCCGTGGGCTGCCAGATGACCATGTGGGCCCAGTGCGAGTTGTTGACATCTCAGGCGTGGACTCCAACATGTGCTGTGGGACTCATGTCTCCAACCTGAGTGACTTGCAGGTGGGCTGCTGCAGCTGAGCTGCCCCTGGGAGTCTTGCTTCACAGTCAGGCTTAGCACAAGAGCAGGCCCTGAAATCCAGGCTCTGGTCGAAATTGTCGTGATGGAGCAGGGGACAGGGGCTGCAGGCAGGTCGCAGTCCTTGTCCTGGTGGTCAGGCTCATTCTTTCATCCAGCCCTGCACTGAGCTGTGGTGTTTCCTGAGCTGCCCATGCCCCTGCAGATGGGATGTGGTCTGATGCCAGTCTGGTGGTGCACTGCTGGGTTCTTGTCATTGTCCCTTCTGCTAAAGCACCAATTCCTGTACGAGTTTGTCACGTGTGAGAAATCTGACAGGGAGGGGAAGATAAAATTCTAGAGCTGCCTTTAAGTGTTTCTGTGTTCTCAGTCATGTGTTGGAGCCTGTATCCCATCAGAGCCAAGCAGATGCACTACAGAGTGCAGCTCATAAGTAGCAAATTGTGTTAATTTCACTCTGTCATAATCCTTGGTTGTATGTTGACCTTATGGCTGATTTCAGTCAGTTTATTGTTGCTGGTAGAGAGCCACTATGTGCAACAAGGCATATTCTAGTGAAGCTGAAGAGCTGTGTGAGTAAAAGCAAAGCACTATGCTGCTCTGATTTTCTTTTTAAGGTTATTAAACTCCTTGGCACAGAAAAAGCGAAAAAGAACAAAACCAACTTGGTTTTCCTGGCAGGAAACAGAGTGCTGAAGTCAATTGAACAAAGCCACAGTATTGAGAAGGCTCTAACCTCACTGCTCAAGTAATTCCCTTTCCACTTTGCTGTTCCTCCTGGCAAATACCACAGAAGCATCAGGGTACAGCTGCCTGGTGCATTTTGTAATGTAGCTGCTTCTGTTCCTTTGCCCTTTCCTTTGTTCTTCATAGTGGTGATCCTGATTCTCCTTGTTCTTTCAGGACTGGACCAGGTGAGCATGTAGAGGCTGTGAAGAGGCTGCAGAGTTCAGTGAAGCTGCTTCAGAAGGTATGAGGATGGCTGCAAAACATAGACTGTGGCTGCCTGCTGTAGACCTCAGCTTTACTCTGATAGCTGGGACTGGAATTGTAGCCATCAGGTTTTGTGGCTGTTGTGAGAACTGCTCCCGTCTGTGGGAACCACTCGCTGTCCACACTGCCTCCTGTGTCTGCACTTGGCTTTCTTTTCTTTCAGAATAACCTGAACCTGCTCAGAGACTTGGCTGTCTTGATAGCTCGGGACTTCAAGAGCAGAGCTGCTCAGGGTCAGCTGTTTGTGCTGCACAGGTATGGTGGAGTTCAGATATTTCCACTTTCTGGGGCAGCTGCGCTTCTGACACCTGTTCAGACTTCAAGGAAGAATGTCAACAGGATAAATAGGACATTAAACTGCTTCAGCCTGCTGGAAGGTTCTGTGATCAAAGCAATGTGTTAGTAGTTCAGTTACTGAGTTTTTCTGGTCTTACAGCAAAGAAGTAACTGTGTTTGAGTTCTCTCTGCCCTTGGCATTTTCAAATCAAGCTGGGGCATTCTGTTTCTTAAGCCCTTATATGGTTGCTGATGTGCCCACAGGAGTGCACAGTAGGGATTTAGATGTGTAGTAAAAAACTCATCTGCATCCTAACAGCAAGAGACCAAAACCCCAGCCCTAATCAGGGTTTTGGTTCCCAACTGATACTTTTGACTCTGGAGGGGATTGACTTCCTTCTGAAGTGTTTTATTTAACCTATCCATACAGGAAAGAAGGTGACTCTGAGTTTATGAACATCATCACTAACGAGGTCGGGACAGAGGTGAGTTCCTAGTGAGGACTGACCTGGCAGCACAGCCTGTTTTGTTCAGGCTGAGCACAGGCAGGATCCGTGGCTCTTCCATGCTCACACCAGGCAGGCTTGTTTCCTTTCAAAAGTTACATCAGTTTATTGTCCTCACCAGCCCCAGGCTGCAGGGAAGTGAATTCTCAGCCCTCAGAAATACAACAGTGCAAATTCAGAGCACTGTAAAGCAGCCTGTTCCCCAGAGAATCACACTGAGCCTCATTGGCTGACTTAGCCTAGACTGGACTATTTCAGTTGGAAGGGACCTGCAACAGTCACATAGTTCAACTGCTAACCATATCCTTTTTACTTAGTATACTCCTGTACTCATTCTGTCCTCCACAACGTAGCACTGAGCATAAAAGGTTCATAAGACACTCCCACACACAGTTTGACTTTCTTCAAGTGATGTACCCAAACTCCTGAACTGTTCAAGAGCTTGGATGGGGTCTGTGGCCAGTGTCTGTTCTCTCCCTAACAAGGAGGGCACAGGTAATTCTGGAGCAAGACCCATCTCTGTCTACAGGAAACTCTGCTTTTCTTGACTGTGGGAGATGAAAAGGAAGCAGGACTCTTTCTTCTATCTGGACCTGTTGAAGCAGTTGAGAATCTAGGTCCCAGGTAACACATTCTGTGGTCTCTAACAGCATTTCATACGAAGCAGCCGTGCGGTAAAATAAGGGCACGGACCCTGCTTGCTCTCTGGAGCAGGCCAGACCATTCTCTTCCAAGTGGCCTTCAACTTACACTGTTATTACTGCAGGGTGGCAGAGCTGCTAGGAGGCAAAGGAGCTGGGAAACGAGGCCGCTTTCAGGGCAAGGCAACCAAGATGAGTCGTCGAGGAGAAGTGCAAGCTCTGCTGCAGGAGTTCATCAGCCAGAGAAGCCCTGAAACATGAGAATCGATTCTCCAAGCAGGACTCTTCCCTGCTTGGCATCAGCTCCACCAGCAGCTCTCTCAGAATAAAGACACAAACTTGGGCAGCTGGTGCACAGAGGCTCTGTGAGCTGAGCTGGTGTAGGTCATTGCTTTGCTGGAGGGGTCTTCCTTTTCCCCAGACAAATGCAGCACGTTCCTAAGTGATTACAAGCAATGGCAGCTGTCCTCAGAAGGCACCGAGCACAGCAAACACTCCTGGCTCAGCCAGGGTGAAGAGCAGCCAGAGGGCAGCATGGGTGTGCTGTGGACAGTTCTTTGCTCACCTTCGTGTGCCAGCCCTTGCCCTTGCTGAGGTGTGGGTGTTCTTAGCTATTTCTGAGCATCAGGAGTTACTCTGGATGATGCTGGTGTAAACTCCTCGGGGGCTCAGGTGGACCTCTCACCCCTGTTTCCCAGCTTCTCTGCCAGCATGGGGCCTGGAGCTGTTGCAGTCTCAGCTGCAGAACCTAAAGGGCGCTGTGGAGCCACCGTGGGGACATCACTGTGGGTACTTGGGAGCACTTTTCCTCTTGCTTGCTAGAAAGGGCAGGAGTTGTTTGTTCAGATGTTGGTAATAGAAAGGGAAGAAAAGAAACCTCTGTCCTAGGGAGGCTTGTCATGAACACAGGGCAGCAGTGACCCCAGCACAGTGTTTCTCATGTGGCTGACATGGTTCAACCCAGAGACCTTCACCAGCTCTTGGGGAGTAGCAGCCAGTTACTGGGTCACAGCTGTGCCACCCATTCCTGCTGCTGCTTCCACCATCCAATAGTGCCTGCTCCCAGCCCTCTGGTCTGAATAAGCTTTGCACAGAGAATTTGGCCCAGAGCTTTGCTGCGGAAGGACTTTTAACATGGCTGGGTATTAGCACAGGGAGGTTGGTGGTGCAGTTTGGTCAGAAGAAAGGTAACCTCTCCCTTGCTGGCTCAGAGTGTTTGAGTAGCAGGAGGGCTCCCATCTGTGGGCTGGCAGGGGCTACAGAGCCTGCATGCAGCTGCTGTGCTGGGTAAAGGCCCAGCCAAGCCACAGCAAGGCAATAGATATCACCACAGCTCTGCTGGCCACCACCTCCCAAAGGCACTGCAAGGTCTGGGCAAGGCAGTTGGCATTCCTGAGGTGTCCACAGCAGAGGCCACCACTGGTGCTTACAGCTGGGTCTGGGGTAGATGCTGCAGGAACCAGGGGGATACTGCACATGCAGAAGTGGTCTAGCAGGAAGAAGGTGTTTGCACCTTTGTGTCTGAAACTAAGAGGCTGTTTACTGACTGAGTTAATTGCAGCCTGTGAGTGTTTGAAGTCATCAGGACCAGCCCGCAGCTGGCTGCCTGCTAACGAGCGCCAAGGCAGGAGGCCCTCGAGAGCTGAGCAGACAGCAGGGCCCCGCAGCGACGCAGCTGCTTCCTGCGCCCTGAGCAGACCTAGCGCTGGGGTGAGCAGAGCCTGGAGGCTGGGCAGTGGGGCCTTGACAAGCCCCACAGTGCAGCCACCAGCCCCACAGCAGCGTCGTCCCCACAGTCTGGGTGCTGGCACAGCCCCAGGCAAAGTGCTCGTTCCCAGAGCTGAGCCTGTCTCAATGAGCAGCGAGGTGATGCCAGTGTCTGTTCCTGGCACAAAGTGCACCCAGAAACCCTGGGCAAACAGCACAAAAAGCAGCTTGTCCACTCTGCTCTGCTGCTGTGTCCAGTGGCACACAAGGGTGATAGGTGGCAAGGCCCAGGGAACTCTGGCACTACCCCTGCCAACTTTTTGCCCATGCTTTGCAGGCAGCGGCAGGGAAGGTGTCCTTCCTTCCACAGCAGGCTCTGCACCCGAGAGCTGATCCCCCCCCCCCGCCCCAGCAGTGCCCAGTCACCACTCTAAACACGCCTGCAGCTTTAATGGCAGGTGTCTGCACCCACGCTGGTGGTGTGTCTGCACGCCCACGGGCACGCCTGTGCCACATGCTGCCCGAACACCTCAGGGCCAGGGCTTCCCACCAGCCCCTTGCTGGGGCAGAGCCCTCGCTAGCAGACCCTGAGCACCCACAGGGCAGCAGCCTTCTCCCGATGATGTCATCTCCAGCCTGTGGCAGGGAGGTGGCATGTCCCCATGAGCTGCAGGAGAGCACAGAGCCTTCCCTCTGCTGCTACCCAGTTCCAGGCCAATGACCCTCACCCGTGGGCACAGGAAACGCAGCAGGAGAGCCCTGGGGGCTCAGGGCTCGCTGTGCCATCAGCTGGCCGCAGACTGCACAAGTCTGTAACTGGTGGTGCGGGTCGGTGCAGTGGGAGCCGTCCCCCCGGCGCTGCCAGTCCAGCCCCGCAGCTGCTCCTGATGCAGGCTCAGTCTGTGCAGATTGACAGGGAGCGAACGGTCCCTGTGCAGTGGTCCAGTGACTGCCCCCGAGCTCAGCACCAGGGCAGCTGCACTGTTACCTGCGGGGATGTCCCTACACAGACTTCTTGTCCTGTGTGGCCGTGAGCTGGGAGATGCAGTAGGGGATAAGGCCGACGGTGGCCAGCGGCACGGCTGCGCTCTTGCAGAAGGAGAGGACGTAGAAGAGCAGTTGCATGTGGGAGGGCGGCTTGAAGGCGTCAAAGAGGTGCAGGATGAGAAGGGAGGTGATGATGCAGCCCAGGCGGAAGGGCAGCTGCTGTCCCTGCTTCCCCCGGCAGCTCTCCAGGTACATGTGGGAATTGAGGGCCAGCCCCAGCCCAAAGAGGATGCCCAGATTTCGGAGGAGACTGGCAAAGGGGGTGGTGTCAATGTGGACCCACTCGGGGTGGGCACACCACCTTTGCGCCTTCTCCAGAGTCCAGAGGAGGTCCACTCCAACCGCCCGGAGCAGCAGGTAGAATCCCAGGGCAAAGCTAAAGAGGAAGAAGGTGATGCCCAGGTACTGGCGGAGGCTGGCGTTGTAGATGAAGTGGATGTGCTGGAAGGTCTTGGCCACGGCCATCCCTGCCGGTGACAAAGCAGGAGAGGAGGCAGCACTGATCAGTGAGTGGTCGCTGCTGCGGTGGGTGGGGGGGGGGCCAGGCAGAGTACACAGCCGTCGGCATTCCAGGGTGGGGAAGATTTGTGCCAAGGGCTGCCAGGTGCTCCTGCACATTGCCAATTGCCACAGTGGCCACCTCTGTGCCCCATTGCAGACAATTCTGCTCCCTTGCCCAGTGATGACCCTTTCACACCCCAAGCCTGCCCTGTCTCTGCCATCAGGCCACATTCACCATCCCTCAGATCCAAACAGAGCTGGCAGTGTCCTGCCTGCCCAGCTGGGATGCATGCCTCAATAGGGCAGGGAGAAAGGCACATCCTGGAGGAGAGTAATATGGAGCCATGGAGGCAGCTCTGCATCACAACCCCACACGTGGCCATCAGGCAGTGCCCAGAGAAGGGGCTAGGGGGGGTCCAGTGCACTCACCTGAAATGACTCCTGCGATGACCTGGTGGGGGAAGTGGGCAGCAATGAAGACTCGGGACAGGCAGACACAGACTTGAACTGCCCAGAAGCCTGCCCAAAGCACTGCCCAGAACACCCTGTGAGGGACAGGCAGCCATGTCAGTGTCGGGGCCAGCTGTTACCACCTGCCCAGAGCATCCTCATGTGCTCCCCACCTGTGGTGCCACAGCCTGGCTGTGCGTCAGTGGGCTTGGCTTTGCACCCACCAGCACCAGAGGAGTCTCTGCCCAGCACAGATCATTTTGGCACACAGCTTACCAGTATTTGAATGTCCTCGGCTGCTTTTTCATGGCAATTGAGAGGAGGGCTGTCACCATCACGTAGTACACGCCTGCTGCACCCATGGCATGGCCAGAGGGGCTCCCTGATTGAGAAGAGAGCCCCATGTCAGGTGCCCCCCTTCAGAGCCTGCTGTGCACTCATCCCTGGAGAGCTCCCAGGCAGCAGCCCAGGTCCCAGGGATCTGCAGTGCCACCTCTATGAAAGACACCCAGCCCTGTCCCGGGGCGCAGGCGATGCCGAGCAGAGGACAGCATGGCAGGGCAGTGCAAGAGCACGGCCCTGGCTCATCTGCCAGGCTGGGCTGGGCTGAAGGCTCTGATCATCCCCAGCCGCTTGCAGCCCTTCCCTGACTCCTGCGGAAAGCCGTGGGCAAAGTACAGACGGAACTGCTCCAGAAAGAGGAAAGCCCCTTCCCCACGGAGCAGCTGCCCACATCTGGGGCTGGAGGGCAGGGCATGTCCCCGGCAAGGGCCAAGACTGGCTGAGCACGGGCAGGGGTTTGTGGTGAACTGCCACGTCTGCACGGAGGGTCAAGGTCTGCTCTGTGCAGCGGCTGCCCTGCCTCCACCTGCTGCCTGTGTCCCTAGGACTGCAGTGGGAGCCAATGCTGCAGCCTGCTGATAACGGTGCCCCCTCTGCAGGGTCTGGGACATGGAGTGGGGACCTCGTGTGCAGAACCCCTTGTGCAAGTCCCTGCTGACGCTGAGAGGGCTGGGGAACCCTACCGGGGCCGGTCTCGCAGGTAAGCGGGAACTGCTGGATGGGTGGAGCCGAGGTGTTGCTGTAATAATCTGTTTCATGGACCCACCAGTAGGGTCTCTCCCCAAAGAGGATCCTGAAAAGAAAGAAGAACAGGGACTGCAGGGGTACTGGGCAACCGAGTGGGTGGGCACGGCTGTGGTTCCTGCTCTGGCCTGGAAGCTGGAAGAGGCAAAGGACCCATAAGCAATCCAAGGCATCCCAACAGACATAGCATCCAGGGACAGCACCCACAGCTACTGGCTGGCACCAAATCCTGCCAGGTTGTGATGCCAGAGTGGATCAGCCCCATGGTAGAACTGATGCTGCCAGTGAGGTTGCCTCATGGCTGGGTCCCTCGTGTGCTCCCCACCATGTCCTGCTCTGTGTTGGCAATGCAGCACCACTGGCTGTGGGAAGGAAGTTGCTGGCCCTGTCCTGGCTTAGCCACAGGAAATGCTCACTGGAGAGCTCAAAGGAGCACCAAAGCCAGGTCCCACAGATCAGAGCTGTGTCAGGACTTCCCTGAGGTTCCCTGTGATGAGGGGCTCTGTGCTGAGAGCTGAACTCTGGTGAAGGCTGAGGGCACACATCTAGCCCATGCTAATCCAGCCATGCCACTGGCCCCTAGGGAGCTGCAGCACAGAGCCACTCACCACTTGAAGACGAGGTTGAGCCAGTCACCGATCACGGCCACCCAGATGAGCCTGATGCCCACCAACTCGCTGCAGTGGAACCAGATGGGGAAGAGGATGAAGAAAGTGTTCCTGAGGTCAGCAGCAAAGGAGATGAAGAGGAACCAGTCCTGGGATCCTTGGAAGTGCTCCTGCAGCCAGTGTGTGGCCTCGATGCCTGCATTGTGCAGAAGGTTCATGCTGGACTCCATCCTCCTCGTCAGCCGCTGCCCGCGGTGCGGCTCAGGCTGCCCCACGCCCTGCCGCGCCAGCAGGGTTTTATACGCTGCAGGCTCTTGTTTGCTACAGGCAGGTTGCTTGTCCCAGCACTGATCTTTGGACCCAAAACCACTTTTTGCCAAAGGTGCATCACCAAGGGGTGTTACAAACATGTTTGGAACAACTTACGTAAAAGGGAGAAACAGGCTACGAGAGCACGTGCAGTGTGGGTGCTCTGGCACCAGCTCCTTAACCCTTCCCTGCAGTGTGCCAGGGCTGCCTCTCCTGGGGGGGGCTCCTGCAGCCCCTGCTCCTACTGCACCCCAGTGTTTGCTCCGCTGCTGGGAGGAGGTTCAAGCAGTGTGAGCAGTGGAGCTGCTGCAGCCCTGAGCTGTAACATTTCTACCATGCCTCTACATCACCCCAAACACCTCCAGAGCATCACAGGGATGCCCAAGAATGTGAGCTGGGTTGTGCCTGGTGGCTGGGGCTGGCTGCCACTACTCCCTCATCCACTGTGACCTCCAGCTGATGAAAAACCACCCTGCTGCCAGGGCATTCACCAGGCTGATTTAATCAGGACTCTGAGCAGTGGGAAACTTTCCAAGTAATTTCTGGAGCTTCCTGCAGCCTCAGACAGGAGCTTGGGGAGCTGCTGGCTGCCAGCAATGTTTTTCTCTGGTGTGGGGTAAAAGGACCTTTACAAATGAGGTCCCAGCAAGAGAAGACACTCTTTCTAGCACAGCTGCCCTGGTCAACCCTCTTCCTGCACCAAACTGCCCTCTAAGACAGGGATGAAGCTGAGTACACTGTTGGTCCTGGTGCCAGGTCTCTGCCCGTGGCCTGTCTCCTCCCCAGCCATGTACTGTTGCTGGCAGCAATGCCAGCACCACAACTTTGTCTTTCCATTCCTCCTCTGGAGGTTACAGTGAACGAGTGCCACAGCGAACCTTTCCAGGAGCCCGAGGACACGAGGTTAGCCTGGCAGCAGAAATCGCCTTCCCCGGCTCTGGCGGCTGTCACGCTGCTGGCGTGTGGGCTCGCAGCCCGGCGGCACTGGCAGAGGCACTGGCACACGGTGTACAGCCGGAGTCTGCCACAGCCAAACGGGCTCTGCTAGAGGAGGAGCAGGCAGGGGCGTTAATGATTAGCAGCCAGTGAAAATGCATCACTTATCTCCCTCCTCGAGAAAGTTCAGGTCAGGATCCTTGAACCCTTGCGCGGCTTGCCACGGTGCAGAGCAGGCAGAGGTCGCGTCCAGCGCCGAGTTCTGCCCCCAGCAGCGGGCTCTGTGGCATCTGCGGGCAGCATCCCGCCTCTTGCCTGTGCCTAGCCTGAGGAGCCACAGGGGCTGACAGGGAAAACCACGGGAAACCTCCCTCCTGGATACAGCCTGGAGAGCGACTGGAGCTGCCGGACCGAGAAAGGAGATGCTTCCCGCAGCTGCTTCCCGCAGCTGCTTGTGCTCTGCTGGCCGTTGGGCAGTCTGAGATCTGCCTCCGTCTGCCTGGCAAGGCTGGGGCTGCCAGGACAGATTTGGCACCGCAGAGCCGCCATTCGCGAGCTCTGCAGGCAGCTCGTCCTCGTCCCCAAGGAGCTGTCCGTCAGGTGGCAGGGGAGATCCCTCCCGGCCGCCTCACTGCTTCTCCTGGGCAAAGGCAAACGTGAGCACAGCCAAAGCCTGACTCTGTGCTCAGCATCCTTGTCCCTGCTCACTGCAGGGGGATTGGGCCAGAGACTTGAACAAGTTCCACTCAACCCAAGCCATTCTGTGACTCTAGGAACTCCATGCCTCGCACTGCATGTGAGGGGAGGCAGCTGCAGAGGCTCAGGCTGGTCCTGCTGAGCAGCAACTTCCCTGCTGTGCCAGTGAACTGGAAACACGCACGAAAGAAGGTGGAGAGCCTGGGACAGGAGTGCTGTAAGCTCTGCAGGAGCAGCCCTGGCTATGGCCACGTCCCTGCCAAGGGCTGCTCCTCTGCATCCCTCTCAGCTCTGCCTTGCCGAGCCCCGGGGAGATGCATCCAGGCATCCCAGCTCCCAAACTCAGCTCCCAGTGTACAAAATAACCCCAACAAAGTAGAACTTTGCACGTAAATTGAATGCTTCTTGCAAAACAAATTCCCCAGCAGTTCATTCCCAGGATCCTCAACCGAGAGTGGCTTTGGCCGGCATGAAGGAATGCAACAGGCTTGGCTCCCTCCTCAAAAACATTTTGAAATAGTCAGCAATTAACTGTCCCCATGAGACTTTTCAGCAGAAAATGGGGGCAAAAGGTGTTGGAGGATGAGGATTAACATCCTGCAGTCCCCTTATAATCACTGCAGGAAAACTGAGGCCAGAGGAGGGAGAGGCCAGGAAACGAGACAGGAGCAACCACCTCCTCCTGCCCTGCAGCAGGCAACTGTGCACTGCAAACTGTCTGGGACAGCTTTCCCAGGGCAGGAAGGGAAGATCAGGGTCTGTGCAGAGAGCCCAGGATCAGCTAGCAGCCAGGGGCTGTGTGCCTGGGCTCAGTCTGGGACGTGATGGCCCTACAATTCCCAAGGCACCAGATGTGACAATGGGAGGTGCAGGGCACATAGGTGCTGTAACAAAGCATGCTGCACATGCTGCCAGGGTTTCATCCAGAATGTTCCCAGTGTGCTGCAGGGGCTGGGCAGTGTGCAGAGAGCTGTGCCCCTGCCAGCACAGAAGCACATCTGATGGCACCTGTGTCAGCACACAGGCAGAGTCCAGGCAGCACTGGCAAACACATGGGCATGCAATGCAGGGCAGGAAGCCATCTGGCTGTGGCCACACAGGGAGCATCCCAACTACTGCCCCAGAGCCTGAGAAGTGATGCCAGGTAACAGCCCCCACTGTCAGCCCAGGGCACACAAGGACAATTGCAAAGTCACAGTGATCCACATCCCCAGGCTGCCCACTCCTGCCCAAAATCCATTCCCTATGCTACAGTGAGCCAAGCTGGCTCCCAAGGTGCCGTAATGCCAGCACTGGGGAGTCCTAAGTCTGTTCCAACACGGCCCTGGGCAGACCTGATCCACAAGGTGAGGGGTCAAAGCTGCGGGATGCTAATCATGCCTCCAGGGACATGTCATCCAGCACTCGGTGTCTGCAGCCACATGCTGGGGCCAGGCCACAAAGATGGAGCTGGACCAACCTCACCAAGCCCCTCAGTGTCCCCAGAGCCCATCCTGGCACAGCAAGGGTGAGCTCTGGAGGCTGTGAGATTCTGCAACTCAGGGCTCTGCACGCAGCTGGGGGTGCAGGTACAAGGGTCTTGATGCCAGTGAGGGCTGAGTGGACCGGGCAGCAGCCAAGGCCAGAGCCAATTAGTGCAGCTCGGTGTGGCCGTTACTTATTAACTCCTTTGTTTGTCCCACATTCCCCAGCAGGAGCCTCCTGCCAACACCAGGGTCCAAGAGCCAGGGCATGGCCAGTGCACGCTCATGCAGCCGTGCTGGGTGCTGCCCCTAGCTCTGGGGCCCTTGAACTGCCCCACAGCACCAGCAGTGCCAGGGCTCTGCCAGTGGCTACAGGAGCTGCAGCAGCACCCACAAGCCAAGCAACAGTCTGGTCAGAAAAAGCACCTGAGTGCCTGTTTATTGGGGAAAGGTGAAGATGAGGCAGCTCAGCCCGAGGAGTGCCTGTCCCACAGCTGTGCACTGTGCTGCTCCCGCAGGCTCCGGGTCCCCAGGGCTTGGATCCAGCAGCAGCCATGAGTAGAGGTGGACGTCTCAGGCATCTGGAGCTGCTGCCTCCCACTGGGCTGAGGCTGGGCCACAGCTGCCTGTGCCCACCATCCTTGACAAAACCTTGGCATTGACTTTGGCAGTGGCCAGCACCAAGACTCTGGGTGCACAAACCTACCTCAGGGAGGTGGCAGGAACCCTGGTTCCAGAGAAGGAGAGCAGCCATGAGCGCCCCACAGCAGTCTGGGTGGCATCCTGGATGAAGTCTCGAAACATCTTTCCTAGAGGCTGTTTTTCAGAGGGTTTGCATCCTTCAGTAGCATCACAGTGCTGAAACGAGAACTGAGCTCTTCCAAAGACCTGAGCCTGAGCACCAGGTATCCCAGCCCTGCGGAGAGCAGGTCCTGCTGTGGCAGCAGAGCCCCTCTCAGCACGCAGCCAGTAGCTGGCATGGACTGCCTGCGCTGGTGGGGACAGGGTGGTGGCATCCCCAGCCACCGTCAGAGCTCTCCAGGCAGTGGTGCCAGGCTGAGGTTAAGGAAGCCCTTATAGCGGAATGGGGGCAGGTGGGGGGCACAAACAGCAGTGAGGGACAAGCAGGCGAGGGGGTTGGTCCCACACACTCCAGAGTCCTGCTCACTGCTGAAGTAGACCCCATCAGGCGAGTCCACCGAGGGATCTTCATCAAAGTAGTTGTAGGGCCTCAGGAAGAAGCCGACGCTGTTGCCAACGGTCACTGTGTTGGGGACATCTTCGGCATGGGGGACATGCAGAAACCCCACAGAGATCCAGGCAACCAAATCCTGGGCAGAAGGGGAGCCAGGAACCCTGTCAGGCTGAGCAGGACCCTTCCAGCCCAGCAGCCACCCAGTTTGGCTGGACAGGTGAAGCCTCTGGCTGGAGCAGGAGTTGGAGCCATGTCTGCAGTGCTCTGCTCCTCTCTGCCCAGGGGAGTGCTGCTCACCTCGTTGGTGATGGTCTCATTGTTGATGAAGTCAGCGAAGGCAACAGTGGGTGTCCAGGGGTCATTCTGGTTGTAGATGCTGGTGCTGGAGGGCTCCTCCTCCTTCCTCTGGGTAACAGCCAGCTGGTACCTGCCAGCACCGGGAGCAGAGGGGCTTGTTCATGCTAGCACAGGGCAGGACAGCCACAGCATCACTACTGGGACATGCACTGGCAAACGGGACTTGCCAGGTGACCTGATCCACCCTGGGTCAGGAAGGAAAAGGGCTGGCAGGGACCAGTGTGGCAGCACCAGGCAGCAGCCCCAGCACCTTTGGGATCATGAGCATGCCCAGCACTGCTCCAGCATGGCCAAGAAGCAGGAACGTGTCCAGGCGTGGACACTGCTGCTTGCTGCACAACGCTTCAGCCACAGCCACAGTTAACTCCTGCAGCCACCCCCAGATGTGAGCCATCAGATCCCACCCCAGCAGGGAGCAGTTTGTGCTTATCCCAAGCATTTTCCAGAAGACTTCCTGTCCTCACATGAAGATGTCGAGCCCTGAAGATGCCACTGCTTCCGCTGGGAGTTTGTCCTACAGCCTGGCTACACTCACACCCAACTGCTCTAAGTGAACCTTATCTGGAGTCAGATCCCTGCCTGTGAACTGCTGTGAGCAGGACTCATTGAGCAACTTCTCAAGGGATGTTCAGAGCCAAAAAAAACAGCACAATTACTGCTTAACCCTTCCCTGCATCCCTGCAGCAGGGGCCAGCTGGGAAACAGCAGCCTCTCCTCCACTGGAAGCAGCTGGGAACACGGTGGCAGAGAGGGAGGGTAGGGGCTGCTTGTGCCCCAGCCCTGGCACTCACCTGCCCCAGCTGATGGCCCTCTCCATGGGGCTGCTGGTGGGCAGGTGCTTCCCGGCCAAGCTGGCGATTTGGATGCGGTAGCTGCGTGGATGGCCCCACCTGTTGAGGTTAGGGCTGGCGAAGGAGAGGTAGCGAGGCATGGGAGCGCCGAGTGGGAACGCCGCCTCGTCCTCCGTCTGCAGCCTGCCCCTGCGGAGGTACAGCCGCTCCATGCTGTTCTGCTGGCTCCAGGGATCTTGCACGAGCTCGTACTCCATGTCCTGGGTCTCCAGGGAGTTCATCTGCCCTGTGAAACAGAAGGGAAAATCCTCTCCAGCTCCATGCCCCTAGCAGAGCCACAAGCCACAGTGAACCACAGCTACACACAAAGCTGCCCAGACCTACCGTCGACGTCCAGGTCCACCTTGTAGTGGATGTGGTGGAGATGCATTGTCCCCAGCGTGTGGGGCCCAACTCGGTTTCCATAGTCAGTGCCTTGGCCATGGAGGAAGGAGGAGCTGATGTAGCCAGTGGCATGCACTCGGACCTCCACGGCCCCACTGCTGTGGAACATGAAGTCCCAGATGTAGTCGTAGTTGATGAGGGTGGAGATGGTGCGGATCACCAGCACGTTCCTCCGCAGCCCGCCGTAGTACAGGGACTGCGAGTCGGAGAAGTGGCGCCGGAGGGGAATGGCAGCATCGTGCTCAAAAATGCAGAGGGAGTTTTGGTTGGTTTTGGGGCTCTCTGACTCCACCAGATAGTGTCGGTCCACATAGGTGGCTGAGTAGGGACAGTCGAGGCCTCGGACAAGCTCATAGGCAAAGCGGCCGATGCCAAAGCTGCCATCGAGGTACCGAGTCGACATGCTCCCAGGGCAGTTGGAGCCATACAAGGCTAAAGCTTCCTGCAGACTCAGCTCATAGACAATCCTCTTCCCACGGTACCTGATGTCAAAGAGGCGTGGACCAGAGTTTGGGTTCATGCCAAAGGCGATGCTCCAGCCCTGGAAGGTGACACGGTTGTCTCTCACACTGTAGCGGGGACCCTGGGGCTCAAACTGCAGTGGAGCTGGTGACCCTGGTGGCTGTCGGGGTCTCATTGAGCCCAGCACTGCTTCAGCCTGAGGCTTCTCCAACCTGATGACCTCCAGCAAGCCACGCACAAATGCATCCTCCAGAGCCCCTGCGTCAGCCAAGTACTGTCCATTGTAGAAGACCCTGCTCACAGCCCACTGGGAGATGTCCAGGCTGCTGTGGTCCACCAGCACCTCCAGCCCCACTGGTGACAGATAGTACCCAGTGCCAGGCATGTTCTGGAAGAGCACAAACCAGGTTGCACGGTCACCAGACTTGAAACCGCGTGGGGCCGTAGTGAGGATGGCCAGGTCAGTGCCATCAGAGTCACAGCATGCAGCGAGGAATCTTGGAGCCTTCCTCAGCTCCTGCTGGATATGGGCATTGATGTCCATGTACTCCTTGCCAGTAACGGGCCTGCGGTGGTACGGCACCGTCCCCCCGTACCTCTGCACCGTCACGTCCCGGTGATAGGCTGGCGTGGGCAGTGGGCCCACCACGTACTCAGTCACGTTGGGCTCTGGCTGGTTCCCAAAGTAGAGCACAGCCAGGGCCTCCCGGCGGGGACGAGCCCCCCCCTCATCCAGGAACCGCAGCACCTCTGCCTTGGCAGGGACCTGCAGGTCGATGGAGGCGATGCAGTTGTCGGAGGGCTTCGCCCTCGAGGCATCGACCAGCTGCACCCCGAGGCTCCCCCGCAGGTACCGCACCACTTGCACCATCTCCTCGGGGCTCAGGTCTGCAAAGACCAGGCTCTGGCCACCATCGCTGTCCTCCTCTTGCAGTGGCTGGTGCTGGCAGGTGCTGGGGCCCTTTCCTCTGGTCAGCAGCACACAGACCAAAGCAAAGATCGTGGCTAAGGCCAGCACCAGGAGGACGAGCACCGTTTTCACGTTCATGCCTGCCGAGGCACTGGGGAGCTCCTGTGCTCAGGGAGGGCGGGTTTGCAGCTGCGGAAGCCTCCCAGCAAGCTGCTGAAGGGGTTGGGTTTGGCTGCCTTTGGTTTTTCCCCGTTTTTTCTACAGGGAGCTACCCAGAGGAGCTCGCAGGGCAGGCGTAAGGAGATGTTCTCAGACGTGCTCAGGATGTGCTGGCAACCATAAAAGGCAGCTTTGCTCTGCCTCCCCAGAGGGTCAACACTTTGTTAACTCTGTACTGCTGCCTCTGTCCTTACCCTCATCCCACAGGCTGCACTGCAGGCCTCGGAGAGGAGCATTCACCCATTCGTGGGAAATAAGTGCATCTCTCTTTACTTCCCTCTCTTAACCCCACGGACACAGGCAGGCTGCCGAGACCACAAGGACAACCTTCCTCCTCTGCTAAGCACACCACCAGGGCTCCACCCGCAGCTCCTCTCTAGCCTGTGCAGGGACATTGCAGCATGGCTGGCTTGCTGCTGCTGCTGGCCCTGTGTGTGGAAAGGCAGCCAGGAGGGAGGGAGGGGACAGCCATTTGTCATTCCCTCAAAGGTACTCCCTCATCCTGAGCTATGTTCTGGCACAGATAGGGGTGTGAGAAGCCTCAGAGCCCACCCAGCATCCTGGCCTGGCCATACAGCTCCCACACCCTGGCACTAGCTTGGAGCTGGGCTGGCTCTTGTGTGAGCATAGCCAGCACAGGGTCAGTCCATGTGGTTGAGGTTCCAGAAGGTTAGCCCAGGGGGATCCTTGCAGGCAGCACAACTCAACCCTGTAATAGTCCCTCCAGTCTCCTCCTGCAGCCAGCAAGTGCCCAAGATGTGCAGCCCAGGCAGATCCCAGCCCAGGCACCTGCAGAGCCTGGTGCCGGTGCTCACCTTGGTCCTTCCTCCAGCACCGCAGGATCCCCATGTCCACTTGGGTGCCCAGAGGCTTGCTGCTGGGCTGGTTTTGGGGTGCAGGAAAGGCAGTAGAGACCCAGCACCCTTGCCAGCAGATGCTGGTGTGGGTGGCAAGAATGAGACACTCAAGAAAACACTGGGCCAGAACCATTCTCTTGTCTTTAACCTGAGAGAGGCACTACACAGCTCTTGCAGGGGAACAGGGTTTTCTCCTCACTCTCCTCCTGCAGCAGACTCGAACTCAGCAATTAACAGAGATAATGCAGACTCCTGTCTGGCACTATGCCAGGAAGATTATGCTTCCTTTTTAAAGAGCACTATGTTGAAGCAAGATAAGAAGTGAAGTCCTTGCACAGCTGGAACTTGAGACACCCTCACTAAACCCAAACCCCTGAGGCAGGAGAGGCTCCCTGCTTCCACCGTGCCTCCAGCACTCCCCTCACAGCCTGCTGGTGTTTCGGAAGCCATCGTAGGTGAACGGAGGGAGGTTGGGCAGGCAGGAGGCAGCTGCAGGCAGGCAGGCAATGGGGTTGGTGTCACACGCTGTGGGGTCCTGCTTGCTGGTGAAAAACACCCCATCATGTGAGTAGATGGAAGGGTCCAGGTCATAGTAGTTGTAAGGTCTCAAGAGGAAGCCAACCGAGTTTCCCACTGTCACCGTGTTGGGAATGTCCTCAGAATGTGGGATGTGAAGGAAACCAGTAGTTATCCAAGCAACCAAGTCCTGGGCAGGGAAGAGCAACAAAACCGTGGCCATTTCAGAAGCCTGCAGTGATTGAAATCTGCTCAGAGGCCACAGGAGTTACAGGAGAGCAGAATGGGACCTCCACTGCACCAGCCCAGTCACATCCCCACATGCTGAGCTCTCCCTTCCCAGGAACGATCCCCTCCCTTCCTCAAAGACCTGCTTGCAGCCACAGCCATAGAGGTCACCCAGCCACTGCTCTGACCCCCACAGCCAAGCTCTGACCTTGCAAACATCTTCCTGAGGTTTTCCAGCATTTCTCCAAAGGGAGAAACAAGCTCCTGCTCCTCCCTCTGACCAAGACACCAAGTAGGCACAGGAGAGGGGGTGCTCAAACTCCCTTCCCTCATACCCGAGGGTGCTGCTTGGCCAGCTGAGCCTGCTGTCCTGCAGGCTGTGCCAGGGCCACTCTGGGGCTGCCACTCAGCCCAGGGCTGGGTATTACAGCTTCAGCCCAGGGGAGCCCAACCCACCTCATCAGTGATGGTCTCATTGTTGATGAAGTCTGTGAAGGCAACGGTGGGTGTCCAGGGGTCGTTCTGGTTGTAGATGCTGGTGCTGGTGGGCTCCTCCTCCTTCCGCCGGGTGACAGCCAGCTGGTACCTGAGGACAAGAAAAGAGACAGGAGCAGCCCCCTGGGGCAGGGCAGAGCTAAAAGCCATCTGCCCAGTCTGCAGAGCACAAACCTCCTCCTATGGAGCAACCCCTGCCCAGGAGAGTGTTTGCCCTGTGCCTCCCCATCAAGGATCACCTGCCGGCAGGGCAGGACCCCTTCTCTGAGAAGCTGCTGTCCCAGTCAGAGCAGCCTAACCTTGCCCAGCTGATGGCCCTCTCCATGGAGCTGGCTTCAGGGATATGGTCCCCTGCAAAACTGGAGATCTGGATCCTGTAACCACGCTGGTGGCCCCACTTGTTTTTGCTGTTGGCAGCGAAGTAGAGGTATCTGGGCAACTTGGACTGCAGCCGGAAGGCAGCCTGGTCCTCTGTGTCCAGCACTTTCTTGGTGAGTCGTGGTCGCTCTATCTGCTGCTCTGGGTTCCAGGGAGCCTGTGTCATCTCAAACACCATGTCATGGGCCACCAGGGAGTTTTTCACTCCTGCAAAGCAAAAGTCAAGTCACTGAGGAGTGTCTCCCAGACCTCTGTTCCACACAGACATCACTGTGGCCAGAGCTTGCTCTCCCCATCCTCCCTTCCTACATCCTGGACTCTGAGCACCAGATCCTGTCTGCAACTGAAGCTCCTGAAAGTCCAGCACTGTTTGTGCTCATTGGCACCAGAGCTGGAAGAGAGCTAGAAGCCACCAGGAACAGCCCAGACTTGGAGCAACACAAAGCAGAGTCATGAGCCGGGGATGTCAGAACAACAGGAAGGGCACAAGAGCAAATTGGTCTAGGGACAAGATGGCAAGAAGCTGCCCAAAAGCTCTTGATGGAACAGGGGACTGGTGTGTGGCACCTGCTGTCCATCCTGGACTAAGCCTGTGCCATGATGTCCTCCTGCACTCCACTTCCCTCAGCTCCATGCAGGTTTCCAGCTTGTGAAAAGGACATTTCAGAGCTGAACCTGCAGCCACTCTGGGTCTGAGCTGTGGGGCTGCTATTGAGGCCAGGAGCAGAGCCCCAGGGAAGAAGATCCATGCCCAGCAACTGCTGCTGTGCTCATTTCTTTCCCTGCCCTTGCAGCAACATCAGGGACAGTCTGACTCCATCTGCCTCTTCCCACTTCCTACAGCTTTGCAACCCCTCATTTTCACCTCGATGCTCAAAACACCCCCCAAAGGCACAAGGAACAGGCTTCGGTTTGTGAATTCTGATGCAAAGGAAACTAGGGATTCTTTAACCAAAGAAAAGGCAGGAGCATGCAGCAAATGCAATGTCAGCAGACTTGGGGTATGGAATGGTAAGGGAAGACTCAGAAAAGGACTCTGCCATCAAGCAGGAACTTTACTTCAGTACATATCTGAGCCGTGCCGGCAGGCAGGGACACAGTCCTAGCCCTGCTTTCAGCTGTGGTGTGAGCCGTGCCGGCAGGCAGGGACACAGTCCTAGCCCTGCTTTCAGCTGTGGTGTGAGCCGTGCCGGCAGGCAGGGACACAGTACTAAGCCCTGGTTTCAGCTGCGGTGTGAGCCGTGCCGGCAGGCAGGGACACAGTACTAAGCCCTGCTTTCAGCCGTGGTGGCAGCAACGGCACCTTGTAAGGCCACACAAAACCACCACATCGCAGAGAGCTGCAAGAGAGGACACATGCTGGAACCTACTGCTTGCACTGGGGTCAGCTGCAGCTTGGTGTGGGAAGTTCTCTGCTCACTCCCTGCAAGGCAGGGGACAGCACAGGTTACTGCAGCTTCTCCTCAGGCTGGTAGGGACACAGCCTGCTGCTACCAGCGATCTCCCTGGTCCTATGCAAGTGCAGAACATTTGCTGCAACACCCACAGCTGCCAGTCTGTGTCTCTAGCAGCTCGGCAGCTCTCACACCTTCCCTGCAGTCCCTGGAGTGGTTTGGCCACCCTGTCCCTTCAGGCTCAGCTTCTTTCCCTGTCGCGGGAGGGATGCCAGCACCTGCTCAGCCTGCCAGGCCTCCTGGACTCGGATAACCCTCGGCAGAGATCTGCTGCCAAAGAGCTGTGGCTGCAGGAGCAGCAGAACTCACTGCTGTCTGCAGCCTGGCAGGCAGCACACAACTCACCAGGATTCCTCAAAAGAGGCACAAGGACAAAGCTGCACAAGCTCAGCCCTGCACAGCACCAGCCCAGCTACCCTGCTCGGGATACAAACAGAACATTCCCAGGGAGCACCGACCAGTAGGGGCAGGCTCACACCTTGGATGCCACAGACAGGGCTGTGCCACGCCGTCTGCCTGGCCATGCCCATAGCAGCACTGCCAAAGCAGGAGGAGCAAGGAAACACCAACATCTTGCGGCTGCCACCTTTCATCCTTCCCTGGGCTGAACACAGAGCCTCAGGCAGTTTCCACTGCCTTCAGCTCTTTGACCCTGACAAACTAATTTTCACACAGAAAAATAATTCTGCAGTGAAAGGAGAGGTTGGAAGAGTCAAAAAGCAGAGTTCTGATGTCAGGTGCTCAGGATTCGACAGAGGAGGAGGCAAAAGCTCCAGGGTTCACCAGCATAAGCTCAAACGTTACAGGAAGACCTGGACCTACCTCCCACATCCAAGTCCACTTTATAGTTGATGGAGTGGGTATGGATTGTACCCAGCGTGTGCTCCCAGACCCTGTTGCCATATCTCAGACCATCCCCGTGGAGAAACGAAGAGCTGGGGTACCCAGTGGCCTGGACCTTGCCTTCAATGGCCCCGTTCTGGTAGAAGATGAAGTCCCACACGTAGTCATAGTTGCCCACAGTCGCAATCGACCGAATGACCAGAGCAGAGCTGACCAACCCCCCGTAGTAGAGCGACTGCAAGTTGGAGTAGTGGCGCCTCAGGGGGGAGCCCAGGTTCTGCTCAAAGATGCAGAGGGCACCTTTAATCGTTCTGGGGAGCTGGGAGTGGGTGAGGCAGTGCACATCCAGGTAGGTGGCTAAATAGGGGCAGTCGACGCCACGCACCAAGGGGGAGGTGTAGCGCCCGATGCCAAAGCTGCCGTCCATGTACCTCGTAGACATCCCTGCAGGGCAGTTGGAGCCGTACACCGACATCGCCTCTTGGACGCTGATCTCGTAAGCAACCCTCTCCCCCTGGTGTCGGATGTCGAACAGGCGCAGGCCCCTGCTCACGCTCATCCCGAAGGCGAAGCTCCAGCCCTGGAACAGGACATTGTTGTTCCTGATGCTGTAGCGAGGACCCTGGGGCTCGAATTGCAGCGGGAAGGGTGCAGCCGGGGGCGCTCGGGGCTTCATGGACGAGAAGTCCCCATCCTGCGGCGCCCTCCTCACCTTCTGCACGCTGAGGCGACCCTGCACATAGGCACTCTCCAGCTGCACCATGTCCGGGTAGTACTGTCCGTTGTAGAAGACCCTGCTCACGGCCCACTGGGACATGTCCAGGCTGCTGTGGTCCACCAGCACCTCCAGCCCCACCGGGTGCACAAAGAACCCACTCACGTTCTGGAAGAAGGCGAACCAGGTGATGCGATCTCCAGACCGGGACCCACGGGGAGCAGCTGTCAGGGCTGCCAGGTTGGCTCCATCATACTCCAGGACCTGACGCATGAAGGACGGAGCTGCGGGGAACACCTGACCCCTCAGCACCTCTGTGATCTGCTGGTATTCCACAGCCAGCGTCGGCCTGCGGTGGTACGGCACCGTCCCCCCGTACCTCTGCACCGTCACGTCCCGGTGATAGGCTGGCGTGGGCAGTGGGCCCACCACGTACTCGGTCACGTTGGGCTCTGGCTGGTTCCCAAAGTAGAGCACAGCCAGGGCCTCCCGGCGGGGACGAGCCCCCCCCTCATCCAGGAACCGCAGCACCTCTGCCTTGGCAGGGACCTGCAGGTCGATGGAGGCGATGCAGTTGTCGGAGGGCTTCGCCCTCGAGGCATCGACCAGCTGCACCCCGAGGCTCCCCCGCAGGTACCGCACCACTTGCACCATCTCCTCGGGGCTCAGGTCTGCAAAGACCAGGCTCTGGCCACCATCGCTGTCCTCCTCTTGCAGCGGCTGGTGCTGGCAGGTGCTGGGGCCCTTTCCTCTGGTCAGCAGCACACAGACTAAAGCAAAGATCGTGGCTAAGGCCAGCACCAGGAGGACGAGCACCGTTTTCATGTTCATGCTGGCTGCTGGGCCAGAGGCTTTCACAGCAGCTTCCAGAGCAGGGTTTCCAGCTGCTGCCTCTGTCAGTTCACACTGCACTGGATGGATTAGAAGGGAAAGCACAAAAGACTGGGAGAGGCTAGGGGAGGAGATCTGAAATTCGTGGTGAACAGAAAGGGCAGCTCTCCTCTCTCCACTGCAGCCTTCCCTGTCCTCCTCCACAGTAGTGCCCTGAAAGAGCTGGTGGAGGTGCAGGGTCAGTGACTCAGACAAGTTCCACATCATTCTGTTGCTTTTTCAGTCCAGACTAGCTTCCTGAGGCTGCCTGTAAAAACGAAGCTCCTGTAGCCAGCCCAAGGGGGCTGGAGCCACTGTGAGGCTCTGACAAGCTGGGAATTGTTGCCGCACTGCAGAGTTCCACCTCCTTGCAACTCACCAAATTTCCTTGTTTATCAGGCTGCTTCCTTGTAAACATTCTCCCTGGCACCTCCATGCCAAGCTTGGAGTTACTTTTTACTTTATGTTTCAATGATCCAATGATGGAAGTCTTTGCTGAGAACACATCCATCTGTGTAGGAGCATGAAAACTTTGGCAGGCATGGAGAGACACAGCTCAGGATGGGACTGCAGCCCCAGCGCGCGGTGAACAACCAGCTCTCAGTTTGCACCTCTCAACAGCCACAAACTAAGTAATCCCCCAACAGCCCTCTGAAACAAGACCACGCAGCTTTTGCCTCTGCCTCTGAACCAAAGGTAAGCTGAGGTGCAGCTCCTGAGAAGTTCCCTCAAGGCCAAAACCAACCCAGTCTGTAGCATCCAAGCAGGCAGCCAAGGGCAGTTTCTGCACTGCTGTGCCCAGCCACTCCCAGGACTTCCACCAGAGGCTAAGACAAAGGCCCCCTGCAAACCCCACCAAAGCCTCTGCTGGTCTCAGCACTGTGGAAAGAGCTTGGCAGAATGAGGCACTCAGGCAGCAGGGCTCAATGCTCCATCCTGACATGTAGCAGATGCTTGGGGCAGACAGGATGCAGTGCTTCAGCTACAGTCCCTGCCTGTCCCTGAGCTGGTGCTGAGAAGTACAAGGAATCCAAGAGAACCAGTCCTGGGAATTCAACCCAACATTTCCACTCTTGCTGCCAGCCTCACCTCACCTCACCCTGGCCTCCTTCTCCTGTAAAAATTTCCAGGTGGAAGACACCCCCCTTCAAACTCAGCACTGCCTCCAGTTCCTCCTTCAAAGCAGATCTTGCCCTGGACCAGCCCCTCTGCAGTCTTCTGGCCGTGCTCACCAGACACCACACTGGCAGGCAGAAGGCCACGTTGCCATAGGACACCTTCCATTATGCTCACCACCAAGGGCAGCCTCAGCCCTCTTTAGCCCAGGCTGCAGCTGTGCAGGCCAGGGCCACGCGCGTCATCTGTGCCCCACCAGCCGCTGTGCCAGCCGGGCTTCAGCAGCCCATCCATGTGGTCTCTGTGCCAGAAGAGAGGCTCACTCCATGGCATGGACACAAGCAATGGGGAGAGACAGGATGGATGAGACAAGAGCTTTGGCTACACAGGACACAGCAGCTACAGTTTTGGGAGACACCCTGCTCACATTGCCTTCCAGCTGGCCTCCCCTGGCAGGTGCAGGTACCTCTGAGTAGCCTCAAGCTAGGCAAAGCAGGCTGGCTCCCAGGGCAGTCTTTGAATCCATGGAGTCAACAAAGGCTTCAAGGACTCCTTGAGATCAGCCTTGAAAGAAAATCTCCCCTCTGCATCCTCAGTGAAATGGATGCCATCTGCTAAGGCTCACATCAAAAGGGGAGAGCTGTTACCCTCGGCAAGGCTGAGCAGAGCCAGGACCTACCTCCTGCCCCCTGGGAATTTCAGATGTGTCCTGCTGCAACACGCAGCCATGCAGCTGAGCCAGGCTGCTGCAGGAGCTCTGGAACTGCCTGCACAGTGCTCATCTTGACCTCACCTTAGAGCACAGGGAGAGCAGAACACTCAGCTTTGACTTTGTCTCTTGGTTTTGCACCCCAAGTCCTCAGGAGCCCAGGCCAGGCTGCAATGACAGGTGGTGATTTCCAGCTCAAGAGAACTGGACAAGCTCCATGGGCCTCAGTGCCCCACAAACCACAGCTCAGCCTTGCAGGTTGCCTGGGAGACAGCTGAAAACAGAGCACAGGAACAGGGTTGTGTGCCAGGCGTTTGGGGAAACTGAGAAACCCCAGGCAGTAATGGGGGCTTGCCACAGGTCCCCAGGACAAACCAAGGCTCACAGAGGACACAAGTGACACTTTGGGCGCTGCCTCTGCCTTGCTGCAGGGTAGTGCTGTGGATGCCACTTCCACACCACCTCAGCTAACACTGCCCACGGCTGCTGCACTTTTCAAGCTGAGGACTTTCAAAGCCTCGTAGAAGCAACACAAGAATTAGCTTGCACTTTCTGGGAGCTGTGTTTCAGAGTAAACAGAACAGCCCTAAATCCATCTCCATCCTGCAGCAGAGACTTCAGGAAGCAAAGTAATTAACTGCAGCTGCAGAGCCAAGAAACCTGTGGCAGTCCCTTACCGAGGTAAAAGCAATCAGGGATCTTTAAGGACCACACACCCCAGTGAACTGCTTGGGTACCTTCTCCAGAGCAGCCCAAGGCAGCTTAAAGCTAACCTAGAATTAAAAAGCCCCAAATGACGTCTCCCTCGCAGCAGTGCCACTTGTTTGTGACCCGTTTGGTGCACATGCCTCTTCCCACAGCCCAGATGCCCAGTCCAATTAGCCCATCACCCTGCCCACTTCACATGGGCAATTCACATCCTACCAACGTTTATTTTGGTCACAGAGCTGATTAAGGTGCTGCCCATCAGGACAGCTTTTATGCTCATCCATACATCTCCCAGCAGCTAAACTGCTCACGTCCCCCAGGCAGAGAAAGGGGGCGAGGAGTTTGCTGGCTTTTGCTCACATGTAAAGGTAGAGGTGGCCAAAAACAGTCTGGAATTTATAGAAACCAGGCCTGGAGACAGCTTCTGTCTCATGGAAACTCGGAGTCAGCAGCTGCCAGACAACTGAGTAAAGCCTACCGTACAGGAAAGCCCTGTGCCAACTCTCCTGACACAGGCAAGTCTCAAACACGCCCCAAGACAGACCTCAAGACGGTTTGGGAAGCTCTCACCTCCTCACAGGGTCAACTGGGGAAGGAGCGGAGCTGCCTGAGCCCTGCCCTCGCCGGCCGTGGCTCTGGCAGCGCTGGAGCCCGCAGCTGCTGCTGCCTCCTCTCAGGTTTGTAACGGTAGAGAACCTGCAAGTCCGAGCCCTGACTGCTGCCTCTCCTGGTCAGGAAAGTTGAAACTACTGTCCTGGGACTGAGGCGGGGGTCACGGAACACAAACCTTGCCCAGTTCCTACAGGTAAGCCACGCTCCCTGCCAGCACGCAACGGGAGCAGCTGCCTGCACAGCACCGCCAGCACAGCTGCTGGGACCGCGGCTATCTCCAGCGCTGCTCCTGGGGCTGCAGTCCCCACCGAGCCCTTTCCAGCTGGACTCCCACCCCCGACAGCACTTCCCCAGCCTTAAGCTCTCGGCGGGGGAGGGGAAGGCCCTCCCGCAGCGGCGGCTCCGAAGCGGCAGCCAGGAGACCGCAGCGGCTCCGGGGCTGGGCACCAGCGCCCCCTACTGGCCGCGGGGGCTGCTGGCCTGGGGACGGGCGGGAGCGGCACCGGTAGGTGCCCCCGGGCCGCGCTGCCCTGCGGCGGGCACGGGAAGCGCAACACGAACCGCCCGGGGAGCAGGGGACCTCTGGCCGGGCACTGCGGGGCACCTGCTGCGCCCTTTGGCAGCACACGGGCAGCCAGGAGGATAGGGGCCCAAGCACTTCCCCCCGGTGTGACCCCAGTGCCTGTCTCAGCCCCGCAATACTGGGAGAGGTGAGGGAGCAGCCACGGGGGCTGCAGCCCCTCAGTCGAGCCCCACAATGCCTACCGTGCCTGCTTTAGCCGATGGCCCCAGAGCCCCACACGCTGGGCTGAGGTGGCACAGATCACCCAGGCCAGGGGTAGAGCCAGGAGCAGAAACAACCTGGAAAGCAGCGCAGAGCAGTTCATGGCAAAGCGGAGGGAGAAGCAGGCAGAGAAGGAGCAGCTGGATGTGAGAGGCAGGAACAGGACAGACACAAACACTGTGCAGCCAAGGAGCTCAGCATCACACACGAGGGGCTACCTTAAAAGAATTCCAAGTACCTTATTTTAATTTCTTGACATGGTAAAAGTTTACACACTTTGATCTGGCAGAGCCAAACAGGGTCAAAGGAATCATCAATACAAAGGAGCAGGAGGGGTTGGGCTGCTCCCAGACAGCAGCCAGGACGCAGTTGGTTTGTTACTGAGTATTTATTAGAGGGAAGACTAAGGGCTGACTGACTACAAACAGAAGTCGATAGCAAAGGGCCAGCAGCCCCCTACACTCTTGGGCAAATCCCTGGGAAATCAGCAAGAGACAAGAGGGGTCCCAGGTGTGGAGGCAGAAAAAAAGATGTACAAAAAGGAGGGCAGGGGAGCTTGTTCCATTTGTCACCATGGGTACAACGAGAGCAACACTACTGCAAGGTACTGCACAGGGAGGGTATCCAGGGGTGACAGCCAGGTTCCTGAACAAATGATTCACCCCTCCCCCAGCAGGGCACTTCAGCAGAAATTCCATAAATAAAACGTTCTGGAGCCTGTAGCCACACACAACCTGGCAGGACACAGCCAGCCACCACCAGAGGGGTTTGCAGTGGAGCACCAAACGTCCCAGTGGCTTGGAGTCACGGGGCACGTGGCTGTGCCCACGAAGGGGAAAGACTGCAAGATCTGCAGAGGTCCTGGGTGGGCACTGGCCACCCTCCCCCAAGATGCCCCACGCTGGCCAGCTCTGCCCTGCAGAAGGGAGCTCTGCCAGGAGGCAGTGATTCTGACCACGTGTGGAGACCACCCAGGGCTTCAGCATCAGACCTCCAGCCTCTCCCTTCCCTCAGCCTGGGCAAGAGCTTCTCCTGCTGAAAGGGCACTAGGTCCTACGTGAAGTAACATTGTTTTTAGCCAAGAAAGTAGCTCTAGTCGAATGGCAAAAAGGAGCAGAGCCACCTAAGCTGCTGAGCAGCCAGGGCAGCCACCAGTCCCAGCTCAAGCACCACCTCATGCTCCACGCCACAGCTGGCAGAGCAGAGGCAGCAAGGGCAGAACAGGAGAGCAGAGCACTTGACAGCGCCAGAGTCCTGAAGGGGCAGGGTCCTGCCTTGTCAGAGGGTCACAGCTACAGCCAGCAGTGAGGAATGGGCTTCCCCACACTGCCCCACCACCTGGGCTCATCCTCCTGCTAAACAGCCTGGCTCAGGGTCTCCAGTGACCAGTGAACCTCCAGACAGGAGATGGGACAGGACAGGGGCTTGGTCTCTAGTGTGGCTCCTACTCAGGTAGGAACGCTCCTGCCTGGCTGGTGCTCTCTGCAGCAGCCCCTAGGGCACCCCAAAGCAGCCTTCTCATTACCAGTTACTAGAGGGAGGGAGAGCTCCTGAGGCCTTAACAAAACCAATCACAAAACTAGGCGAGAATTTCTTTAGAGTTTAACTAACAATGCAAGACTATTTCCAGCCAAGCTTCCCATCTCCATAGTCACGTAACAAACCAAGGCAATGACGGTCTTGAGTTGACTGAACAGTTCTCAACTTCAAACGCTGACACTTAATAAAGGGTCTCAGCATTGCTGCTCCGAGGCCTCTTGATCTTCTCGATGTTTTTAAGGATCATGTCATGCAAAGTGACCTGTGAGGAGGAGAACAGAGACTCAGACGAGAGGGGTGAAGTCACCCAGCCTTCAGCTGTCCCCAGGAGCACGGGTTAAGGGCAGCATAGCTCGGAATAGCACCACCCTCACCCGTGCTGCAGTCACACTCCTAGCTAAGGGCTCCTCTTAGCCAGGCTTAGCAAAAGCCACTACATCTAACACCAAAAGGGTTTCTTTAGAGACCCTAGGAAGGGCTTTTACTGCACAAGGAGTTTGGGACCAGAGGTTCTCACAGAAGAACCTGTGCTAGGCTTCTGTGAAGGTTCAGTTGCAAACACCTGCAGCCTAGCTGGTAGAGGGACAATGTCTGGCTCTTGTCAGGAAAGCCAAGGCAGAGCATCAGGAGATGGCTTCTCCCTAGGACTAGGTGTGTGCACAGGGAGCAGCAGGGCCAGAAGGACTCTCCCCAGATGCTCAGGGAGCAGCAGCTGCTGCCACTCACATATTGGTTCCTCAGCTCGGAGATGATGAGGCGCAGGCTGATGTACTCCTTCTCGTCGATCTCTGTCACGGTGCGGCGATAGTCCTCCTGCGGGAGCAGGCACACTCAGCTCAGCCTCCTACACACCCCCCAGGGTGCTGGCGCTAGGGAAGACCCCGTCCAGCCTGCTCTCCTCCCATAGCCTCCTGTGATCTCCTCTCCTCCCCCAGGGCCCCTAGCTCAGAAGAGCAGTGCTGAAGTGGCCCTGAGAGCTCCAAAGCAGTAGCATGCAAGGGCAGTGTCTGCACCTCCCTACTTACCACGTGAGGGTACTTGGCTATTTTGGAGACCAGCTTTGCTCTTGTGATATAGTATCTGGCAAGAAAAGGGACAGACTGAAGGTCAGACAAATAGCACCAAGACCTTTTCAAGGCTCAAGCTTTCCTAGAACAGCCAAGGGACCCTCCCTCCCTGAGGATTTCCCTTTTCCCACGGGGATCCCCAGAGCATGCCCACCTAGAAATCTGGTCCAGGTAGGATGCTGCCTCACTCTCCACAGTTCGAAGCTCAGCCACCGTTTCCTCCTGCAAGGGAGACAAGGAAACCCTGAACTTCAGCAGACTGCAGCTGTCTGTCAGCACTCTGAAGGGAAAGAGCCTCTGCAGTGAGAGGTCTCACTCAGACTTGGGTTTTAAAAACTGAACCAGTCCTGTGAGTGCAGCTCCTGGATACCATCCAGTGAAAGACTCAGAGGAACCCAAGAGATCTGTGTCCCTGGAGCACCTCCCATAGCAGAGCATAGAGCCAGTGGGGCCTCACCTGAATAGAAACACCAAAGTTGTTTCCATCTTCTATCCTGGGAATGAGAAGCTGCACCCACATTTTGACCTGCAAGGAGAGATCCCAACGCTGGTCAAGGCCAACATCTCCAGAGAGACCCCTCAAAAGTTTGACTAAAAGAGCCTCAGCACTCTGGCACAGTTTTCACTGTCAACTCCTGCAGGTGCCTCCCTGCTCATGCAGCACTTGTGAGGAGTTTGTTTCCTATGTGGCTGTGAGGCCCTGAAGCCACCAGGAGCACAGCTGCCATGGGAAGCTCTCCTGACTGTGTCACAGAGCTCTCAGATGTCCATGGCTGTGCAAGAGAAAAAGCCACCAGAAGAAGACTGTGTAACAGACACCCTTCTCCTCCTCAAAGTGCTCTGCAGAGCTCCTTAAGGGCTCAGAAAAAGACTGTTCCCCCACACCTACCTCCCAACCATTTTTAGACATTTTAGTTTTGTTTCTCATCTGCAGAGGAGCCCTCTCCTTCCAATTGGAGCAGCCTTGCACGTCCAGAAGCAAAAGCATCCCTCAGCCTCCCTTGCTCACACTCACCGTGTTACACTTCTCAATCAGCAGCCTGATTTCTGGTTTCACTTTCTCAATGATGTCCACCAGCTGCTGGTTGCTCTTCAGCATCCCATTGGGCATCACAAACACTTTGGTACCTGGTGGCAGAAGAGAAAAGCAGCTGGATCAGCACCAGCTGGAAAGGGTGGGCCAGGGGATTGGCCCCGAAGTCCATCTGAGTGTCTTATCTCCCACAGAAGATTCAGTGGGCCCTGGGCCAGGCTACAGCTGACCTATGTGGAAGGTGAAATCTCACATGGGACAAGAGCAGCTGCCACAAAATAAGGGAGAGAGAAAACACAAAGCAGAGATGAGAGCTGCTGAGGCTAGGCACGAAGGATTTTCCTGATGCAAGTGTGAGCTGTTTCTGCTTCAGCTCCATCCAAAGTCTTCAGACACAGAGAGTTTTCAGCACAGAGCCCTTGTAGATCAGCTGCCTCTCTTGGCCAAACTCAAGCAAGTTGCACTTGTGTCTGTCAGAGAAGTTCTAATTCCTGACTCCTCCACAACAGAACATCTGCAGGCCAGGCTCTGAGGGGCTACAGCATCAGGCTGCATGAGCAACAGCTTTTGCCAGGACAGAGCAAGTAGGGCTCTCATGATCTCACACCCCTGCATCACAGTGCACTAGTCTGGGGGGCAGGCAGCAACACAAGAGACTTGGGGACTCTTACCCTGAAAGGTCTCTTCGTGGTCTTCCAGCTTCCTCTTTTTCATATTGGGCTAAAATATACAAAATGTTTTACTCACAAACCAGTCTCAAGCTACAACAGTGCTGCAAGGGAAATGAGGAAAACTTGAGAACTGTCACTGCACTCCTATTTCTAAGCACCCTTCAAAGCACAGGAGGGCTGCAGAGACAGCATCACCCCCAGCAGACTTCCCATGCTCGAGAGACCAATTCCTAAAAGCTTCTGGTAGAGCCAGAGCCTGTTATTAACCACAAACACCCTGCTGCAGCACAGAGCCAGCCATGCAGTTTTAATTAAGAGAGGCAGGGATGACAGCCAAGAGGGTAACCTTACCCCATCCAGCCCATCGTGGCTGTTTGTGAGAAGAATTGGGTCAGGCACCGGGAGGTTCATGTCCGAGTGGATCTGAGTGAGATCATGGATATTCAGGATGGGCTCCTGGAAAAGAAAGCAGTTTTGTTTCTTAATTACAAGCCAACAAATTCTGTCACACCAAACACAATGAGAAGACAAAAGGACCTTCCTCTTACCCAGCCATAAAATAAGGATGAATGAAAAAACACTCAGAACAATAGGCCTGGGATCAGACCTCTCTCCACCCAGCAGCATCGTGCGAGCTCCAGACTGGGATTGAAGCTGCCTGCAGTGCTGCAGTGGCTGCAGGGTCACAGCCTCGTGAAGAGCAGCCCAAAGTGGCTAAATGATGTGGTGATCAAAGAAAGATGAGAAGGGGAACAGTCCCTACAGAGCTAACAGCACCGGCGTGCATGCAGGCAGCTGAGCCACAGCTCTGTGTCCTTGTAACAAAGTGAAGCGTGCCAGAAAAGACCCAGGACCAGACTTGTCACATCACTTCCAACACACAGCCTAACAACAAAGAAGGATCCAGAGAAGGACAAATAGCTCACCTTAAGGAACCCATCAAGTTCTAACAGCTTCTTTGGGAAAAAGTTTGCCACTAGGTCTTCAGCCTGGAAAAGAAAAAACAGATGATGCTGCAAAGCACCACCCCAAGGTTCCCACCTGCAGACAGAAGGCCAGGGAAAACCCCTGTCTGAAGGCAGGGGACAGCAGAACACATTCTGGGCTGCCAGGCACCGTGCTAAGCCCAGGCAAGATGCCAGCAGAGCCATGAGGCAGCTCCACTCCAGCAAGTGACTGATACTCTGAGTGCTGCTCCCAGGAATGGCTCAAGTCACAACGAATCCCATCAGAAAGATAAGGCCTAGGGGCCTCTTTCTTGTCCTGTCACATTCTGGGGCTGCGGCAGAAAGACACTCACCTCACTTGTGATGCGCTCCCTGAAGGAGTCAACCTGCAGAGGAAAATCAGAGCTCAGAGCCGCTCTCAAAGCACAGAGCTCAGCACAAGCCGAGCACTGAGCCCTGCAGCTCAGCCGCAACCGAACCCGGGAGCTCTCTAAGCACCGCTCCCGTGAGACCCCTGCAGACCGGAAGAGCTCCTAAGCACGGGGCAGCAGCGGGCAGGGAACGCTGGAAGCGGCTCCTGCCTCGCCGTCACCCGTACGGACCGACCGCAACAGGCCGGGCCGCAGCCGCGAGGGGCGGCACAAGCAACGGGGGAACGGAAAGCCGAGCAGCTCCCGCCCGGATGGAGCTCCAGCAGGCCGCACACACCTGGCCCGCGCCGGGGCCAACGGCCACCCTTCAGCAGGCACCGCTCGGCAGCGGCCGCAGCGCCGGCCGCACCCCCGCCCTCCCGCGGGGCCGCAGCACAGCGGCGCTGGGAGCGCCGAGCCGCACGGCTGGAGCGGGCGGGCCGCGCTTGGCAACAGCACAACCAACGGCCGGGCCGAAACGGGAAGGAGGCGGCCCCGTACCAGCCCCGATCCGGTTCAGCCCAGCGCAGCCAGACAGGCTGGGGGACGGCGGCAGGAAGGGCGCACCTTGAGCTTCACCTCCGGGTCCACCTTGAGCAGCGAGGCCATAGCGGCGGCGGGCAGGTCCGGGTCTTGCTTGGGCGCGGGGCCGCGTTACCGCCTGCCCCAACACCGGCGTCGCCGCCACCGGAAGTGACCTCACAATGCCGCGCCCGCCAATGCCGCGCGCGCCCGCCGCCCGCGTGACTCTGCCCCCTCCCGCCGTGCCCGGTCCGCGCGCACGCGCCGCCGGCCGCTCGCAGGGGCGGGCTCGGGGGAACGGCGGCGGCGGCGGCAGCTCCGCACGGCCCCGCCCCGCCCCGGCCCGGCCCCGCTCGCCCTCGCGTCACTTCCGTCGCGCGGCGATGGCGGAGCGGGCGCGGGGCTGAGCAGCGGCATGGAGGGGACGCGGCCGCCCGCCTGCACCACGCAGGTCAGCTTCGTGTGCCAGCGCTGCAGCCAGCCGCTGAAGCTCGACACCTCCTTCAAGATCCTTGACCGCCTTACCATCCAGGAGCTCACTGGTACCGGCGGAGCGGGGCACCGGGGAAGGGACGGGGAGTTGCGACCTGCTACCGGGCCCGGGTGACGTCTCCTTTCCCGTAGCTCCGCTGCTGACCGCCGCCCCTGCACGGCCTGGGGATGCGCACGAAGAGGACGGCGCGCTAACGGAGGTACGGCGAGGTCGGACGCGGCGGGACGCGGCGGTGGCCGCCGGCTTCCGCGGTGACTCTGTTGCCTTGTTGCGCAGGAGGCGTTCGCGGAGAACCGGCAGGATGGTGTCTCTAGGAGGTTCATCCCGCCAGCCAGGTACGGCCGCCGCTGCGCTGCCGCCGGGCCCTTCCCGGCTCGGAGCC
Source organism: Pogoniulus pusillus (assembly GCF_015220805.1). Taxonomy (NCBI): domain Eukaryota; kingdom Metazoa; phylum Chordata; class Aves; order Piciformes; family Lybiidae; genus Pogoniulus; species Pogoniulus pusillus. The sequence goes on along the minus strand of NC_087303.1, from coordinate 3,738,099 downwards.
TCGGCCGGGAGAGGGTACCCCTGGATCTCTCCGCTGTCACCGCCGTATGAGCCCCTCAGAGCTTCCTGGGGGGTCCTGTGGCCCTCGGGCGGCTCCGCGGGCAGTGGTGCAGTGGTTTGAGCACCGCAGCAGGGCTGTGTTCAGGACGCTGCCGGTCGGGGGTGGCTCGGCACACAGCACGGCCGGGCAGAGCTCAGCCCTGCCCCTTGCTTTTCTCCTTTCCCGCTCCGAGGCTCAGGCTCAGCACTTGGCCTGCCGCCCCCGGACCCCTGCACTTAACTCCTGATAAAATTCTTTCCAAGAATGATGTCCACAGAAAGTGCCAACAGCTTCACGCTGATCGGAGAGGCGTCGGATGGCGGCACCATGGAGAACCTCAGCCGCAGACTGAAGGCAAGTTCAGCCAGCTGGTACCTCGGGGACTCTGACACAGAGCATCCCTTGTCCCAGGTGTTCTGGGCAGATGAAGTCACAAAGCTTTCTGCAGTGCTGGCCTGCTGCTGCCTGTCTTGGTGAGCAGCGCAGCAGAGCTGGCTTGTGTTAAACCAAGACAGGACCTGCCGAGCCCTTCTGACTGGAGCAGCACAGGAGTCAGTGGAAGATGAGCAGTTCACTGCCGGTGGCTGGCCCTGACCTGAGGGTGAGCTCTTTCTGCAGGTCACTGGCGACCTCTTTGACATCATGTCTGGGCAGACGGATGTGGATCACCCCCTGTGTGAGGAATGCACGGACACTCTGCTGGACCAGCTGGACACACAGCTCAACATCACAGAGAATGAGTGCCAGAACTACAAGTGAGTAATCCAGGGGACACCTGGGCCTGGGGGGGTTACGACCAAGATTTGGCTCCCGTTGGTCAGTAAGAGACATCCCTGATGTCAGCAGCTGGGCTTTTCTTTGTCTTGAGTGAGATGCAGGTTTACTTTTGAGAGCTCTGTGGTTCCCAGCTTTGCCTAGCTGCAGTCTATGGGCTGCTCAAAACACCAGGAGCACCTGCCTGTGGTGCCCGTGTAACTCTGTGTGCCCAGGGGCCACAGAGGCAGGCAGTGGCAAGCCCTCAGTCACCGTCTTGCTTCCCTGCGCTCCTGACTCGCAGCGCAGGACCGAGTGCGGAGGGCTCAGGACACCGGCGGCCCTGGCTGCGCTCTGCTGCCGCATGTGGGCAGCCGTTGGAGCTGCGACTGCTGGCAAGGGCTGCCCAGCATCCCTGTGCTAATCATGGCCCCCCGTAGGCGGTGTCTGGAGATACTGGAGCAAATGAACGAGGACGACAAGGAGAAACTGCAGACGGAGCTAAAGGAGCTTGCGCTGGAGGAGGAGCAGCTGATCCAGGAGCTGGAGGAGGTGGAGAAGAACCGCAGGATTGTGGCTGAGGACTTTGAGAGAGTCAGGGCAGAGGCAGAGCGACTGGAGCAGGAAGAGGCTCAGTGAGTGAACTGCAGCTGTTAGCTGACAGATAAATGAGAGCATGACGTGGAGAAGGCTGCAGGTGATGCAGGTGGGGCTGCTCTTGGCCAAACGCGAGGACGCTGTGAGCAGCCACAACTCCACCAGCACCTCCACTCAGGTTTCTTCTCCTGCTCTCATTAAAAGGTATCAGAAGGAGTACTGCGAGTTCAAGAGGCAGCAGCTTGAGCTGGATGATGAGCTGAAGAGTGTGGACAACCAGATGCGCTACGCCCAGATGCAGCTGGACAAGCTGAAGAAAACTAATGTGTTCAACGCCACCTTCCACATCTGGTAGGGCACAAAGGGGCAGCTGGCTCCTGGTCTGCAGCGTGGGGCTGTCAGGGTGCTGCTGCCCCTGGCAGTAAAGCTCAGGCCAAGTCAGTTGCCCACCACAAAGCAGCTGTGTGTGGCTCCTGGTGGTGGCACTGAGAGGGTTCAGCCCTTGCAAGTGTCCATGTGGGCTGTGACAAGGCTGCTTCTGTAATGCTGCCACCAACCCAGGGCCTGCCCTGCTGCCAAGGGCAAGGCTTGAATCAGGGCAGGCAGCTCAGCGCCTTTGGGCTTTGTTAATGGACTCTGTATAAGATGAGGTCCTGGAGAATGAGTTTGCTGAGGGAACTGTTCTGTCTGGAGGAGGCTTAGGGGAGACCTTGCTCTCTACAGCTCACTGAAAGGAGGCTGGAGCCAGGTGAGGGTTTAGTTACTTCTGAGTAATTACTAACAACAGGACAAGAGGAGGTTTAGGTTGGGCATTAGAAGGAATTTCTTCACCAGAAGAGCTCTCAAAGACTGGAATGGGCTCCCCAGGAGTTGTGGTCCCTGAGGCTGCTCAAAGCTGCTCCTGCCCAGGGCACTCACCTGCAGTTGTCCCTGTTGCAGGCACAGTGGCCAGTTTGGCACCATCAACAACTTCAGGCTGGGCCGGCTGCCCAGCGTGCCCGTGGAGTGGAACGAGATCAACGCTGCCTGGGGGCAGACAGTGCTGCTACTGCATGCCCTGGCTAACAAGATGGGCCTCAAGTTCCAGAGGTAGAGCATCCCCCACACAGTTCACCTGCAGCCTGGGCAGAGGACAGGCTCACCTGCCCCTACATCTCCTTCCCTCCAGGTACCGCCTTGTTCCCTACGGCAACCACTCCTACCTGGAGTCCCTCACGGACAAGTCAAAGGTGAGGCCATGCCTGAGGCTGGGCTGACTGCTGCAGAGCCCTGCTCATGCTGGGGGCACACAGGACTAAGTCAGCTTTGTGTTTATGGTCCAGGAGAGCTAGCTGACCTGGCTTCTCCAAGCTCAGGACACCTTGCTCCATGTCCTGTCAAGCCACTCCTCTATCAGGTAGTACTAAAAGTGACAGGCCCATTGAACCATGTGTGGCAGTTGGCTGAGGGGAAGATGGCATCACCTGGGGTGATAGGTGGCAGTTAGGAACTCAGGGCTGCACATGACAACCCCAGAATAAGTCACAGTTGCGTGCCACAAACCACTTCTAAGCATCCTTAGGCAAAGCTGAGGCTTTGCCTAGGCTGAGGAGCTGCGATGCCCATGTCGAAGGGGAGCCCCCAGGGTACCAGTCACTAGTGGTGTCCCCCAGGGATCAGTGCTAGGCCCGGTCCTGTTCAGTATTTTTATTGATCTGGACCAGGGGATTGAGTTCACCATCAGCAAGTTTGCAGATGACATCAAGGTAGGAGCAGGTGTGGAACTGTTGGAGGGTAGGAGAGCCCTGCAGAGGGACCTTGCTAGGCTGGATGGGTGGGCAGAGGCCAATGGGATGAGATTTAACAAGGCCAAGTGCAGAGTTCTACACTTTGGCCACAACAAACCCAGGCAGCACTACAGGCTGGGGACACAAGTGGCTGAGAGCAGCCAGGCAGAGAGGGGCCTGAGGGAGCTGGTAGATAGCTGAACATGAGCCAGCAGTGTGCCCAGGTAGCCAGGAGAGCCAATGGCATCCTGACCTGGGTCAGAAACAATGTGTCCAGCAGGACAAGGGAGGTTATTCTTCCCCTGTACTCAGTACTGGTCAGGTCACACCTTGAGTGCTGTATCCAGTTCTGGGCTCCTCAGTTCAAGAGAGATGTACTGGAACATATCCAGAGAAGGGCAATGAAACTGGTGAGGGGCCCTGTGAGGAGAGGCTGAGGGAGCTGGGGTTCTGCAGCCTGCAGAAGAGGAGGCTCAGGGCAGACCTCATTGCTGTCTACAACTACCTGAAGGGAGGCTGTAGGCAGGTGGGGTTGGGCTCTTCTCCCAGGCAACCAGCAACAGACCAAGGGGACACAGTTTTGCCAGGGGAGGTCTAGGCTGGGTGTTGGGAGGAAGTTCTTCAGAGAGAGTGATTGGCATTGGAATGGGCTGCCCAGGGAGGTGGTGGAGTTGTCATCCCTGGAAGTGTTCAAGCAAAGCCTGGCTGGGGCACTTAGTGCCATGGTCTGGTTGGTTGGACAGGGCTGAGTGCTAGGTTGGACTGGATGAGCTTGGAGGTCTCTTCCAACCTGGTTGATTCTATGATTCTCTTCTAGGAGCTCCCCCTGTACTGTTCTGGAGGGCTCAGGTTCTTCTGGGACAACAAGTTTGATCATGCAATGGTGGCTTTCCTGGACTGTGTGCAGCAGTTTAAAGAAGAAGTAGAGAAAGGTGAAACTCGGTTTTGTTTGCCTTACAGGTGAGTGGTGCTACCTCAGGTGTCGTATTAACCCCTCGTGTGCTGTCTCACCACTGGAGCAGCTCACAGCACTGCTTCGTTTCCTCTTCCTCTGGCATCTTCCAATGTGGTCCATAATGTGCTGGATTACCACAGCTGCTTTTAGCTTAACCTGACATCCAAAGCTGGTTCCTCAAGGAACCAGCTTGTAAGATCTCCTTCAAAGCCAAAGTGTTCATACATGGAGTAATACAAATAGCAGAGCCCAGGTTTCACAGCTGGCAGCACACTGAGATTAAACTCTTGCCCTGGTACCACGTTAATGACCCTCTGTGTGCCACAGGATGGACGTGGAGAAAGGCAAGATTGAAGACACAGGTGGCAGCGGTGGCTCCTACTCCATCAAAACACAGTTTAACTCTGAGGAGCAATGGACAAAAGCACTAAAATTCATGTTAACCAACCTCAAGTGGGGCCTGGCCTGGGTCTCATCCCAGTTCTATAACAAGTAGCCACAGCAGCAGGCAGCAGAGCAGCAGCTGCACCTTGCTGGAGGCAGATGGAGATGTCTCTTGCTCACAACCTGTGCAAGATGTTTACAAGACCAAAAACCCACGAGACACTTTATTTTAAATGCCCTTAGGATGAGTAGTAGCAAAGCAATATGTAAAGTTGTGTCACTGAGCTGAACAGAATAAAAGCAGCAGCTAGCCTGGCAGGGTGAGCCTGGTGTTTTGGGGTACTTGTGGGGTGTGTGAATCAGTGTCTGGCTTGGGAACACCCCAAGTCTGACACTGCTCTGCTGCAGCTAACAGGGCTGAGAGAAGGGAAGCAGTCCCGGGAGTGCGGTGGGAGAAGTGGCAGAAACTGCTTGGTCACTGAAGGGTAACTGCAGCATGATCTGAGTTGTATCAGCACTTGTGCCACTGAGGCTGATCTGGTTTGAAGTAGTGCTGTGAACTAGGCCTCTCCTGCAGTTGCAGAGTTGTCCTGAGGAGCCAAACAGAGCCTGCTCCTTTCCAGGGTACGCTGAGGGCACAGCAAACGGGTGGCCTTTGCTCCCTCCACAGCACTGGCAGAGAGGGAAGGCAGGAAGGAGCAGCTTAGCTGCAGGAGGCTGCCCAGTCTAGCTGTTAGCAGCAAGTGCAGGACAGTCCAGCTGTGCTGTGCTCCTGGCAAAACCCCACACCTGTCAATGACTCAGAACACAGCTCTGAAGAGCTTTACTTTATTCAGAGGAAGCTTATTCACAGTTTGGAAGATGTAGCTCTTCCAAGAAAGCTTTTGTTAGGGGAAGGGGCATTTCTAATAGTGCTCAGCTCCTTGTGCCTTCCTCCACAGAATTTCTAACACAGAACACACAAAACATTACAGAAAACCTGGTGTTCAAACCCAGCTGTGCAGTGGCACAGATGGGCCCTTATCGGCAGCAGAGCCACGCACTGCTGCCACGCTGGTGCCTGGCCACAGCAGATAGAACTGCTGGAGGCACAGCTCTGTCCTCTGCAGCTTTGTTCCACAGCTCCTAAAAGTGCTGCTGTGGAGTGGGGCTGCCCACGATGTGCTTCAGCACTGCATAGGAGAACTCTGAGATGCTTTGTGAAGTAACGCCAGTGACAGAGCTTAAGTGCTCCACAACCTTAAAGAGACAAGAGTGGCCAAAAGAAGTGTGTTTACAGACACCCTTAATTCTTACAGTCCAAGGAGCTGAGGCCTCTTGGTGTTGACATGAGTGGGTTTGGGGGATGGGGCAGGTTTGTGCTTTTTTAAAATTTAAATGCTCCTAGAGGTAAAATGCAAAAAGCTGCTCTGCAAGAGGCTGCCAGTGCACAGAGCTGGGATCCCTTCACCTGGCAGTGGTGTCTGGGGATGCTGGTTCTGGCTGTGAAGGAGCTGCAATGTGAGATGTTCAAGGCTGGTACCAGCAGAAGCCTTACGGTAGATATCCCAGAGCACACTCACAATTCTACCAAGCAAACATTTCCTAATGGAAGCCCTGACAGATGTTCCCTCCCTTTGCCTGCCCCAGCAGCATACAACCAGCCCTCAGTGCCCTGTGGAGCTGTAGCTGTACCTGTGCCCAGTGTCTAGGCTCCAGGATGAACATGCTGGTGCTGATGATCCCCACAGCCAGCAGCATGGAATCCTCCTTTACTGCCAGAAACTTTGCCCTGTGGAGTGGAAGTGTCTTTGGGCTTCACAGTTCCAAAGCATCTTCTCCTATCTCACCACCCAGCCCAAGGACACATTGGCACCTTCAGCCCAAAGCAAGCCCAGCACCATTAACTTTGACTGGCAGTGCCAAAGCTGGAGTTTTACCACTAAGGACCACACTCTTCTAGCCCTAAGCAAACGTGGTGCAGCATATGGCTTTGAACTGGTACAGTGAGGCCAGGAACGCCCAAAACGTGCCAGAAAACAGCCCAGTGTGAACACTGCCACTCTTGGCATATTTCTGTGCTATTTCTCAGCTTGCTTTGGGGTTTTCACTTCAAACTGATTTCAAGTTACAGTCACCTGAGCTACTTACACCTGCAGCTGGTTTGGCGTTGAATTCTCGATGGCTGTCTCCAACAGAGTGCTGTAAATGGGATCCCTGGTGAGATAGGAGAAGTCCAGCAGCTGCACACACATCTGATGCAATGGCTTCACAGGAAGCAGGCACCCATTATATCCTAGCACAGAGACCATACATGATCAGCTACACACTGAGTCACCAAACCCAGCTAGAGGGAATTGCTGTAAGCAAGACATGAAGCTGTCTGGGCATAGCTGCCCTCTGTCCCTGCCTGCCAAGGGCCTTCTCATCCCTGCATGATTTTGCCTGGGATGTCAGAACTGGGGCAAAGAAAACTGAAGAGTCATTGTAGTCAGTGTGGGTTTGGAAGAGTTAAATTCTCAGTCTGTCACTGCAGGACTTGGCTGTCCAACAACAGCACAAAGTCCTCATCTGAAAAGTAAAGCCCTAGGCAATTGGAATTCTGCACCCTGAGATGCTTTGGTTAGGATTGGTCTACTTTGAAAAGCTTCCCATTCTCTGCTATCAGTACTCTCACCTAAGACCTCCAGAAGCAATTCCACATAAGCCAAGGGTGTGGACACGTTGATCTGGAAGTGCAGAGTTTTCAGAACAGCTAGCTCCGACTCCAGCAGCTCCTGTTTAGTGTATGAGTACTTTAAGGACTGCAGGAATCGTAAAGCTGTGTCACTGTTAACTATCTGAGGAGGAAAAAAAGACACATCACCTTCTGGGCAGCGTGGCCCAGCACAAAGTGCTCCCTTGCTCTGCTCCTCCCATGGATTTTAAGCACCAACAGCTCTGGGCGTGCTGAACCAGCTTCTAAATCCAGCTCAGAGCTTCTCACCCAAAGATTTCTTTCCTCTACTCCACAAACCTCCCTGGGTTGGTGGGACCCCTCTGCAGCTGTGCAACTTTCAACAACCACAGGCTGAGTTTTCCAGCTGCTGAACAATTTTTCCCCAGCACTTGGAACATCTCCTGACAAACTGTTACTTGTTGATAATCTGCACTAAGTGGAAGAAATTTAGGCCTCCGTTTCAGTATCTTTTGCATTTCATCATCACTATCGCTTTGCAAAGAGGAAATCTGCTTTTTAAGAGAGAATAACACACTGCAGAATTTGCTCTGCTGCTAAAAACTGTTTTAAGAAGGGATTTAGCTGCCTCACATTATAGTGCAAGGAGAGTTTGCTCGCAAGCTGAATGCATGACACCAGTCGCAGCACAAACGTGTCGCAGATCTGATCCTTCAGAGAGCTCCAGCTGCTCCCCTCTCGTTCCTGACTTCTGACGTTGTCTCTGGAGCACTTGCAAATTTGTTCTACTTGCTTGATCATAAACCTACAAAACCCACAATGGCTCAGCAAACAGTTCTTTCCTCCTAAGAAAAGCATCTCTGCATGTACTCAGAAGACACAGACAGCTCCTGGTTCGAATTAAAGGAGAAATTACACTTTAGACGCAGCATAAAACATTGCACCTTGTTTGAGTGTGCAGAGCAGACACAGGCAGCACAATCACGCGAGAGAAACGGAAACACATCAAGCACTGGGGGCATTCGTTACCTTTCAAGCAGCTCCACTGCTTGGTACCTCACTGGCTGGTCCAGGCACCACTTCTCAGCCAGCAGGAATACGAATTCTGCAACGAAGTGCTGCAGTCAGTCACTGTTCCGGCCGAGCCCACAGCTTGTACCCAGCCCCGGACGGAGCTGAGGGAAGAGCCTCACCCACTATCTGCGTCTCTTTGAAGGACCCAGCCTCATCCGGCAGCTCGCTCAGGCGCTTCTCGTTCTCCGTGGCCAGCTGGATCAGGGCGTCCTCCATCATCTCCGGAGCAAAGTGGCTGAAAACGGGCCCTGGGTCGCGATGCCGGGACACAGGTTGCGCCCGGGACCCCATGTTCATGTTGGAAGCGTCAAGGACAAGAGTCAGTTGAGCGGCGGCGCAGGGCAGCAGGGCCGCAGCAGCCCCGGGTCCAGGCGCAGCTCCGGGAGCCGCTCTCGGGCCGGGCCGGACCCGCGCTCCCGGCGCCAGTGAGGCCCCGCCCCGTGCGGTCACGTGGCTCCGCGCCGCCAATCAGAACGCGCCCCCGCCGCGCGCCTGGCGACAGCCAATCAGGCGACGCGCTGCTCCTGCGCGCGGCCAGCTCGCCCCGCCCCTGCGCTGCCATTGGCCCGGCGCCTCGCCGGATGTGACGTCACGCCCCGCACGGAAGCGGAGGCGGCGGAGATGGCGGCGCCGCGGGAGCCCGGCGGAGAGGCGCAGTTTGCCCGGCGGATCGACCCCGCACGGGAACCGGGGCTCAGCGCCCAGCAGCGCCAGCATATGGCGCAAGTGGAGCGCGCCCAGCGGCAGCGCGCTCTGCAGCGGCGGCTCCGCAGCCGGAACTTGCTGCTGGCGCTCGGTATTGGAGCGGTAACCCTTGGCATCTGTATCCTCGGGGGCAGGACCGGGACAGGGCGGGAGGGTGCTGCGCCGGGGCCGCGCCCGCTGTTTTCCTTGACAACGCTCCACCTCCAGACGGCTACACCTTCTACTCGGTGTCACAGGAAGGGTTCCTGGACGAGCTGGAGCAGGAGGCGGAGGCGGCGCGGGAGCGGGCCCGGGCGCGGGCGGAGAGCTCAGCGAGTTGGGCACGGAGAGCCCGGCCCAGCTCCTGTAAACCCCGCGAGTGAGCTGCAGCCCCCGGGTCTGGAGCATGGAGCAGCTGCCCTCGCAGAGGTCTGGGCCTGCACAGCGCTCAGTGCGGCGCTGGAGCTGCCCTGCAGGCAGAGCTCCCTCCCCTGCAGTCGGCTGCCTTCCGGAGACCTCGCACGGCCGTTGGACTTGCCCCTGGTAAGGGCAGAGGCGCCCACCCCTTCCCACAATAAATGTCCTGTTGGAAGACTATGTCAGTGCCTGTTCTCAACGCAGCTGGTGCCGGAGTCCAGCTCGGGGCTTCCCCCTCCACTCAGATGCCTGCCGAGATGGAGCAGTTCTTCATTCTTGCTCTACACCAACTTGCTCGGTTTGTGCTCTCACAAAGAGCCAACGGCAAAGTCAGTGCCCACGATTGGCACTGGACAGACACAGACATCGTTTGTATTTAATTTGTATTTAAGAAAACACTTTTCAGACACCAGTTTGTAACAAAGTGCACCCACAGCCTTTCCTGGTGCAACCACACCGTTGCCTCACTGGGCCCAGGGGAGACTCTTCCTGCCCTGCAGTCAGCTCGTTCCAAGTGAGGGTGGCAGTGAGCAGGGCAGCCCCTGGGTAGCAGGCTCCAACCTCATGTTGTCCCAGGAAGGGAGCAGGGCTGGAGTGGCAGCAGGGCTGAGCTGACAACAACAGGGTGGCAGGGATGGGGATGTGTCATGACTAGGGTGCAGTCAGGGTGGTTGTGCTTGGGTTCAGCTTGGAGTAAAGCCATGAAGAATGGGGAGAGCTTGTACATGTCCTGCAGCTGGGACTGGGCTTGAGCTGGGAACAATGAGGAGGAAGGAGAAGGGAGGATGATTGTGGGACAGGCCTGGTCTCCCTCCAATACAGAGGCTGCAGGTACTCTGCTGTGGGCAAGGGGCACAAAGCCCAAGGCAGGGATCAGACTGCCCAAGGCAGGCATCAAGCCGGCTCCGTCTGAGAGCAGTGGCTGCTCTCGGGCCAGAGCTGCCCTCTCGGGGAGTGCAGAAGCTCTCATTCACCCCCAGGGCAGCAGGCACTTGGTTGAGGTAGTTCATGAAGTCACTCCTGGCCAGCTCGCTACTGGGGAGAGAAGCGGTGGTGAGCTGGGACCTGGTGTGAGCAGCCCGAGTCTAGCAACGGTGCGACCAGCCCCGGCCCTTACCATCCGGCCGAAGTCGTCGGCGAAGGTGACGCCCTTGGCGAGCCGCTGCTCCTGCGAGCCTGTGCTGCTGCCGCTCAGCGAGTTGCGGCGCATGATGCCTGTTGGCATAAACCCACTTGAATAGGGGGCACCGGCCCCGCACAGCCCCGGAGCCCTCTTGGCCCTGAGGATCCCCCCCGCGGAGTCCCAGGGGCAGCACCTGGGGGCTGCGCCAGCTCCAGGCGCTGCAGGCTGTTGCGGCGGGAGGGGTTGAAGCTGCCCTTGGAGAGGCGGCGCTGGCGGCTGGAGAGCATCGCGGCGGGCGAGACGATGCCCAGCGGCGGCTGCTTCCCCATCCGCAGGTACAGCTCCTCGATCTCCTTCTTCTGGGTGCTCTGCAGCAGCTGCACCTCAGCCAGGTGCCTGGGGAGATGAGGACTGTCAGCCCTGCCCTGTGCCATGCCCGGTCAAGCCGGGTCTCTGGGGAGGGGGCGAATCCCTCCCTCCGGGGGCAGGCAGGACCCGTCCCCTTGGGCAGCCGCTGCGCTGCCTGTCCCCCGGGCCGCGGCGCTGCTCACTTCTGGCGCAGGTTCTGCAGCTCCTCCCAGATCTCCTCGTCCTCACTCTCGGTGTCATCGCTGCTCAGGTAGGACAAGCTGCGGGGGTAGCTCAGCCACACCTGGCTCACCACGGCCTGCGGCACGCTCTCCGTGCCCTCGCCCCCGGGACTCTCCCGGTCACACTCTGCCGGTGCCACTGTGCCCTCCTCAGCCAGCGCCTGCTCAGCCTGGGGGTTCTGCTCTGCTGCCTCCAGTGCTGAGTCTGAGGTGCTGCTTGAGCTGCTCGTGGTGCCAGGGGCCACAGGTAGAGGGGAGCTACCAGCCACCGGGTCTGTGCCATGCTGCTCACCTTCACTGGTGCCTTCACTGCTGCCTGGCACCGGGGAACTTATAGCTGGGTCCTTGGTTGGCATCACTTGGAACCGTCCCAGGATCTGGGGCTGGGCTTCTGATGGGGACAGGGAGTGGTTGTTGGGGTCTTGTTCCTGTGGGCTGGCAGGGGCACCATGGTGCCTCAGCACTAGCATGGCCCTTGCCCATCTCACCTGCATTGATGGGCAAGTGCTGGGCCTCAGGCGTGCTGCAGGCTGGCGACTCTGAGGCGAAGAGTGAGTGTCTGGGCTTGGGGGAGTTGGGTGGCACCTGCAGGCACCCAAATGACATCAATTGTCCCTCACTGGACATCTCCTGCCCTAAAGCACTGCAGCTCCCATGTCCTGGGACCCGCTCCCCATCAGCCCTCCCCAGATGCCAGGGGCTCCTCACACCCATGCCCCAGTGCCAAGCCCCCACCTCGAGCAACCCTGTGCCCCTGCACTCACCATGCTGCCTTCCAGGCTCCCTGCTGCAGCTGCATTCAGTGGGTTCAGAGGCTTCCCTGTGACCTCATTGCTTGAAGGGTGCAGTGGGGCTGCTGCCAGGGGAGGCAGTGGCATGGGCCCCCCGGCAGTGGGGACATTTGTGTCCACTGACTCCCCAGTCCCACCGCAGGCTGGGGCTGGCTTGGCCATGCTAGTGGGGTTGGGGTAGGCAAAGCGTGGGGGCCCCAGGGTGAGGGCCTGTGGCCTTGGCAGCAGTGGGGGATAGAGATGCCCACCCGAGCTGGCAATGGAGGAGACAGCAGGCAGCAGCGTGTGGGCCACACTCATCACTGCCAGGGAGAAGACATTGGCTAGGGACAGGAATGGGGTGGTGGGGGACCAGGCTGTGTTGGTCACAGGGGAGGTCACAGGGCTGCTGGGCCCACTGGGGATAGGGGACGTAGGGCCTGGCAGTGGGGACAGGAGGTCTTGGGGCATGGCTGGTGGGACAGGCTCCACCGGGCTGCTGAGGGGTGTCTGTGGGACCAGTGGAGACGTCGTCAGCCAGGAGGGAGCCATTGAGCTGAGGGGCCAGGTCTGCAAGGAGCCTGCGGAGAGAGCAGCGTCTGAAGCACTCCCTTGAGCTGCCTCCATTCCCTTGATCAGGCAGCAACAAGGTGAGGTGGCTGCACAGACATGCCTGGCCCTGCCAGGGCTGGTACCTGTGGGGGAGCCAGGCTGTGGTGGCCACAGCTCCCTGGGCGCTGAGGCTGCCAGCGGCTCTGTGGTGCTGGTGGAGTCCTTCTCCAACACGGAGCTGCTCAGTGGTGGCAGGACAGGGGATTGGACTGGGAGGCTGGGACTGGTGCAACCCAGGTCTGTGGCACAAGGGTGACAGTGGTGGTCATCTAGGGCAAAATGTGCTCCACACCCCACAGCACCCTGGGCTTAACTCTGCATGGGGCTGGGGAGATGGGGAGGGGTCACAGAGAGGCAGATACATACCACTGAGTGAGGATGAGGAGGAGATGGAGTGAGAGAAGTCCTGCAGCTGTAGGTTCATCTGCTGAGGGACATGTGGCTGAGCTTAGACTGGGCAGAGACCTTGGACAGACTGAGATGAGGTCCCACTGGCCCCCACCCCCTCAGCCCCACTGTGTGCACGGACAGGATCTAGTGGCTCAGCTGGGCAGGGGTCACCAGGATCAGGATCTGCCACAGAAGTTGCCAAGTGGCACAGAGGTGCGGGCCTGGGGCTGGAAGGACACCGCACCCTAGCCCCCTCCCCACCCTGCGACCTGGGCACCAGCCCCAGTGCTGGTAGGGCCAGAGTGGGCACTCACGGGGCTGCCTGTGCCACGCTCAGCCTCAGGGCTCTCCGGCAGATCCGCAGCACCGCACCCGTCCTTGCGGAGCAGAGTCTCCACGCGGTGGATGATGTCCCGGATGCGGTGGATGAAGCCGTCCCGCTCTGACTTGAGGATGAACTCGTTGTGGACCTGGGGGTGCAGGTCCTGCTCAGCACCCAGCAGGGCCAGGCAGACCCCGACCCCCACCCCTGCCCTTGCCCCACGATCACCATGACGGCCGCGATTTCCTCTGGGTTGTCCCCATCCAAGTCAAACTTGAAGGTCACCATCTTGTTGTTGTAGGTCTGCAGCTGGCACTCCACCACCCGGTCGTTCTTGTCAGAGATCTGCGGGCAGCAGAGCCGGCTCAGCCCGGGCAGTGCCCGCCTGTCCGCCCCGCACCCACGGCACTCACGTTGGTGATGCGCAGCCTGGAGCGAGCTCTGCGCCGCAGCAGCTTCCCCGCGGCCCTCTTGGGCGGCAGCTCGGAGCTGCGCTCGCTGGCAGAGAGCCCCTCGTAGCCGTCGCTCATGCCGGATGCCACGTCTGAGGGGTAGCTGCGGGAAACCCCAGCACTAAAGAGTCAGAGAGGCAGGTCCCAGGCATCAAGCTCCCCGAACCGCCCCAGCCTGGCCGCCGCAGCCTCACCTGTCCACCGGGGAGGAGAAGCCGCTGGCGTACGGCAGGCGCTCGGTGGGCAGCTGCACTGCGATGCTCTGCGGAGAGAGGACTGCGTAAGCGAGCACCGCGGCCGCACCGACCCCCAGCCGCACGGCACCCCACGGCACCCCACTCACCGTGGGGAAGCAGCGCGCAGGGCGGGTGGGCGGTGGGCTGACAGGGTCCCCCGCCGAGAAGCTGCTGTGGCCCAGGTCTGGGGAGTCCAGGAAGCCAGAGGAGCTCAGGTAGCCGTCGGTCTCGCAGTCAGCTGCAGAGGAGCACCCGCGTGAACGCGGCCACAGCAGGCCCCCTCCCTGACTTGTGCCCCTTGGGAAACAGCTGCGGGGCTGGGTACAGCCCCAGCCCTGCCTCCCAAGGCCAGGTCACCCCCACTGTCCCCCCACCCCGCTTCACTCTGTGGTCCTCCCACCCAGCCCCTACGCACAGGTGGCCGAGGAGTAGCTGGTGTGCCGGTAGGTGAAGTGCTGATCAGCCTCGGGCTCCTCAGGCTCTGGGGAGAAGGTGCTGCTGAAGATGGAGTCCCCAGAGCCAGCAGTGGCCAGGGCGGGCGTGGGGGCACCGGGCGGCAGCGGCGACTTGAGGTCCTCCAGCAGCCGCAGGACGCCTGGTGGCTGCTCTGGCTCCACAGGCAAGGGCACATCCTGGGCACGCTTCAGCTTCTCCCGCTTACGCTTGATGGCCACCACACGGTCCCGCACGGCCTTGGCCACCAGCTTGTAGTCAGCCTCACAGACAAAGCCCAGGACCACCTTCACAGGAGGGGACTTGTCACATCGGAGTGCAGGGACCCCCTGGCACTCAGGGTCCCTTCTCCCCTTTACCCACCATCTCCTGAGCCACCTCCTCCGCTACGTCCTTGTAGAGCTCGAAGAGGAACTCGATGGCATTGTTGTCCTTGTACTTGCCGTGCAGCTTCTTGGTGTCATCCATGCGCAGCCAGAGCTTGAGCCCAGACTTGATGCCATCATCCTCCTCAGCCAGCTCCACGTGCACACCTGTGTCCTCCTGGAAGAAGGAGTGCTCCAGCAGGTCCTGGATGGTGTATCTGCGGGGAGCAGAGCTCAGCATGGGGCCAGAGCAGGAGAGAGGCTCTGCACCCAGCTCCCCCTGTCCCTTCCCACCTCTCATTCTTGTCCATGCGGATGCAGCCCTCAATGATCTCCTTCAGCTCTGGCACTTTCACCTTGTAGAAGCTGCTGGGCTTCAGGCCCTGGGAGTAACAGACATCAGCACCTCCTGTGTCAAACCCTGTCACGGTGGCAGGTTTCCAAGCCCAGTTGTTGAACCCAGGCTTTGTGGGGCCACAGTACTGCCAGACACTCCCCGGGCAGTTGCAGAGCACACGTGCAGACAGAGTTCCTGTGGCTGCTCCACGTGTGCGTGTGCCCGCATGGGCAGCCAGGGTAAGGGTGCCCCAGGGCTGTGGGTTTCCATCCCAGCAAGCAGAAACTGGCCAGGACCGGCTGGGGCAGCCACGGTGCCCCGGGCAAAAGATAGCCAAGTAGACTTGCTCCCGTTCCACCTCATTAACGTGCTGGCAGCACCTGGCGCAGTGCAAGGGACACGAAGTTTGGCCAAGCTGTGGTCCCTACTGCTCCCCACGGGCCCCGTTCCCTGTCGTGGCACTCTCTCACCTCTCAAACTGGCACATCCTGAACAGTGACATGTCTTGGGGACCAATGAGGACAAACAGATCCAGCTGACCAGCCTCGCCCCCAGCACCCTCATGCCGCCCCCTGTGCCAGGCACGGGGTAAGGCAGCATTGTCTTAGTCTGGGGGCAAGAGGCACTCACCGAGGTGACCTTGCGGTAGATCTGAGCGGCGTTCTGGCACTCAGAGTAGGGGTACTCCGAGGTAGCCATCTCCAGCATGCACATCCCGAAGGCATAGACATCCACGGCCTCATCGTACTTCTCCTCGTACATCTCCGGGGCCATGAACTCAGGAGTCCCTGCGGATGCCAGCAGGGCTCAGCACCCCTGGGGCACCGACCACCCACAGCCCCTGCTCTGGGGCAGCCGCAAGCCCGACCCCACCGGGGCTGTGCCAGGACCACACCTATGACACTCTTGGCGAAGGAGGCTCTCTTGAGCGTGGCCAGGCCCAGGTCCCCAATCTTGACTGAGCCCGTGGGGCCCGTGATGAAGATGTTGTCACACTTGAGGTCACGGTGGATGATGGGGGGCGAGCGGGTGTGCAGGAAATGCAGCCCCTTGAGGATCTGCCGGCTCCAGCGCTGCAGCACCTTCAGCTTCATCTCCTTGAACCGCTTCAGATAGCTGCCAGGGGACCCACGGTGCTTAGTCCCTTGCCCCAGCCTGCCCTCCTTCTGCTGCCATGCTGAGCCCATCTGGACACAGGTGTGCAGGGTGAGTGGCAAAGAGCATCTTGGAGCCAGGGATTCCTGATCCCTGCTGTGGCTGACCTCTGTGGAGGCAGCATCAGAGGAACCCAGGAGGAGCTGAGCTCTCTGAGCTGCCGGTGCCAGGGAAATAGCTGGGGGAAGGGGTGAGTGCTGCCATCATGCTAGGCACTGTGGTGCCCAGACCACACTGTGCCTGCACAGGCCAGTGCCAGTGAAACTCCTGGGCCTCCAATCACCCAGGAGCAACTCCCTGTTTCTGTTGCCAGCTCCCAGCCTTGCCTCATCATCCACCCAGATCCCACATCAATCCCCCCTCCACCTCCATCATTCCCACCCAAACAACCATATCACGTGCCCAGGCAGGAGGTGCAGACCTGTCCCTCGGCTCCCTGTCACCACAGGGATCTTGTGCCCTCCTCTGCAAGCCTCTCCCTGGCAGTCCCCACTCACGTTTTCAGGGTGCCAGATGTCATGAGCTCTGTCACCAGCACGATGCAGACCTGGCCTTTGATGGATGACTTCCAGGAGTCGTAGAAGCGGACGATGTTGGGATGCTGCAGCCCCTTCAGCATCTCCACCTCCTCGCTGAACCGCTGCCGCTCCGTCTTTGACAGCTTCCGTGTCTGTGGGAGCCCACGGGACTGTGAGGGTGGCACACAAGGTCCCCAGCGAGCACAGGGGCACTCGCTGGCTCACAAAAGACCTTGGTGTTGTCATGCCCTCTCCCTGCATAGGAGGCAGCAGGGGCTGTGGTGGCCCCAGTGAGGAGCCCAAGTCCAATCTGCTGTCCCCCAGCACAGAGCTCACCAGGGTCTCTGCCCACCCAGCCAGTCCCCTCACCCAGGCCCTCTGGCTCCTGGTTTGGGGAGGGAAGGTCAAAGTTTCCCTCAACAGAAGTCAGAAGTGTGCTTCCCTGCCATGACAGCTGCTGGGTGCCATGGACACAGCTCCCTGTTCCCGTTGCTTGTAGCCCCCAGTTGATGCCCACCACCCCTGCACAGCATGAGAAGCCCCAGCCTGCAGCCACCAGCTGAGAGGATGCATGGGGGCTCTCTGATGGCTGCTGCCCACCAGCAAGCCCTGTGCAGACCTGATGGCTGTGGCCCCTCTGCCCCCCAGGACAGCTTTGCCCCAGCAGCGGGACAACACCGGGCACCGACGTGGCACGGTGCCGGGCCAGCCTCAATGAGGCCTTTGTTGGGGAAAGCAGGCGGGGGAGGCTCCAGCCCAGGTTTTTCCATGTTCCTCCTGCTCGAGTTAATTAAAGTGGAAACTGAAGCTGAGCGCTGACAGGCACTGAGCAAGCTGGGGCCAGGGCCAGCAGGGAGGACACAGACCCCTCGTCCTGGAGGGACAGAGCCCCACACTGCTGGAAGGGGAGAACCAGGTCCTGTCCAGGCAGGAGCGGGAGCCCAGGAGCAGCAACGACTCCACCACAGCCCAGGACTCCAAAGGACCCAGCCATTGTGGAGCCTGGGAGGCTCCCAGCCGGGACCTCCATCCACGGTCACTGCAAGCCAAGGGAAGCTGAGCTGCCCCCTCCCACCGCGGGGCTGCCGGAGCGCAGTCTGCCTCCCCGGCCGGCGGCTGCCATCCACCAGCCCCAGCGGCTTTCGTAATATTTTTGTTGCATCACTGCTGGCCCCACAGCAGGGCTGGAGCCGCTCCATGATCCCCTCTGCCTTTAACACAGGCTCAGGGACCCGGCGCAGCTCAGAGGAGAACTTGAGCCCTGCTGCAGCCCGATGAATGGGACCTTTCATACCCAAGCAGGAAAACAGCAGCCGAAGCCCCTGCGCAGCACACCGGCTGCCCTGCCCAGCGCCACGGCTGCCCTCAGCCCTCCTGCTGCCCACTGAAGAGCCCAGAGGCTTCACCGTGCCCCACGAATCTGCAAGGACATGGAGAAGCCAACATGGGCTACAAACAGAGGCAGGGAGGGAGCCATGGGTCGTCACAGCACACCCAGCCTGGCAGGAGTAGATCCTGCTCAGAGTGCTTGTGCCAGTGCAGCCCTTACTATACCACCTCAACCCCAGGTAGGACCCCCAGCGTGAGACCACCTCTCTCAGGGTGTTTGGACAAAGGCCTGGCAGAGCCAAGGTCATTGCCCAAGCCTGTGCCAGGACAGTTGGGCTCTCCTGGCACCATTTCTCCTGCACAACCAAAGTGGCAACCAGCCCTGCGGCCAAGTATCCTGACACTCCCCACCAGCACTGGGGAGCAGAGCCTGATTTGGGCCCAGCCAGATGAGCTGCTCAGCCTGTGACTGGGTACCAAGGAGGGCAGGGCAGGCAGGGCTGCTAGCAGAGCCCCTCACAGCACACAGGGACACTCTGTCCTCACCGAGCAGCACCTCGTGCAGGGCAGAGTAGGACGTTGGAGATGGCAACACGGGGCTGGGTGAGCAGCTGGGTGGCAGTGGTCCAGCCCCAGCCCACGAGCCAGGAGCTGGCTGCTGGGAAAGCCTGGAACAGCCAACAGCGGGAGCTGAGGCCAGCACAGGAGGGAGGACCAAGCAGCATGGCTGAGGATTGCTCCTGCAGCTTGAGGCTCTCCCAATGCCAGTGCCTGGTGCAGGGCCCACAGCCTTCAGAGGGCTCTCCCTGTAGCCCCTGAAGGGCCCTGGCTCTGTGATGCCCTGGGCAGGAGGTCCCAGTAACCAGGGGAAGCCCCTGTTGTGCACAGCCGAGCTGCACCTGGAATGGGGGCACTCAGGCACTAGAGGGGAGTCCACAGCAGTGCTGCAGACCACCCAGAACCCTCCAGTCATGGCCACAACAACTCCAGCCACAGAGAGGTCCAGACTTCCCTGGCAGAAGAGCCAACACAACAGCAGCAGTGGGTGCCCACACCCCCCTGCTCAGCAAGGGTGACCTTGTGCACACTCGCAGGTGCAGGAGCAGCCACCGTGCTCAGGGTCACAAGCCCACAGCACCCTGCTGAGCAAAGCCCCCCAGTGTACTGAGACCAACCCCAGGACAGGCACAGCCCCCCTGCATCTGCAGGGCTGAGTCCTGTGCACTGCCCTAGGGCCTCCCCAGGCTCAGTCACAGCACAGGCAGGGTGGGCTGGGCATGCCATGGGCAGGATGTTGAGAAGATTCCAGAATTTGGGAAGAAAGTTGCCCTGAAGACTCCAGAGCAACCAGCTGGGGTTACCTGCCTGACCCGGGTGTGGGTGCTGCAGGAGGCATGGCAGCACCCACTGCCCAGGCTGCTGTCGTCTGCAGGGAGCCTGAGAAGACCCACAGGAAAACCACTCTTGGCCAGGTATTTACAGCTCCATCCCGCTCCAGGCCCTGGGCTTCCTCCCTGCCTCTTCCTGTCCCACCACTCCCAGCACCTACCAACAGAAATAGTCCCCAGTCTAAAGCTGGAAAGCACAAACAGGTCACGGTAGGGCTGTGGGATGCAGGCAGAAGGCAAAGACAGACACTGCCTTCAGGACTGGGGGGCACTGGCACAGGGGAGCAGGGACAGACAGGTCCCCAGAGGGGTCCCACAGGAAGACAGGGGACAGGCAAAAACAGGCATTGGAGAGGGATGGGCAGGGCAAGGATGGCACTGAGAGCTGGGATTTGGAATCAGGAACCATCAGAGCAGCTGGACAAGGCTCTCTGGACCAGAACAGGTCAGGGCTGAGGTTAGGTATTCATTTAGAATCAAAAGGCAGTAAGAGGAGAACTGTGAAAGACACAGGACAAAGCTATTTTTAAAAGGGCAGAGCCACAACCATTTTTATTTGTGGCTCCCAGTCCCATATTTGTGTCACAGTCTCCAATTCTTCTCAACATTGCTGAAAAAAACAAACTTCAAAGAGTCTGCTCCTGCACTCTCAGCTCCTTGTGAGCCACGGATCTTGGGGCAGGGGACACTGGGGAAAGAGCAGCCAGTGGGACAGAGCTGAATACTGGGGGAGAGGGGAGTGGGCTGGGAGGGACAGAGCTGAGGGCTCTGGGAGAGCACAGGATGGGAGTGGAGCAGAGGCTAACCCCCCCTGGCCAGTTTTTGAGGGGCTCTTGCCAGCTCCGCCAAATGTGGCCCCAGGTGCACGCATCCCCTGCCTTGGGCTGCAGAGCAGGCACTGGGGCCTCATCCATCCAGCCCCCATGGGCATGCAAGAACTGCTCTGACTGGGCTGTGGGGACAGGTGCCCAAGGGGCAGCACAGCACAGACAAAGGGACAAGCCAGAGAGCAGGGAGTAAGCCATGCTGCCAGCTCTGTTACACATGCTGGCTGCCAGCACAGGGGAGCTGGGGCACATCTGTGACAAGGGGCTGAGATCTGCAGAGCCAGCCAGGCCAGAAGCACTGGGCTGGGCTGACTCATCTGGAGAAGATCCTGGGCTAGTCAAGGAGAACCCTTCCCTGCCAGCAGCAGCCTGGAGCTTCCCCCTCCACCTGAAGCAAAGTGGGGCTCAAGTGGAGCCTAGGAGCTGTGCAAGGCAGGGAGGACTGAGCTGGCTCTCAGCAGCCTGCTGAAGCTATTGTGCAACCCACAAAGGCAGATGGAGGCCCAAGACCTCATCTTCCTCACCAACAGACCACACTCAGCCTTTCCAAAAATCACCCACCACTGTCTCAGGGTCTCTTCTTGCACTGCTGGACCCAGCCCAGGCAGCTGCCTGCAACTGCACCAAGGATTTAGGAACAAGACAACAAACTCGCAGGACACGTTTCTCTGTAAACAAGGACTTGGACCTTCCAGCTACGGCAGCCACCAAAGACAGGGGCCTGTCAGAGACTTTGGACTTCACCAAAGTCCCTCCCCAAGGGGCTCCATGGAGAAAAGGGAGTCCTAGCCACAGCCCTGCCTGTGGATCTTTGTGAAGAAGATTGAACCTATCAAACCCTCTGAGAGAAAACAGCCTTGTGAAGGCAGCACCTTCACTACTGCCCTCAGCATCCTGCTGTTAGCATTGCACTGCTGTGCTGCAGGACACTAAAGGAGATGGAGAAGTGCAGCAGCAGAGGTGAGGACACTGCTCAGAGACCTGGAAAACCACCAGTCCAGGTGCTGCCGGCAGAGAGTCTCCAGCAGCATCACAGAAACCAAACACAGGTGCCCACAGACACCACTTCAGCCAAGGACAAGCAGCCAGAACACACCAAGGTCACGCTGTGCCCTGCTTCCAACTGATGCCCAGCCCCAGCAAGTGTGTGCCCCAGCACACACTAAGGGCTGTGAGAGAAACCTCGGAGCTAGCTCGGGTACTGCCACGGGCATGCATGCACAGGCCAGCACCAGAGAGGACACCCCTGCCCTTGCTGTCCTTACAGAGAGCAAGCTGCTGGGCACTGCAGGAGCAGAGGGTGCTCAGCCCTAGCAGCTGGTACTAGATCCACCTGTAAATCCCCAGAGTGGGAACTGGCACTGGGAATGTGGGCAGCAAGGAGGTGATTGGAAAACAGCATGTGACAGGCAGGACGGCTGAGAGCAGCAGCAGTCTGGACACAGGCCATGAGCCCCGGCAACGATGGGCACAACGCAGGGCCCTGAAGGGAGCCCAAGGCAGCTGCAGGTACCCTGACCTGCTGGGCACATGTTTGGCAGAAATAGAGGATCTCACATTTGGGGACAGGCTGCAGCAGCAGACAGAGGGGCTCGGAGCTGGGAGTGCTGCCCACAGCAGGGAAACTGGGCAGAGAAGGCTTCAGCTGTCCCTGCCCGACACCCCCTGCCCCGCGGCTTGTGTCTGTGGGAGGAGGCAGGGCACAAACGGGGCAGGACACAGACGGGGCACAGACACGGGCAGCAGCCGTACCTGCAACTCGCACCAGGCCACCTCCACCGTGGTCTCCGTGTCCAGCCCCTTGTAGACGGTCTTGAAGGAGCCGCGGCCGATCTCGATGTCGAACTTAAGGAACCGGCCGTCGGGGGAAGTGGCGACCGCCCGCGTCTCCACCTCCTCGCTCTCCGTCTCCTCCGGCTCTCGGCGCCCAGCGGCGCCCGGCGGCGGCGGCGACCCCCCGTCCGGTGCCGGGTACCCCAGCAGCTCCAGGTCGGCCGAGCTCCGCCGGTTGAAGCGGGAGGACGCGCGGCGGGAATCGCGTCCCGAGGGCCTCCGGCCGCGACTGCGGTGCGGAGCCCTCCCGGGCAGCCCTGGCCCCGGCCCCGGCTCCGGCTCCGGCTCCGGCTCCAGCTCCAGCTCCGGCGTGGAGCTGCCGCCCGCTCGCTCTGCCTCGGGCTGGGACATGGCCCCAGCAGCTACGGGCTCAGCCGCCAGCATCGGCTCGGCCCGCCCCGGGACGGCCGCTGTCTCTCAGCTTCGCACCTGGTGCTGCCGCGGCCCCGCAGCCAGGACCGACCGCCGAGCCCCGGCTCTGGACACCGGCCCCGACGCGGCCCCGCCCGGCAGCACCTCCTCCGCCCCGCCCGGGCCCGCCCCCAGGCAACCACCGCCCCCCGCCTGAGCTGCGCCACCGGCCACCGCCACCGGCCGCGATACCGGGCACCGACTGCGGACACCGGCCCCGGGACGGGCGCCCAGCACTGCGGCTGCAGGCACCGCTCACCTGGCACCGGCCCGGGGGGAGGATGGGCACTGCCCAGCTCTCTCCAGTCCTGCCTGTCGGTGACCAGGGGCTACAAGCTCCCGGCGGGGCAGCCCCCAGGTGTGTCCTGGACTGCCATGATGGAAGCCCCGCGGTGAGGCGCAGCCCAGGAGTCATGACCGCCTCGGGCATTTCTTCCGAGCTTTTGCCTCGGGGCTCCGAACTGCGTTCCCGGGAGCAGCCCCAGGCTGCCGTCCCGAGCAGCCAGTCGTCTCCGGGCTTCTTGCGGTCGAGATCCTGAAATTAGGGTCACGCAAAAGGAAAGATGCAAGCGTGTGTACGCCCCGCCGAGCCAGATCCCGGACAAGAGCCGGTTGTCTCTGCAGGTTAAAGGAGAAGGTTGTTCCACCCGAGGAGGTGTTTACACAAAACACAAAGCAGCGGAGGACAACGCTAATTTACTTTGCCTACGGTCAGATTGTTTCTACTCAACGATACCGGAAACACTAAGGAGAGTACAGACACGAGAGTGCAGCCACGTCCCCCTCAAATGCCAACCCAGCACACGCTGGGTGAAACCAGTGAGGGATCCGCAGCACGGCTGCACCCCACAAACCCCGGGCAGGCTGGAGGGTGAAGCAACATTTATTGCATGCTCCTGCAGAAGCCCCGGCTGAGCTGAGAGTTGCAGTGCTGATGCCCTACCCAGGATGGATCTGCTCTGGTCCTCCATGATCCTGCATTCACCCAGCCCTGTTCTCCAGCTGCCCAGGGAGAGCCAGGTGCCACCTCCCCAGGAAAGGCTTTGACCCACGGCTCCCTGCAGCACGGGCTGGTGAGCAGGGAGCTGTGACCACATCCTGACCCAGCCCTGTGCTCCCTGAGGCGTGCATGGGACATGGTCCCAAGAGAACAACCACCCCCGGCTGAGACGCTCATCCAGATCCAGCCACCTCACACGGCTCTGTGGCCACCCCCACTCGGGGTCCCTGCCAGAGCTATGCGCTGCCCAGGCCCGAGGACACGACCCAGGCTGGCAGAGGGCCCCAGCTCTGCAGAGAGAGACATGGAGTCAGGCAGGGATTTCATCTTGGTCTCTGGTAGCTCATGGCTCCTAATCGAGCATTTTCATCATGAAACAAGAAGCTCACAAGATCCCAGAGGAGCAGAGGAGTGTCCTTGTCCCAGTGAGGCCCCTACAGACAGGAGAAGAAATTAGGGGTGAAATTTCCTCCAAGAGCTGATATCCCACACCTCCCTGATGAATGCCCTGAGAAGTTCCCCAGTTGCCCCCCCCCCCCCCCCCCCATACCATCTCACACCATAAGCCTGGCAATGTGTAGGTGGCTCAGGCAAAGGAGTGGGTCCCCTCCTGGCCTGGCAAAGGACACCAAGCTGGAGCCAGCTTGGCCTAAAATCAGAAGGCTTTTGCTCCACAATCAGCTGCCTGTCACAGCACTCCAATGGTGCCCACAGTTCCCTGCCCCTTATCAGGGTGACATTTCTGGGCTGCGGGTGCCAAAGCCAGTCCTTCCCTTTGAGGAACCGCTGCAATCAGGCAATGCAACCCATTTCTCTATTGCATTTGGCTGCCAGGAAGAGAACAGGGGACTGTGTAATTGCTCTCCTCAGGATTAGATCATGAATCAAAGCTTTGCTCAGCTCCTTGCTCCAGGAAGCCCTGCCAGGAATTGTCTGTTCTGATCCCAGAGCTCAGGGTGGGATCATGGAGGGCCCCAGCTGGGTCTGAGCACAGGCATGCCCTGCAGATGTGGGACATGCAGCAGGGGCTGTGAGGAATGGGAGTACCCATCCCAGCAAGGGTCAGAGTTGGGGGAGGTTCCACAGTGACCCAGGACTTGTTTCACAGCTGGCCACAGCACCCTGTGCCCACAGGAGCTGCTGTCCTCCTCCTGCCATGTCCCTCCCTGCCTCAACACAGCATCTCAGGGAGATGTCACCCAAACCTCAGCTGTGGCTCTAACCCCAGGCAGATAACTTTGGAGGATTTCCTCAGCCCAGTCACAGCCATAACCTGCCTGCAGGTTTATCCCAATTTATCGAACTGAAACCACTCCTGCTCCCAACCTGCTGCATTCAATGAAAACTGTCTTGGCGTTTTCCCTTTCCTGACCACCAGGATCTGTGTGTACATGACCTGATAGTGCCTTATCTCAGCACCAGCCCCTCCAAGCCCCACCTTGCCCTGGCCAGTGAGCCCTAATCACCAAGACCAGACACGGTAACCGCCTCGGAGTGGCCAGGGGCTAGAGGCCACTGCAGGTCCCCTGCAGAAACCACCTCCTCCAGCGAGTCCCTTCAAAGTGCCCCTGGGTGCTGGAGCCTGAACCGTGCCCATGGTGATGCCACACGCCTGGGTGTGCAGAGGCTTGGCCTTGTTTTTTTAACCCTCTAGCACCTAACATTAAATCACAGAATCAAACAGGTTGGAAAAGACCTCTGAGATCATGGAGTCCAACCTATCACCTAACCCTTCTAATTAACTAATCAACGGCACTAAGTGTCTCATCCAGCCTCCTTATAAACACCGGAGAGGTGATGGAGTCACCACCCCTGGAGGGCAGCCCATTCCAATGCCAAACACTCTTGCCCTGCAGAACCTCTTCCTCAGTTTCCTCCCTCTGTTCGAAGTCTCCCTGCTTTAGACCCAAGGTCTAACGTGAGGCGGGACCGGCCCTGCCCCAGGTCCAGCGACAGGTGAGGGGCTGCCAGGGACCTTCAGCCCCCCTCCTGCAAGAGTGCAGCCTGATGCTCTCCCGCTGGGCCCGAAGCACGGGGACAAGGCTGGAGTGACTGCTCCCGATCACGGAGTGCCGCGGCCACAGGCTGCCACGTTCCGGGCAGTGGAATCACATCTCCTTCGCCTCAACACAGCACCGCGGGGCTTCTACACCAGAGTAGCCTCTCATCAGCTCTGGGCTGGCTCTGCTGTCCCAGCCCCATGATTACATCATCGAACGTGGCGAGGCGCTGAACAAAGATATGGAAGGCGATTTCGGAGGACAATTAAAAGGCTCCGCTTTACCTGCAGGCACGAGTACATCGCGTGTACAATTGCCGCCAGCCCCTTCGGAGGGAACAGCCAAGCAGGATCAGCTCCCTCCAGGGCAGCAGCTCCAGCCCCAGGGCCTGTCTCATGACGCCAGGCAATCACCGGCAGCATCTGCGGGCACCTCGCTGCTGCAGTGCTGTCACAGTGCCCAGCACAAGGACTTGGTTCCATGAGGACTTCACAGGAACGACTGGATGTGACCTTTCCTAACCATCTGAGAGGGCATGGAAAAAGGGATTTTACACCATGTCCCCTCTACATCGGGAGGACAAACTCTTCTTCTCTTATGACTAAGTGGGAAGCTGAAAAAGGGCAGAGAATGGCTGCCAGGATCGCCTTGGAAAGAAAAAGGCTGGGTTTAGGCTTATCTAATGTCACATCAGCCATTTCCTAAGGAGGGAGTAAACGCAATTAAGAACACAGCCTGCCTCAAGGACAGCCAGGTTACAGCACACAGCCTGGAACACAGCGCCCAGAGGTCGGCATCAGCATACGGAGAGCATGAAACACAAACACCCTGGGGCTGGCTGCTGGAGGCTTGTTCTTTGGGATCACACCCAGCTGCCATCAGGCACACAGCAGCCAGCACAGAACCACGGCTCACTGCCGGGGCATGAAAGCGGCAGAAGGGGAGGGCACAATAACCAGAGAGGGAAGGAGTCCCTTGGGTGGCAGGAAGATCTTGGACATCAAAACAAGCCCAAGGCAGAGAACGGTGGTGGACAACTCCTGCTGAGACTTTCCTGGCTGGGAATGCAGAGGGAGGATCCTCATCCAACCAGTGAGCCCCAGTTTGAGCAGAGCCTGTGCCAGCTGCAGAGACACAGGCACTGTCTCTGCCTAAACATGCTGCGGAGCTCCCAGCACGTGGCACAGCCTTTCCTTCTACAGACGTGACTGGCAGCAGCCACAGGGAGCTGAACTTGCCCTGCCACCAGCAGACGTTTCCCAGAGAGACAGTGCAGGGTGCCACCAAGACAGCTCTGCATCACCAGCATGCCTGACCCGAGGGCTGCCACATCCAACCTCTGCCCTCAAACCCCATGGCTTGGGTGGGGACTGGGCCCAGGCTGGTGGAACACTCAAGAGCAGAGAGCCTGTGAAACCAGCCCAGCCTGCCCCTGTGGCTCCAGAGGAAGCAGGCTGGCATGCTTAGAGCTGCTATACTCACTGCAGGCTGTGCCAGCCCCTTGGCTCATATAAGAAATCCCAGTGCTCGTAGAGACAATGGTGTCCAGAAAAGATTGGAGACTGCAACAGCTCAGCACACCAGTGACTGGACACAAGTGCCACCAGTGCCTTTGTCCAGCAGAGCAGCACTGCTGTCACCAACTGCAGAGAACCCTGGGCACCAGCCCCCAGCTCGTGATGTACTCTTATCAAGCCAGCACATCCCACCAAGCTCAGGTCAAGGGACTCCTGCTCTAAAAAAGGACATTTCTTCATCTCCAGGTGCCACAAACTCAGCCTGGACTCCAACACCTTGACCATTACCTACCTTTGACAGCAGCTGTCAGCAGTGCTGCAGCTGAACCACTGCCAGGTCATCCCCCAAGGGCAGAAGCTGTTCAGCACAGACTGGGCACAACTGCAACGTGCCAGGGAGTGGGCACACCTGCTCTCCTAGATCCTGAGAACAACCATGGTTGTCCCAACAGGACTCCATCTCTGCCAGCAACAATCACAAATGCTCAGGCAAAGTGGGAAAGCTGAGTATGGTCTGCCCCAGCATGGCCACCCAGCTCTCCCAACAGCAGCCATGGATTTAGTAGGGCCAACACTTGTACTCATGCTGTGGTTCCTGACAAGTTTTCTGGGCACTTTGTTACCAGTGCTGAGAATCTAAAAAGCTAAACAGCAGCCTCTGCCAGCTGCTGCTGCCCAGAGTTACGCCTGCTCTGCAGTGAGGGCTGTGACTGGGCTCCATGTGGAAAACAGAAGTGAACAATGCCCTGAAGCCAGGCAGCAAAGCTCCTCCTGCTCCACACCTCTGGTGTGTGGAAAGAAGCATTTGTTGTGTCCATGTCCTGCTCAGGAAAAGGCTCAGCAGGATCTCTCAGCTGTGACCACACTGCCATGTTCCTCTGGTGCAGCACAGAGCCATGGCTGAGGGGTAGGAACGTGGCACAGCGCTGGTTTGGAAAACCAGGGATAGACGAAAGCAGGCAGGCTGCTCTACAAATACAGCTCTCATTTTAATGACTCTGAAGCAATTCTGTGGCATCCATCTGCCCTGCTGCACAGCCAGCTCCACAGCTCCATATCCCTGCCACTGGCATCTTCCACAGCTCAGCAGCCACAGCGCGTCCTACACTGCCTTCCACCCGCATGCCCATGCTGTGGGGACTCGGTGGCCAAGCATCAGCAGGCAGGAGGAAAGGAGGGGCCTATGGAGGCCAAGCTCAACCAGCCAGCTGAAGAGATCATACTGTGGCCTCTGCAGGGATGGTGAGCGGCAGCAGACACAAAACTGCTTCTGGGTGGTGCCCTTCAGAGCTGCCTAGAGCAGCTTTAGCTGCCCAGACACAATCAACAGGGAGAGAAGGCAGATGGAGGATCTCTGAATGTTCCTAACAAGTCACATTTTTGGAAGGCTTCATGGCTTCTCCTTGCTCCAGGAAACCCCCGAGTGTGTGGCTGCTTTGCAGTCACAGCTTGAACCCAGGCCAGGAGAGTGAACCTCCACACGAGAACCACTTTGACAGCTGAGGAAGAGGAGGGAGGACTCTGATTAGAAGAACTTCACACCTCGGCCATCATCCAGTGTGATAATTTCAGCCTTGTGCTCTTGCTGCAAGGCTTGAAGGGCACGGAGCAGCATTGTCTCATCCAAGCCGTGGAACTCTAGGGAAGAGCAGAGATTCCCATCAACAACAGAGAAAAAATGAATCTGGAAGCAGACAGACTCCCAAAGCTCAGGAGTGTGGCAGTGAAGCAAGGAGCTCTGAAGAGCAACTTTCAGACCACGCCACAACAATATGGCAGGTCCAGAGTCATGGCCACAACAATGGACTCATCCCTACACTGGTGCAGCAGAAACAAAGCCTGAAGGTCACAGACAGACGTGAACAAGTCACAGCAACCCCAAAAGCAGCGCAGAAGATGGGCACAAAACCAAAACACTTTGTACCTCATGCCAGACAAAGCACTGGGGAGGATTTGTGGGGTGGAAAGAGGTCTGAGACACAAACAGAGATAACAAAGATGTCCATGCAAAGGAGAAAAAGCCCTTCAGAGGTGTTTGCCAGCAGTGAGAGGTGTGAGCTTCAAAGCATGAGCACAACGCCGCAACCTGGCACCAGCTCGGGCCAGGTGTGCCCTGAACACCATGGGTGACATTACCTTCGTTCTGTGTGTCATCTCCACTGACCAGTTCATACAGCGTGAACACAGAGTTGGTCAAACCGTTCTTCAGCACCTGCAGGCAGAAAGGCAGCAATGGCAAACCTTGCCCCTGCAGCTCCGTGCCCGTTGGGACTGCTCACACAGCTCAGCGCAAGCAGAACGGAACACGGGCAGCACCCAGTGAGCACCCATGCTCCAGAAACACTCTGGGGGACTGAAGAGTCAAGAAATGATGCCCAAGGAAACTCTAATGGTTCCTTCCCCATCCCCTTTCTGCCCACATTTTGTGACAAGGCCTGTGCCAACCCGAAGGAGTGCTGCTCTGTCCCTGCTACAGCCACCTGCAGTGGAACAGGTGACCACATCCTCTGCTCCATCTGCACCTTACAGTGCTAAAAAGCTGTTAACATCTCTACACTTCTCTGCAACAGAAAGAAATGGAAGAAGAAAGGGAAAAGCAGCAAGAGAACAAGAGAAAAATCTGGTAGTGGCCATTTGTAGTGATCAAAGCCACCAATCCTGCCAGACAGGGGAAGCCTGAGCAGCAGGCAAGGTGGCTTCTGATTTCTCACCCACTGATAGATGAGTTTTCCCCACTCTTCTGGTCTCCTCCACATGATCAGAAAACTGGTTTTGTTCTTATCTAACCATTCCAGATTCCCTAAAATCAACAGGGAAAAGGTATTTAATTGTGGCACAGGTCTACAGCCGTGATCAAACCTGCAGATCTCATGACAGGTTCTATACCCACAGGTAGCTCCTAGGCCTCTCCCCACCACACAACTTGCTGAGTGCCTCCTGGTGTACAGAATCATAGAATCAAACAGGTTGGAAGAGACCTCCAAGCTCATCCAGTCCAACCTAGCACCCAGCCCTAGCCAGTCAACCAGACCATGGCACTAAGTGCCTCATCCAGGCTTTTCTGGAACACCTCCAGGCACGGTGCCTCCACCACCTCCCTGGGCAGCCCATTCCAATGCCAATCACTCTCTCTGCCAACAACTTCCTCCTAACATCCAGCCTATACTTTCCCTGGCACAACTTGAGGCTGTGTCCCCTTGTTCTATTGCTGGTTGCCTGGTAGCAGAGGCCACCCCCCACCTCGCTACAACCTCCCTTCGGGTAGTTGTAGACAACAATGGGGTCACCCTGAGCCTCCTCTTCTTAGGCTAAACAACCCCAGCTCCCTCAGCCTCTCCTCATAGGGTTTATGTTCCAGGCCCCTCACCAGCTTTGTTGCCCTTCTCTGGACACCTTCCAGCACCTCAACATCTCTCTTGAATTCAGGAGCCCAGAACTGGACACAGCACTCAAGGTGTGGCCTGAGCAGTGCTGAGTACAGGGGCAGAAGAACCTCCCTTGTCCTACTGGCCACACTGTTCCTGATGCAGGCCAGGATGACATTGGCTCTCTTGGCCACCTAGGCACATTGCTGGCTCATCTTCAGCCTACCATCTATCAGTACCCCCAGGTCCCTTTCCTCCTGCCTGCTTTCCAGCCACTCAGTCCCCAGCCTATAGCGCTGCTTGGGGTTGTTGTGGCCAAAGTGCAGAACCCTGCACTTGGCTCTGTTAAATCTCATCCTGTTGGCCTCTGCCCACCACAGAAAGAATTCCCCTTCCGTATCCCTCTCCTGCCCCAGCTTAACCCAGCCCTACAGCATAGAGAAGGCAGCTCCAGGCAGCGGCACCGACCCTAGCCCTGGCACCCCTCACTCCCTGGTTAATTACGGGACGGACGGATGAACGGAAGGGCAGACGGGACCCACCGTTCTTGCGGAGCTCCTCCAGCACCACCTGGACGGACTCCAGCGGGAGCTTCCCTGGGCGCGGGTTAAGGACCGGTCACCGACGGCGGGGGTGGAGGGAGGCGGGGACACGGGACAGCGGGGCCGGGCCCCAAAGGATACGCTGCAGGCGGTGGTTGGAGAAGAGGGGACTGTCCTGCGCCTCCCGCACCGTCATGGCCGGCAGCCGGTGCTGCTGGCTGTAGGCGAGCGCCAGCGCGCACCAGGCTGAGAGCTGCTTCTGCCGCGTCTCGCCATTGGGCTGCAACCTGCGGGGCTCCGCTCAGCGCCGGACCGGGACCGGGATATCCGCGCAACGCCCGGCACAGCCGGCCCGGCCCCGCCCGCTCCCCGAGTCCCGCCCGCTCCCCGAGCCCCGCCGCCCGGCCCCGGTTCCCCGCCCCACCCCGCTCCCCCGTCCTGCCCGGCGCCGGTACCGGTGCAGCCCCGCGCTCACGTGAAGAAGGGCGGGAAGCTGTACTGCCAGGGCCACGCGAAGCTCATCGCCGCCACCGGAACCGCTACCACCGTTTTCCGCCCCGTCCGCGCCGCTTCCGCCCCGCCCCGCTGAGCCGGCCCCCCGACAGGCCTCGCCCCTGCTCGGTCCTGCCCCTGCGGAGTCCTGCCCGTTCTGGCGGCGGTCCGGTCTTGGTCGGTTGCCCCCTGTCCCGTTCCCGTGCCCCTCCGGGCATGTTTCCCGCGGAGCAGTGCGGGGCTTCAGCCGCGCCTAGCGCAGCCCGGTGCCGCCGTGCGGCGAGGCCGTGCCAGGACGCTGCTGGCAGCGGGAGTAGGGCTCGGGGGCGGTGGCGGGAACGGAAGGAAGCGGCGGCAGAAGGACCAGCGCCAGGCTGGGTGTGGAAGCGTTTAATCCCCACCGTGGGAGGACTGAGCTGCCAGCGGCACAGCAGAAACCGGGAGCCGAGACCCCCACTAGGGTGGCCGGTGGCCCCGGAGGCTGGGGTGCGGGAACCGTGAGGCAGTGCCCGGGCGCAGCATCCGCTGTGCCAGCAGCAGCCGCGGGTGCCCGGGCAGCGGCGTTACGGCTGCGCCTTGCCGTCCTTGCTGCGCCAGATGACCAGAGTGACCAGGAAGGGGATGAGGCAGATGGGGGCGATGATCATGGCCAGCAGCACGTCCTCGGGGGGGTCGAAGTAGACCTGGTGCTGCAGGGTGCAGTTGTGGAAGTAGCGGTGGTGGCTCTGGAAGATGTACTGCTCCGCCAGCGTGTTGGGGTAGCCGTAGCGCAGGCGGTCGGCCCAAGCCTCTAGGCAGTGCTGCAGAAAGCTGTAGGGCCTGGGGACAGAGCCACAGGGTGCTGAGAGGGGACGGGCATGTGCAGGGGCGTGGGACAGCTGTGGGACACCAGAGCCACCAACCCTCAGGCGGCCCCTCTCTCATCCCAGCAGCATCCCTTAGGCTGCCGAGTGCTTGCCCTGCACCAGCAGCTCTGTGGTTCTGCGTCCTTCAAGCTGGGAGCTGGTGACTTGTCAGCTTCACCCAAGGCTTCTGCCCCCATCAAACCCTTTCTGCTGCCTTGGGAGCTGCTCCACTCGTGTGGCCCAGGGACAGAAAAGCCACAGAAATGCCCCACCAAAGGGTCCCCACATATGGCTTCCCCATCTGGGGACATCCCCAGAGCCAGGCAGAGCTCCTGCCTGCCATGCCCCTGTAGTGCTGCCCAGGAGCGCTCTGGCCACCCCACTGCCCCATACCTGCTGATGACCTTCCACTCGCACAACTCTGACGCTGTCACATTCCTCATCATGTCAACAAAGTACTCCCAGCACTGCTGTGTCAAGTTGGTGTAGGTCTCCTCTGCAGGGTAATAGTGCTGAGAGCTAACGGCTGGCACCAGACCCACGCTCGGCTCAGGCCAGTGGGGAGGACACAGGCACAGTGCAGGGCCAGACTCCAGAAGCTCTGAGAAGATTCCCAGGAGCACAGCAGGAGGGCAGGCTGCTGCCAGTGCCCCCACTGTGGCCAGTGCCAGGGAAGGCTCTGTGGCACAGGCTGACTATTTTGAGGGTAGACAGAGAGCATGCAGCCAGGGGGAAGAGGGAGTCATTCTGCGGTGCACATCTGGTGCTGGCAGGGTACCATCAGCCCCACAGCACTTCCTGGCCCTCATGAAGCCCCAGCACTTACCCACGAGCTGGGCTGTCACTGTCCAGTTGGACACAACCACGGGTGTGCTCGTCCTAGCATCCTGGCTGGAGTCCTCCACCTCGGCACCTGTATGGCAGAGCCCAGTACCCAGGAGTGCTGGGGAGGGGAGGGGACAGGGTCAGCGGGGGTGGGCACTGGCCAGGCCTCGGCAGAGGCTGAGCTTTGCAGGAGAGAAATGGTTTTACGTGTCCTTAGGGGATGACGGATCCAGCAGTCAGGATGCAGGAATTGTGTGGCCTGGACCCTAGGCAGGAGCTATGGGGATGGAGCCAGT
Source organism: Pogoniulus pusillus (assembly GCF_015220805.1). Taxonomy (NCBI): domain Eukaryota; kingdom Metazoa; phylum Chordata; class Aves; order Piciformes; family Lybiidae; genus Pogoniulus; species Pogoniulus pusillus. The sequence goes on along the minus strand of NC_087303.1, from coordinate 3,704,781 downwards.
CAGGCTGTTGGCAGCTGCCCAAGGTGTTGGAGGGGCTGTCTGGGGGCTGAGGGCCCCAGGCCGTGGGTCACAGCATAGCAGCAAGTTGTGCCCCCAGGCTTTGGGGAGCCAGCACAGAGGCCTCCCCATCTCCCTAGGCAGCTGCGTTGCCAGCGGCCAAGGCTGGGGCAGGAAGAGGAAGCACTGACCACAGCACAGCACTGCCACAGAGCCCCTCCGCCGCCATCTGCCACACCCCCAGCGCACCCGCCGTGGGCATGGGGTACATGCCTCCTCTGTCCCACCAGCCATTTGCCCACTGCCAGACCCACTGAAGCCCAAGGAAACCTCCCCATCCATCTTCCACCCTTGGTCGAGGGTCCACAGCATGGGGCAGCAATGCCAGTTATGTGGTGAAAAACCTGGATGGGTCCTGCCTGGACTGTTGGTCCAGAGCTCTGGCACAGCCATGCCCTCGCACTGCCATGACTCCAGCACTGCCAGGCTGGTTCCGTGCCAATCTGGGTGGTAAGCTGGGTTAAACCAAGACCCCGGCCCCCATGCAGAGGAGGGCAGCTGTGTGCGCAGTGGTGCCAGGCGCAGAGCCTCCCGTCGCCGGCAGCCGCGGCCCCGGGGCTGCCCCCGCGCACTTACCCCAGAGCAGCAGCAGCCCTCGGGAGAGGCAGCCGGAGCCCTTCTGCGCGCTCGGTGCCATCCTGCGGAATCCTGCCGGCTAACGACCGGACAAGTATTTCAATGGGAATAACAGGAAGCAACTCCTTTCCTCTGACAGGGGCAGTTTGACTACAGGAGACGCGTGAAAAATGAGATTGCTCAGCGCGGTTTAAAGCGGCTCTCCGGGCGGGACCCCGGCCCCCGCGGGCATCGCTCCCGCGCCCCGGTGCCCGGGCATCCCGCACCTCACCCGGCCACCCGGAGGCTCCGCTCTCCACACAGCACGTCCAGTTTTACGAGGCCGCTATTTGTTTACTTGTGTATTTCTCTTTAATCCTGTCTGGGCTGGGTTGTGAAATCCCTCGTCTCCTGCGTGGAGGGCAGGCAGCCCGGAGCCGAGGGGAGTGGACGGGGAAGTGTAATGTCCCCGGACAGGCGCTGCCGCCCGGGCGCGGGGGCGGCGGGGGCCCCACGGCCCCAACACCAGGGTGTGTGGGGCACCAGGGTGTCCTCCAGGTACCTGCCCCATGACCGGCATCACTGGGGTAGGACCGGAGGGCAGTGGCGTGACCCACCCGCGAGTGCGAGGCCAACAGGCAGGGAAGTGGGGAGACTTGGCCAGCACTGCCAGTCCTCAGCCCCAATGCCTCCCCCCTGCGTTGCCCAGCTGGCACCCTCCCCGCTCTGCTGCAGCCTCTCGCTCCTGGCACAGATCCCACCTGTGGGCCTGTATGCCCCCACGAAGGACAGCCTCAGCCCCGCGGGTCTGTGGCTTTCCTGCCTGAGGACCAAGCTGAGGACGGGTAGGTTCAGTGCACCACCGGCCCAGGCACAGCATGAGCCCAGCACTTCCCCTTTAACGGCCTGTGCAGAGCGTGAACCGGAGCGGGGTGAAGTCCATCTCGAAAGGACCCTCCCTGCGGAAAAGCGACCTCGCCAGGCTCCACTCTCCTGCCAAGGGTCCCGGCAGAGCCGCCGAACCTCCCCCGCCTGCCGCAGCCACCACCCCAGGGCACTGCGGGACCCTGCACGGGTGAGTGGCCACATCTGGAAGCCATGAGGTTCTGGAGCTCTGGGGGCTGCAGGGTCAGAGCCCCCGGGCCGGCTCTTTGGTGGAGCCTCTGGCAAGGCAGTGAGATCCTCTGCCAGGGAGACACCCGATGATTTCAGCGTGGCCCCTTTCGGGGCATCAGGAAGGGACAGGAGGGATAGTGACAGGACAGTGGCTACCTGCCAAGGCCTGGGGCTTCCCCTCCCCAGCCTGGTATGCCCAGCGCTCCCTGCCAGCCTCCACCCCAGGCAGCTGAGGAAGGGGCTTGGCCCATGCAGCGACAGGATTCCATTGCTCCTCCACCAGGCATCTGGAGCCCTGAGCACAGCCTCCCCACCATGCCATGGCACCCACTCCTTTCCCAGGGACGCTCAGACCCCTGTCCCAGATCTGTCCTGTCTCCCACACCTTCATCCCACTCATTAGTTTCCAGAGCTGGGAAGGAAGGGGGCTGTTGCTGGCTCCTCACAGGCCTGAGGGCAGGCAGGGTCTGGGCAGATGCCCACAGGAGTTTGAGCTCCTTTCCAGGCTGCTCTGAGAGCAAGGGCAGCTGCAAGGGGCACGAGGCAGCTAAGCCCCATAGCCACAGCTATGGCAGGGGCAGCCTGTTCAGCCTGGAGTCTTTGCCCCCATGGAGCTGGTGAAGCATTCAGTGTGAACCTGCATGAAGGTGTCGAGGACAGCACCAAGCCAAGGGCAGAACAGCTGGGCCAGCATCTGGGTGCAGCTGGAGAGCTCATTGTAGATGCTGTGGAGAAGACAGGCTCCTGGGATGGGGACACGTCCACTGCGGCAGCCCCGCAAAGGCCCCACTCCAAGAGCGCATTTGGCATCGCTGGGGCTGATTCCAGCTCTCCTGCTGATCCAGTCCCAGCAGTAGCTCTGGCTGCCCTCAGGAGTGGCAATGAGGATGGCATGGAAGGAGGCCCAGCAGTAGAGGGAAACCCAGTCCTGGCAGTGGGCTGTCCTCATTCCCCCCACCTCCAGTGGTCCTGCAGAGCACCAGCTGGGCCCTGGGATGCCACCTGCCCCCAGCTCTCCTCCTATGCCCAGTTTTGGAGAATCTCTTTGGGGTTGTCCCTGGGTATTGCACCCAGCTCTTCCCAGTACAGGCCAGGCACCCCATCTGCCTCGTGGGAGGCCCTGCGGGTTTCCACCCTGGGGCTACTGAGGCTGCCTGTACCTGTGGGGACTCTGTGGACTCAGCCAAGCCGAGATGTGGGCTGTTGTGAGCCCCAGCACAGATCACAGGGGACCCACCAAGGTCTGTGGGTGGCTGAGGACAGGCAGGGTTGCAGGTCTACTCACCATCCTCGCCTAGGTACAGGTAGTAACTGGAAAGAGAGATGGTGTTGCTGACACTGGCAAGACCCAGGGGACCATGCAAGGGCAGAGCTCTGTCCCCCTGGAGTGTAGACACCACAGAGCCCATGGCAGCCACAGCCAGTGGCACACTGGAACAATGGCACCAGGGTCTTACCTTCATCCTCAAAGTCCCTGTACTCCATGTGCCAACACCCTGCCGCCAGGAGACAAGGGGTGCCAGGGCTGCAGAACCTGGGCCAGCCCCAGTGCCTAGCTGGTCTTGGGGCACTTGCCAGGGTGGTCCCAGTACCCCTCCTCCTATATCTGGGCTGAGCACAGCTTAGGCATCAGGGCTGTGGGGAGGGAAGGGGAGCAGAAGCTTGGCACTGCCTCAGCCTTTACAACCAGAGCAGGACAGACAATGGGCAAACCCTGTCCAGAATATCCTGGAGCCTAGGAAGGTCCAGGTTGCTGTGACCAAACAGGGTAGAAACACAGGTCTAGGGCTCACTGGGCCCGACCTCACAGATGCCTCCGTGCAGACCCCCGGCTGCGGGTCTCAGCTGCTCTTACCCCGCGAGAACAGAGGAAGGAGCAGGCAGCAAAGCATCCGCACCCCAAGCATCCTCTTGCTGCCGGAATCGTCGCGGACAGGCTGCGACTGCGCTCGGGGATTTATTCCACTGCCCGGCCCGAACTAGCGCTGCCCGAACGAACGCTCGGGGAGGTCGAGGGAACGTCGGGCACCCGTCCCTCTGACTCAGCGAAGCTCCGAAGGCGTCAGATGCGGGCCCGAGCGGGCTGAGGGCATGAGACAGCTCTCTTCGTCCCCCGCAGTCACCCCCGGCCCCCGGACTGCGCAGAGGCGCGGAGCCGCCACCTCGGGGCAGCCCCAGTCCCTGACCGGCTGCACTCACGGTGAGAGACGAGGCTGTAGCCGGGACAGGACCCGGCACCGCCCGCTCCCCGTCGACGGGGCCCCCGGAGCAGGAAGGCCGCCGCCAACAGCCGCTTCCTGGCCGGCGCCGCCGCAGGAAGCCCGGGGCCCGCCCGGCCGCGGGGCCCAGCTCCGCCATCGTCTCCCAGCGATGCGGCACCTGGGCGCCGGTGCTGTTATCGCTGCTCTGTGGCTACGGCGGCGGGAGCCAGAAGGGCCACAACCGCCGAAGCCGGGGCCTCCGGGGCAGCTCGGCGAGGAGCCCGGCACCGGCTGGTCGGGCTCCCCCGGGCTCGAAAAGCGGCGGCACTGGGGCGGTGACGATCAACTGCCCCGCCAAGCGCTTCCCGTGAGACCGGCCCATGCCCGTAGCAGGGTCGTAACGGGCTGGGGAGAGCCCGCGCGGAGACGAGGCTGGGCGCACGCCAGTATGGGCAGGCACCGAGGTGGGCTGGGCACCGGACTCGTTCCCTGCAGCCGGTGAGGAAGTTCACTGGGCTGGAACGATTGTGCTGGAGTCCGGACCCGACGCTCCGCACCGCCCGTTCGCCCGGCGGCGCAGGTCCCGCAGCCCCGTCCCGTCCGCACCGGCGGCAGGGGGCGGGGCCCGGGGCGGGGCCGCGCAGGCGCAGTGAGGCAGGGGCGCGAGGCCTCCCGCGATGGCCGCGGAGTGAGTGCGGGGCGGGGCTGGGCGGGGGCCTGGGGCAGCCCCGGGGGGCGGCGAGGTCCCAGCGGTACCGGCTGGGGCCCGGGGCGGCTGCCGTTGTGCGGGGCGGCGGGGCTAGGGCCAGGGCCTTGGGTCCCTTCCCCTGCTCCGGCAGCTTCGGCCGGCCCCGGCTCGCTCCAGTGCGCGTCAGCGGCGCGGCCGGGCTGCAGCCTCCGGCAGGCGCCGGTGCTCCGTGCTGCCGCCGTGCCAGCCGTGCGGCTGCTCTCGGGCCCTGCCGGGAGTTCCCGGTCCCATCGCGGACTGCTCCTGATCTCTGCCCGCGGCGGGGGGCTTGTGGGGTCGGGAGCGGCCGGGTCCCGGGCGCGCTGAGGACGGTGTCCTCCAGCTACCTGCGCTGCTCGGTGCGCTCGGTGCCGGGGTTGTTCCGTACGCAGCACCGGTGCGGGTTCGCGCAGCTGTTTTGCCCGGGTGCTTCTGAATTGCCGGGGGCTGCCGGGACCGTAATCCCGGGATATTCTCTGCACTTACAGAAAAATGGAGATGGCCACTCCTGCCACGTCCAAGTGCATCATGTACTGGAAGAGGAAAGTCAAGTCTGAGTACATGCGGCTGCGGCAGCTCAAGAGGTTCCAGGCGAACATGGGAGCCAAGGTGAGGACAGGACCTGCCAGCCCCAGCTGGAGAATGTCGGTGTCCTGAAGGCTTTGATGGAGCTGGCAGTGTCTGAGCAGCTGTCGGCTGGGAGCTCCTGCGGATGGCTGAGCTGCGCTTCGGGAATCGCAGAGCTGTATTTGAGCTCAGGGTGAGCTGCAGGAGATGCTCCTCACGCTGCACGCAGCGCACTCTGTCTCCGTCCTGTCCCTTGGCCGAGTGCTGGCATAGCTGCAGCGAGAGGAGCCCTTTCCACTTGTTCTCTCCCTGCCTGGCTCCCTTGGTGCCGCTGGGTTCAGGTCACGATTCTGGCAGAGTTTTGGGTCAGGTCAGCTGGGGGATCAGGAGTTGTCAGGAGCTGCTGGCTGTTCGGCAGAGTGTTTTACTGAGGCTGAATTTAATTAGAAATCCTTCTAATGAGCATCAAGCGTTTGAAGTGCTCTACCCTGCCTACATTGTGGTACTTGAAAGGAACTCTCAGGAGCTTAGTGTTCTCAGAGTAGGGTTTTTTAAATCTGGAGTGCTGCTTTCTCTCATTCCAGGCTCTGTTTGTGGCCAACTTTGCAAAGGTTCACGAAAAGACTCAAATTCTGAATGAAGACTGGAAGAAGCTTCGAGTCCAGCCAGTGCAACTGATGAAGCCAGTCAGCGGGCACCCATTCCTGAAGCAGGTCTGGGGAGGAAAAGTGTACAGCAGCAGCAAGGACCTGAGCCAGGGCTTTGTAGGGAGCTACGAGGATGTGGGGTCGATTTTTGTGTGTGCTGTCCCTTGTCAGTGCCAGGCTTTGTACTCTTCTGAGCTGCAGAAATGGGAAAACCCCCAGAACCCAGAGAATTTTCCTGTGGCAGAGTCCCAGAAAGTAGGCACAGGACTTTGCTGTGTTTGTCCTGAAGTGTTATTTCCCTCTGGCTGCAACCACCCCCAGAGGTGGTTTCTTCACTGTCTTCTCTGTACTCTATTCCAGTGTACTGTGGAGAGCATTTTCCCGGGGTTCCCAAGCCAGACACTGTACATGAGGACTCTGAACACAGTGGCACTGGTGCCCATTATGTACTCCTGGTCCCCCCTCCAGCAGAACTTCATGGTATGCAGGAGGGCTTGGGGTGCAGTGTCATGGTGGGGTTGGTGGGGGTGTGTTACATGGAGTGATCCTGCTGCCTTCAAGCCACTTGTTTCAGGTGGTGCCTGCTGGAGAGATGACAGAAAGCATTGGGTTCATTGCTTGTTTTGTTAGATGCCATAAGCCAGCCTTTGGGATTAGTGAGTTCCTCTGTCACAGCAGGGAAGGAGGTGACTCCAGTGCAGGTTTTGGTGTGTCTGGTTCAGGTGGTTTGTTGAACAAACAGGTAGTCTGTGGCTGGCCTGGCTTTGCAAGCTGGGGGCTGGGGACATGTCCTGCACCTATAGGGCTCTTGAGGTCTGTTCTGCAGGCTGGGGAGTGTGTGCCACCAGTGACTTCAAACAGACCATTGGTCAGTGGTGCCATGGCAGTGAAGATCCAGTGTCCTTGCTGTTGTGGTTAACATGAGAATGCTCTTCAGCTCAGCTGGGATCCCCTGGGGAGAAAATCACCACTTTGGTTCCTCTGCTGCAGTTCTGCTCTGCCTCGAACATGACCTGTGGCAGTTTTTAGCTGTTTATTGGTTTTGGCAGAGTGTTTCTGGAAGCCTTGCAGACACTGCTGCTCTTCTCTAACACAAACTGCTCTTTCAGGGGTCAGAGTTGTGCTGCTGGCATGGGATAGTGATGAGATGTCAGTGATGTGACTTCTGAGGCTGGACTTGGCTCTGTGCTGCCTGCGGGTCGGGATGAGCAGGAGCAGCCCCCAGCACTGCTGGGCTGTGAATTGGTGCTCGCAGGCATTCTGAGGCCTGTTGGGTTCCTTCCAGGTGGAGGATGAGACTGTCCTGTGCAATATTCCTTACATGGGGGATGAGGTGAAGGAAGAAGATGAAACTTTCATTGAAGAACTTATTAACAACTATGATGGGAAAGTGCATGGAGAGGAAGGTAACTTGGGAGCAGTTAGCATGGGCCTTTGGTCTGTTGCAAGTAACGTACAGAAGTAGTTAGGAAGTCAAAAGGTGGCACAGGCACCAGCTTTGCTGTGGGAATTCTTGGAGCAGACAGACAGCAGACCCTGCCTGCTGCTCCAAGTGCGAGGATGGACACAGATCCTGCCTGTTGCTGTCCTGCTCCATCCTAATCTGGGGGCACTTTGGAACCGATTCAGGTAGTTCACAGTTGTGCACTGGGATGTGGAAGAGGTTGTAGATGTTAGGAGGAGCTCAGCAACCCCATTCTGCCTGTTGAGTCAAGGCTTTAACCAGTGTGCTTCCCAATGGTGCTGCCTGTATAAAACTCTGCCTGGAGAGGGGCAGGCAGTGGCAAGCTTCCTGTCCTCAGGTGGCTGAAAACGCAGCCCTCAAAGCTCTGCTGTTACAATCAATGCCGTGAAAATCAGAGAGGGTTCTGGTTGCTCACAGTGGTGCATGGTTGCCTTGTGGTTTCCCACCCTGAGGAGTGTGGAAGATGGTAGCAGTCCCACAGACTGGCTGACATCTCTGGTTTTCAGAAATGATTTCAGGGTCAGTCCTCATCAGTGATGCTGTGTTCCTGGAGCTGGTGAATGCCCTGAATCAGTACTCAGATGAGGAAGAGGAAGGACACAATGATTCTGAGGTTAAACAAGAGGATGGAAAAGAGGAGCTGCCAATCACAAGAAAAAGGAAGAGAACTGCAGTGGAAGGTAGGCTTGGCCACAGAAACTGGGGTGGTGTTGCTCACGTTTCCACCCCGTCCTGCCCAAACAGCTCTCCTGCTGTTGCTTCTGCTTGCATTGCTGAGGGCAGTGACCATCCTGGCAAGGTCTGACAGGTGGTGGAAAGCAGAGGGGACATTGCTCATTCTCACTGTGCCCTGTGGACAGGGTAAGACGTCACCAGCTTGAAGTGTGGGGAGGAGGAATTCAGATGAGTCATCTGGGGAGCCATTCCTTGGTAAATAAGCAAAAAGTGAGGATCTGGGATCTCTGAGCTCAGGGATTTGGAAGTGCTGCTCTGATAAATGCTTGTCAGTGAGGTTGTGTAGGTAGGTCTGATTATGCTGTTGGGCAGAGGCAGACCTCTTATCCCTTCCAGCCCCATTCTCTGTGTAGTGCTCCTCCTCCCTCTCCTCTGGCACCTGGAGTTCCTGTTGGTGGGCAATGCCCTGGTTTGTGGCATTTTCCTGTGTCCTGTGTGACCGTAGGAATGCTGACTGGCAGTTCTCTTTGTTGTGGATGTATGTGGGTAGCACAACCACCAGGACCTTTTGCAGATGTAGAAAAAGCATCGTCTGCAAATCTTACCTTGTGCAAGATAAGTGCTGATGGTCCTGGAGGTGTTATCAGATCTCCCATCGGTGCCTTGTGCTGCTCACTGGAGCTTGACCTCTCCTATGTGGGACCACATTTCTGCCTCTTAAAATCCAGCCCTGCACACTGCTGGAGCTGCTCTCTGTGGAAGGAGAGTCTCATCCACACCAGGCATTGCTGAGCTCTCCCTCTCCTTCCCTCAGGTACCAAGAAGTGCTCCAAGAAGCGTTTTCCCAACGACATGATTTTCACTGCCATCTCCTCCATGTTCCCCGAGTATGGCTTCCCCGACGACATGAAGGAGAGGTAGAGACCCCTGCTGACCTGTCCTGTGCCTTTCCTAGCAGCTGAGCAACGTCCCCTACTGGGAGTCAAGCCCCGCCGTGGGTGCTGTGTGTGTCCAACAGGTACCGGGAGCTCACGGAGGTGTCGGACCCCAACGTGCTGCCACCGCAGTGCACGCCCAACATCGACGGGCCCTGCGCCAAGTCAGTGCAGCGGGAGCAGTCCCTGCACTCCTTCCACACCCTCTTTTGCCGCCGCTGCTTCAAGTACGACTGCTTCCTGCACCGTAAGTGCAGGGCTTGGCCGGACCTTCCTACAGCCCTTTTCTTCTCCTCTTTGCTCTGTGTCCTTGCTCTGTGCCCGAGCTGCAGTCTGAGAGGGTGCTGCCTCCCTGGAGTGGGGCCGTGGCAGGGGCACAGAAGCCTTTTGCAGAGGTGGCCTCTCTCCTCCCTCCAGTAGGACAGGAAAGTGACCTGCATGGCCGTGGCCCTGCCCTTGCTCACTGCTATCCGGCATGCTCAGGGCTCCTGGCAGGCTGTGCCAGCATCCTGCCGCCATCAGACTTCACTCTCGCTTTGCAGAAGCTCATCAGGGAGAGGCATGAATGCTCCACTCTAAAGCCTGGACATGCCTCTGTGTTTTGTTGCCTCATTGGAACTTACAGCTCCATCTTAGTCATGCTCCTGCTGTTTGTGCAGCCAAAGCCTTTTGGATCCTGGTTAGCTGTGGGGCCTGTTGCTTCCCAGGTCTGAGGGTTCTTGGGAAAAGCCACAGGACTCATCCCAGTGAAATATTTATTAAAAGATACAATCTTAAGGCCATGTGGTGGTTTTGTTTCAGTCTGAAAGCAGAGCTTTTTCTCATGGTCTCCCCAGTGTTCTGCCATCAGTGCTGAGTCCCACCATGGAGTGGGGCTGGACAGGTCCTGCACACTGCTTCCCGCTGCCCGGCACTCGCTGACTGCATCAGGCCCCCACTGACCTTCCCTGAGCTCCTGCTGCCCCTGGTCCTTGCAGCATGGGGGGAGGCTCTTGGAGGCTGTAACAGTAAAGAGAACTCTTTATTTTTTCAGCTTTTCATGCCACTCCTAACGTGTACAAACGAAAGAACAGAGAGACCAAGATCGAGCCTGATCCATGCGGCGCCGACTGCTTCCTCTGGCTGGTACGTCTGTGGTGCTGCCTTTGCCACCACGGCATGGCTCTGCAGAGCTCTGGGTCCAGCTTACCACTCTGATGACTTTTCAGGATTAGTTCTGATCCTCATTGGAGCCATGGGAACAGGGATCCAAATACAGACCTTCAGATGCCTGTTTTAGCAGATCTCCAACAAAGGCTGATCTCAGCCGGCACATGATAGTGACAAATTACTGCTCAGGAGTCAGTGCAGTGCTTGAAGAATGGAGCCCAGGTTAAAGTGCTGGGGAGGGAATGCAGCGTTTGTGGAGAGGGCTGGAAACGTGTTTAAAGACCCTTGGGAAATGCAGCCCAGCTGTCAGCAGGGTGGGAACTGGCTGCAGGGAGTGGATGTGCTGGGTGGTGGTCAGCTGAAACACACAATGTCCTGGGGAGCTGCGAGGCTGGAGCTGAGGCAGGGCCAGGAGAACTTTGTTGATGGACACAAGGCTGGGGAGCAGACTGGCAGGGTCAGGGAGCGTCTTCCAACTGGGCAGTGATGCCAAAGGAAGCAAAGCAGGAACATGTGGCATGGGCAGCTGGCAGAGCCCGAGTGGTTGCTGAAGTGACCACGTGTGGTGGATCTTCCATCCTGTCCCAGGGGTGGCAGAGCAGGGCAGGGCTTGTCCTAGAGCCCGTGAAGAAGCCTTTCTGTGTTCCCTGGTCGTCTGCCACCCGTGCTGTGCTCTGCTCTGGTTGCAGGAAGGGGCCAAGGAGTTTGCTGCACTGCACAACCCCCGGTCCAAGTGCTCCGGCCGGCGCCGCCGGAGGCACCACGTGGTGGGCACTTCGTGCTCCAGCGCCCCTGCCTCCACCGTGGCGGAGACGAGGGAGGGCGACAGCGACCGCGACACGGGCAACGAGTGGGCTTCGAGCTCCTCGGGTACGGTGCCAGCCTAGAGACACCCCATCCCCTCCAGCAGAGTGAGCAGTGAGGACAGTGGCACCCTGCAGCCAGGCTTCTCCTTGACTCCTCTCTGCTCTCACATAGGGCTGTGGAGTTCGGGGTTGGCAGAGTTGGTGTCTCCATCTGGGCTTATAAAAGAGGGACACGAGGCCCTGGCCTTCTGCTGTGGGTTTCTCTGTCCTCTCTCAGGAAGCAGGAATGATGCCAGGCAAAGTGAGAGCTTTGCTGGAACCTGCAAAGCCAAAAGCCCTCAGCTCTGGGCACCTTGCCTGGCTGTGTGCAAAGAAAGTGCCTGGGCAGCTCCAGTCCCTGCTGTGGCACAGAGCAGTGGGCAGATAGTTGTTGAGGATGGAGCTTGTCATGGTCCTGCCAAGGGCAAGTCCTTCCCTGATGTCACAGATGAGCTGTGAGCTTTCTGCTGCCATCCTGGGGGGAAGTGATGGTGCCCAGGGTAGAGTGAGCTCCTGGGAGCCAGAGGATCTCCCCTGTGTCTGGGTCCCATCTTGGATGGGGGATCCCTCACCCCTCTCTAGTGCTGCTGCCCTGGTCAAGGGACTCAGTCCTGGGCCAATGCTGGAAGGGACAGTTGGTGTAGTGGCTTTGGTCCTGCCACTCCAGCTGGTACCTGTGGCAGGAGCATGGTGTGGGGCTGCTGGGAGGAGGAGAAGCTGGGGTGAGGTGTCAGGCACTGCAGGGGCTCTCTGCCACCAAGGTGCTCCACCCACGCTGTGTTTGGCCTGACCCTGCCTTACCTGCCAGAGGCAAACTCCCGCTGCCAGACCCCCACCAAGCAGAAGCTGATCCCAGCCTGCTCCCAGCTGTTTGCAGTGGAGACTCCACAGGAGCCAGTTGAGTGGACGGGAGCTGAGGAGTCTCTCTTCCGTGTCTTCCATGGGACCTACTTCAACAACTTCTGCTCCATTGCCAGGCTGCTGGGCACAAAGACCTGCAAGCAGGTGGGTGCCTGGTGAAGGCAGGCCCTGCAGTGCCCAGCCTGGTAGCAGGAGTGGGGCTTTGGCCACTGCTGGTCTATTGTTTCCTCTGCCACCAGTGGCCTTGAGGAATGCATTGCCTCAGCATTTCTGGGGCTTGGCATCACTTTGCAGCAGTGTTGCTGGTTGCAGAACGACTCCCTCACCTGCCCACTGCTGTTGCTTCATCCAGTGCCTGGTTTGAGGCTGAGCACACTGTCAAAGCAGCTGCCTTTGGCACCTGTGGCCAGTGAAACTGGAAGCAGAGCTGCCTGCTTACTGACTGCTGGACTGGGACCCCTTTGTGTGATTGCTGCACTCTGTTGATGCTTGAGACAAAAGCAACCTGAGTGCAGTGAGCTGAGCTCTGACTCTGTTCTCTGGCAGGTCTTTCAGTTTGCCGTGAAAGAGTCACTCATAACAAAGCTGCCAACAAATGAGTTAATGAACCCATCCCAGAAGAAGAAAAGGAAACACAGGCAAGTGTTGGACAGGCCTGATCTGTTCTTCAGATGCAACCAGATTCACTGCTGTGTGCCAGCACATTCCTGGTAATCCCCATCTGGCTCCCATCTGCACACATCCTGCTGTCGTGCAGGGCAGCTGGGTGCTGTTGGCCCCAGTGTTGTGGTTTGCAGCTCTGCACTGCTGCAGCTGGGCTCAGCCCCAGGCAGAGGGCAGGATGGTGCTGTGGCTGCAGGAGGATTGGTGTTACTGCTGCCATCCTCACTGCAGCCTTGGGCTCAGCTCCCTGGCCTGTAACCTGCTGCTTGTGTGCTGATCCAAGTGGGCCCAGTACCAGTCTGACTCTAGCATTTGCCTTAAATACCTTCTGCTGTAGATGCTTTGTTTTGTTCTTTCTCTGCTCTATAGCTGCTGGTTATTAATGCATGACACTGCCAGGCAGCCTGGCATCAGCCATCTCCTGCCGCACTGCCTAGTGCTGCTGAGCCATCTGGGCAGCTCTACCTGGCACAGCTCACGTGTCCCCTCAGACCCTCTCTGCTTCTCTTCCAGGCTGTGGGCTGCACACTGCAGGAAGATTCAGCTAAAGAAAGGTAGCGTTTGCTGTGGCTGCCTGACACCAGGCTGGGCTGGGCTGGCTGCTCCCCTGTGAGCTCAGTGCCCTGCAGTGGGACAGCTGAGTCCTGCTCCCCAGCCTGGCAGCAGTGCAGGGCAGGAGCAGCTCCCTGCCACCAGGCTCTTTGGTGTGCTGCAGGCCAGCCCCACTGCGGCTCTGCCTGGGGAACCTCGGCAGTGCCAGGGCTCTTTCTGAGGCCGTGCTTGTGCTGTGGCACAGCTGGAGGGGAGGCTAAGAGCCAGGATGCAGCCCATGGCCACACTGGCCATTTGGGCAGAGCATCTGTCTGCAGCTGTGTGCCTTGTGCTGGTGATCACAGCCATCACCAGACTGCCACCGTGCACTGGTGCTGAGTGCTGCCAGCCTCGTTGCCGTGGGTGCTGGATGCTGCTGGGCTCCCTGCCCTGTGCAGGCAGTCAGGGAGTTTGCCATTCCCTGCTTCAGAGCCCTGCACCTGCTGCTTTCAACCCTCTGCAGTGTGCAGCTCCTAACCCAAGCATTTCTCCTCTTGCAGACAATTCTCCTACCCAGGTGTACAACTACCAGCCCTGCGACCACCCTGAGCACCCCTGCGACAGCTCCTGCCCTTGCATCATGACCCAGAATTTCTGTGAGAAGTTCTGCCAGTGCAACCCAGACTGTAAGGAGAAACCTGGGGGCTCTGGGGCCAGAAAACTGCCCCCAGGGAAGGGTGCAGGGCTGGGGCTCACAGCTTTATTCCTGCACTCACTGCCTTGTGCAGCTGCAGCAGTGTGGTTGGCAGTCAGCTAAAGTGTCCAGGGAGACTGGTCTGTGCTGCCTGTGACTATGGGCAGCTGGGATGTGAGCTAGATGCTCGTCCATGTGTCTGCATCCAGGATTAACAGCCATGGATGATGCTTCTGGTTCTTTGAGAGCAGGATCAGCAGCGACTAGTGGGAAATGAGTCACTGCTCTGCCATGGTTGGTCTTACTCTCTGGGCTTCCATTCCCAGCTCTCCAATGGGGATAACCACTCTTGCCCACGTAGGTGGGACTCCTGAGGGTGGATTAGTTAGGGGTTATGACATAACTTGGAGCTGGAAGGACTGCAGCGACTGAGAGACACCTCTAGGATGCTCTGTGCTGCTCTCTTGTGTTTGCATTATCTGAGCAGTTTGTTTCCCAGCTGCACATAAGGAGTCCCACAAGACACAGCAGTGCTCCCAGCCCCACAGGCAGGCAGGACTCTGCTCAGCGTGAGCTGGTTGGAGCTGCTGTGCACTCAGAGTGTCCCTCTGGTGTCACTGCAGCTCCAGGGTGCCCAGACTGCCCCTCGCACTCACCATGTCTTACGGTGCTCCTGGTGTGTGCTGTGCTGGGGACCTTAGCAGGCGGCAAGGTGGCCTGGGGGCTTCTGTCTGCTGCCCAGAGCAGAGTGGACACAGAGCTCGTAACCAGCACAAAGGCATCTTGCACCTTCCCTTTGGGTAGCAGGTTGGTGGGCAGGCAGCATAGCCTTGCTCACAGACAGGCTTTGCCCTGTGCCTGCCCAGGTCTTGCCAGGGTGAAACTTAGCACAGGAGGAACCACGGAGGGGCCAGGACACTGCCTGTCCCCACTGTGCTCTGAAGTGCCTGATAGTGCTAAACCCTGGGCTGTGCTGTGCAGGTCAGAACCGCTTCCCGGGCTGCCGCTGCAAAACGCAGTGCAACACCAAGCAGTGCCCCTGCTACCTGGCAGTGCGCGAGTGCGACCCGGACCTCTGCCTGACCTGCGGTGCCTCAGAGCACTGGGACTGCAAAGTGGTGTCCTGCAAGAACTGCAGCATCCAGCGAGGCCTCAAAAAGGTACGGACAGCGACCTGGCCTGAGGGAGCCAGCAAACAGCTCATGCTGCAGGAGGAGGAGGGAGACAGCTGCCGCTGCATGGCTGTGCCCGGGCACTGCCCAACCTCCATGCGTGTGGCTGCGCTGGGAGATGAAGGGCACTGCTGTGCTGTGCTCTGCTCTGCCTGTGCCCAGGGTGTGCTGGGAGGCCATGAGCCTGCTGGCCATGACTTCTTCGTTTTCACCTTGGCTCCAGCATCTGTTGTTGGCACCCTCGGATGTTGCTGGCTGGGGCACCTTCATCAAGGAATCTGTGCAGAAGAATGAGTTCATCTCCGAGTACTGTGGTGAGGTCAGTGCCCTGCCCGTGCCAGTGCTGCAGTGGTGAGGTCAGTGCCTTGCCCATGCTGCAGTGGTGGAGTCAGTGCCCTGTCATGTGCTGCAGTGGTGAGGTCAGTGCCCTGCTTGTGCCAGTGCTGTAGTGAGTGGTGAGGTCAGTGCCCTGCCCGCACTGGTGCTGCAGTGCTGCATGCTTGGAACGCTGCATTTTGGGACCCATCTGGGTACCTCCAGGCCCTCCGCTGTGGGACAGTGTGTTGTGTGCATGCTGCTCCCTGGCAGCCCAACTCTTGTCTCTGCTGCTTCCCTGGGAGCCCTAGGAGCTCTTCTTGTGGGAAGGAGGACAGGGGCTGCTTCAGGAGGTGGGTGAGCTGCTCCTGGCACCATGTCCCTCAAGGTGTTCTCTATCTGCAGCTGATCTCTCAGGATGAGGCTGACCGGCGAGGGAAGGTCTATGACAAGTACATGTCCAGCTTCCTCTTCAACCTCAACAATGGTAATGTGCTTGGAGGAGATTTGGGCTTCCTGAGGGGCTGGTGGCCAGCTGGGTGGTTTCAGCCCCTCTGAGGACAAGCCTGGCTCTACTCTCCCCTTTTCTTCTTCTTTCAATAGATTTTGTTGTTGATGCCACACGCAAAGGAAATAAAATTCGCTTTGCCAACCACTCAGTGAACCCCAACTGCTATGCCAAAGGTGAGGTGTCCTGCTCGGGTAGACCTCGGCAGGGGGTGGCTCTGGGGTCCTGCTCAGCTCCAGGACTGCAGCAGATTCTGTGGCATCCCTGAGCCTGTAGGACCAGCAGAATTTCAGCCAAAGCTGCCTCCTCTCCACAGCAAATCCTGTTCCTGCTGGTGAGGGCCTCACTCAGCACTGTGGTGGCCCTGACCTTGCGAGGAGAGTTGGCTGCTGGAGAGCAGCTGGGGTTCCATGGGGAGCACCCACTTCTGCTGGGCCGGGGCTCGAGTACCCCCCGGCGGTGGGCAGGCAGAGCAAACATGCTGTGAGACCTGGCCTGAGCTGGAGCTGCACATCTCTGATGCTGTCTCTCTGGTTGCAGTGGTGATGGTGAACGGAGACCACCGGATAGGGATCTTTGCCAAGAGGGCCATCCAGGCGGGAGAGGAGCTCTTCTTCGACTACAGGTACTGCAGGGAGCAGCCAGCTGGGCCTGGGATGCAGGGCTGATCCCACTGCCTGTGCAGACATTTGTGGGGAGCTCAGGAGGTCATTCCAGCAGCCATGGTGCTCCTCTCTTGCAGGTACAGCCAGGCAGATGCCCTGAAGTACGTTGGCATAGAGAGGGAGACGGACATCATCTAGGCTCCATGTGGGGCAGCTCAGTGTGCCTGGCTGCTGCACCTTGTTAGTGATGCCACATCTGCTTCACGCTGGCATGACTGCTGCTGTCCTGTTGCTGTGTGTGTCACAAGTGCTGCTGTTGCTCCAGATGCCCAGAGAGAGACCTGAGGCAGGAGTGTGAGTGGCTGCTGCCAGGGTGGCAGCTCTGCCAGCCCAGGGCTGAGCAAGCTCTGAATTGCTGTACTGTGGGAAGTCTCTTGGGCTGGAGCCCATGGACCAAGGTAGCTGGGGTTGGAGGGAAGCTGTGGTGCAGGAGAGAGAGCCAGCCACCAGTTCTAAGTTTCTTCCAGTTTCTGCTGATTGCTGGAAGAACAAAAGTGAGGAACCACCTGCACCGAGACCGTGGGGCATGGCTGGGGCAGAGGGGTGGTGGTCCCCTCCAGCCCTGTCCCCTGGCCTCAGGTGCCACCTCCTGCTGTCTGTTCCGTCCTGTTGACAAGGATGGTGAAAGGGTTAGAAGCCATAGAGAAGTGGCTGCAGGGCCCCTTGGGCCCCAGGCTGCTGTCACTGAGGCCATTTCCTCTCTGCCCCAGCTGGTTGGGGGATGGAGATGGCCTGACCATGGTTGGCATGGCCTGATGCCTGCAGAGAGGGAGAGGAGCACTATGCAAAAAGTCACTTTGGGTAGGGACACCACTGAGCTGATTACAGACAGTGTTGTGGGGCACAAGAGTACATGCAGGAACTCGAGTCTGAGGGGTTCCTTCCAGCCTCTGATGTTTCTCAGGGCTGTGGGTGGCTGCTTGGCTGGTGGCTGTGCAGCTGTGTGGCCCTTCGGGGGCTGCCACCTAAATGCTTCTGCCAGGCAGTTTTGGGGATGCAGGATCGGGACTCCCTGCTAGGGGCTGCCCAGAGCAGGAAACTGGTCTTGGCTACCTTCTTCTCCCTACCAGGCAATAGCAGAGCTGGTCACTTTCATCCTCCTCTGTCAGAACAGTCCCTTGTAGTGGGTACTGGGGAATTCAGGAGCTAGCAAAGGGGGTAGCAGTAGGATGAGAGTCTTTCCCGGCACAGGACCGTTCAGATTCTACTGTGCTAGGCTTTGGACAGGGCACAGTGGAGCTGCTGCTGCCTGCGGGGACCCAGGAAAGGCTCCTCAGAAACCTGCCACAGGGGTTCTGACACTGGCCCTGGGGATAAAGGGGTAGGGCTCTCTGGCAGGGTGAGCATTCCATGCTAAAAGAAATAGAAGGAAGCACTTTAAATGGATCCTGCTTGGGCCAGCAGCTGGGCCCAGGGTGGTGTTGAGGGTGGGCAGCGTTTTGGGGCATTGGACAGAGGTGTGAAGTGCCCAGACAGGTTGTCCTTGAATGTAGAGAGGTGCTGGGTCTGCCATGCCCCCGTGGCACAGTCCTGCGCCATGCCTTTCCCAGCCCCCCATCATTGCTGCTGTCTGTGACTCCCTCCTGCGGCTTGGGAGTCTGCAGCAGTGCTTGTAATAACCCCAACCTCTGCCTGAGCCCTGCTCCTTGGCACCTGGCTTGCCCCAGCCTGCTCTTAGCTCGGCATCCTCTGCCACTTTGGCCATATCTGCACTATGCCAGGCTTGTGTCTGTGGTTCGTTGATGGTGAAAATGCACTTTATAAATACCGTGGCTTGTAGCCTTCGTCATAATAAAGTGGTAGCAAACATCTTCCCCCAGCTTGCAGGCTTCTGTGACCCCCAGGGAGCAGCTGACAGCAGCCCCTTCCTTCCTTGTCCTGTGTCTGCTTTCCTGGCCATCGACACCTCGGAGCCCAGCCAGGCTCAGGTACTGCCCGGGGCTACGGGCTGCCCGAAGTGGCACTGGTTGCGAGCTGGGAGGAGGTAGAGGCTTGCGGTGGAGGGAGCAGGACGTGGTATGTGCGTACGAGCACAGCAGGAGCTCGCTTCCATCCAGCCCTGCCTCTGAGTCCCGCTCCAGGCTGGGATTCGCTGCTGTCCGCGCTGGTCCCTGCTCCAGAGCCCAGCTGAGCCGTGATGTGAGCAGAGCAGCGAGCGAGTGCCAAGCGCCTTCATTCTGCCTTTATTGGAGAGTCTCCACATCTCATTCAGCACAACAGGGGTGTGGTTGGGGGCAGAAGTAAAGTGCCCAGCAGAGCCAGGCCTGTGGGCTCACAAACACGTTTGTGTAGCGTTACCTGGCCGCAGGCGAGCAGCAGCTTTGCTGGGCTGGGAACCGGCGCTCAGCAAGGTGCAGACCGTGACGCACGGAACGCGGAGCCCGACAGGAGCTTCCCGTTGGATTTTTATACAAACCGATAGAATAAAAAACCCAGAGTGTGGTGGAGTGTCCGGCAACAAAATCGGTAGAAAGGATCCGTACCTGATGGTGTGAAAGCAGCGTCTCAGCGAAGTGCGGCGGCATGCGCGGCAGCGCCCAGGCGGGCAGGATATTGCTCGGTGCGCCCCAGGGGTGCCCCGGGGCCGGGCACTGCGTGTTCCGTTGTGGCTCTGGCTAAGCAAACAGCAGCGGGGAATCTACGCGCGGGCATTGCGAACGGGCTGGCGGCAGCAGGCCTGGCTGCTGTGCCCAGGGCGTCCCCGCCGGAGGCAGGGTAAGATTTGGCAGCAGTGGGAGGCGGCAGCCTGCCCCTGGTGCAGGAGCCGCCGGCGTGTCCAGGGCGAGCGGGACCGGGGCTCCGTAAGTCGCGGCCGCGCTCTGGGGCCGGGTCGATGGCGGCCGCGGAGGAGATCTGGCTGTCGGTGTGGTGAGGTCCAGTCCGATCCGGAGGCGGTGTTGGCAGTTGAGATGTGCCCGGCCCTTTGGTCCCGCGACGCTGACTCGCACCCAGGCAGCTCCCAGGGCTGCGGGGGCTGTGAGCCCGTCCCACCCCTGGGCCCTGCTAGTCGCCTTTTGGCTCCTCTAGGATCTGGGGCAGGTTCTGGTCCTTGCGCACTGACAGCGGCTTGGCAGCGCTGCCGTAGTCCTGCACGGCCTTGGGCTCGTTGGTGTGGTAGGAGCCCTTGTAGCGGTGGTGGTAGAAGTAGAGCAGTGCCAGCAGTGCCCCGAGTAGCAGGAGCAGGAAGATGACAACTGTGGGGCAGAGGCAGTGGTGAGGGTCTGTGGGGTGCAAGGCCAAGGCAGAGGTGAGGGACACTGGGCTGGCACTTCACTTACAGCCGATGATGATGGCGATCCAGCCGTCGTCGTGCACGTGCGGGAACTCTGTGGAGGCAGAACAGGCAGCTCAGCCTGGGCTGCAGTGGGGGCTTGTGCTGGAGCAGCCCTTGCACAGCTTGCTGGGGCCTCCCTCTCCACCAGCATCCCACCATGGCACCTACCTGTACCCATGTACCAGGGATCCATCTCAGGAGGGATGAGGATGGTGGTGAGGGGGAGCATGGAGGCACAGCTTGACTCCACCAGCTCCCCACGGATGCTGTAGGGCCGCAGGACGCTGGTGGGGCGGAAGATGGCTTTGAGTGGGACCAGGGTGTTAAACTTCACCCCCGAGAGGCAGCCCGAGAAGCCGGGAGTGTTGTAGCGCTGGATTTCAGGGTCAATCACGCCGGTCTCTGTGGGGGCACAGAAGGAGAAGGCTCATCCCGTGCAGAAGCCAAGGACAGTGATGTGCAGAGAAGACCTTGGAGATCTCAGCGTGGGAGGGGGCAGCCAAGGACAGGACCAAGCTCACCCATCACGCGCCCTAGGTACAGGTTTTTGGGTGAGTCCAGCTTGCTGTCCACGAACAGGGAGAACTGCTGCTCCACGATGGGGAGATAGTCCACCTGGCAGGCAGGTGCACAGCATCAGTGCTGCCATCCCCCCTGTGCTCCCTCCCAACCTGACCCCAGCCCTGCAGCCCCCCAGGCTCTGGCTGGGTACCTGGGTGTAGAGCGTGCGGTGCAGGCGGGTGATGTTGACGCGGTGGGGCCGCCCGTCCGTCACTGGCTTGGTGGTGAGGGCAAAGACATAGGGGCTGGTGCCCAGTTGGTAGCGCAGCTGCAGGCTCCCTGCAGGGAGAACAGAGCTGTCAGTGGGTATTGGGCTATTGGTGGGTGAATCCAGCCCCTCCGTGGGGCTTCCCCTGTGGCCCCAGCACCCAAGGAGGTCCACACAGGTCTTGGGCAAGCGCTGGGGTTAGGAGCCCTGCCCTCACCGTCATCTTTGATGAGCACGGCCATGTAGTCCCTGACGAAGGTGCTGACGTAAAGCAGCACTGCGGGCGCGGAGGTGGTGCTGAAGCTGAAACTGACCTCCTCACTGGTGAGGTTGTAACCAGGCAGGGGCTGCCAGGGGCTGCTGATGATGCTGGCGAACTCGCGGGCGGCATACAGCGACATGGGCAGGATGTTGTACCGCACCCAGGTGCCCTCCTCAAAGTACCCGCCGATGTCTGCGGGGAGCCATGGGGTGACAGGGGTGCTGGCTCTTCTGCCCTCTCCTCCCCACCACCCTGGGTGCAGGTGGGTGCAGCTGCTCACCGTGGTTGCAGAAGGGCCCGTCGAAGGCGGAGATGCTGCAGTTGCAGCTGTAGTGGCTGTAGCGCTCGACACAGAGCCCACTGTTCTGGCAGGGCACTGGTGGGTCCTGGCAGTGCCCAGTGCAGTTGACCCGTACACCCTCAGTCTCGTTGGCCTTGCCCTCCAGGTTCAGTGTCACCCCATTCATTCGTAGTGCCCGCAGGCACCCCAGGAATGGTCGCATCTTGTGCTCTGCTGCACCTGCAGTGGGGCCAAGATTCAGTGCCCTGTGGCACCCGAGCAGCTGTGGAAGTGGGGATGTGGCCAGGGGCTCTCACCAACATAGAGGGGCCTGTCGAAGTCCAGGCGGACGAAGCTCTGGGGGGGTGCTGGCCGCACCACCCAGGGCAGCTTGTCCACCCGCAGCCGTGCCAGCTTGACATTGAGCTCAGCCTTCACCTGGTGCCACTCATCATCATTCCACGGCACTTCCGATCGCACCGTCACGTTCTCATCCCCATTCCCGATATCATAGGCAAACACCACATCCCTGGTGGCTGCAGGGATGCAGTGTTGGGGAGAGGTGCCCAGTTCCGCCACCCCATATGCCCCCACACCCTTCCCCTGCCCGTACTATTGAGCTCAACACGGATGTAGTTTCTGGAGCCAGGGTTCTCCAGGAAGACACCAGATTGGGCGGTGGTCTTGAAGTAGAAGGAGATGTCAAGGCTGTGGTTGGCCTGGAAGGTGGGAAAGAGCAGGGCTGCACCCCTGTTGAAGGAGACGGTGTTCCAGGTGTTGCCTGCAGGGAGCAGGAATGGCATTGAAGGTTGGGCATGGACCCTGCATGGGCACATTGACCCCCACAGACATGGAATCTCCAAGGGCACAGGTGCTGTGCAGGCAGGGTCAGGTCACTCACGGTCTCCATAGCACCGCAGGGGCCCCAGCAGGAACTGGGCTTCGGAGCCAGTGCGGTTCGTGTCTCCAACCACAACCTGGGTGACAGGCAGGTGGTCCACGAAGTTCAGCAGACCCTTGTCTGTCCTCCTGCAAATGATGTGCATCAGAGGGGCCATGAGGGGCTTCACCAGCCCAAACTCTCACCTGAACTCCTGCCTGAGCTCCCAGGAGTCTGTCTGCAGCTCCCAGCCTCATGCCTGTCAGCTCACCACAGTGCGTGGTCAGCATCACAGTTGCAGAAGTGCTTGGGGTCAGCACAGTTCTTGTCCAGCCCGCAGCCGCAGCGCCGCACGCCTGGCCGTGAGCCGCCCCAGTAGTAGTGCCGCTCATCGTGCCGGCCCATCCAGAAGCTGAAGGGTGGCCCGTCTGCAGGCACAGGGGAGGGTGAGCACATGGGCTCATGGCACAGCCCCACAGCGCGGCACTGCTCGTGTGGCACTCACAGGGGGTGTTGAGCAGGCGGGAGCTGTAGCAGTGGAACTCAATGCGCTGCTCACAGTACTCGGAGGCATTGGCCAGAGCCGAAACCTCAGCCCAAGATGCGTTCCAGTACTCCACGGCCCCCAGATAGGGCTGGTCCACACTGGAGCCTGTCACCCGCGTGGCATAGTGGCGATTGTGCCGGATGATGGTCCATGCTCGGTCCTCTGCAGAGGTGGGGGGCTGTTAGGACCAGCTACCGTGGGACTCCCCTGCTCCCACCATCCTGCTCTGGCCCCAGTGCACAGGCAGACACTGGTCCTTGGGGGCAGCAGGCAGAGGGACCCTGTCATCCCCACCTCGGATATCACAGTAGACAGTGAAGGGCTTGAGTGGGCCACTGCCGTCAGGGTCAATGGTGTAGTTCCCTGAGGTTTTCCCACTGACCCGGTAAGCATCACAGGACTCCTTGTAAAGGGCTGGAAGAGGGAAATGAGGCTGAAGCCATGTCAAATGGGGTGCTAGGCGGCTGGAGGAGCTGTAGGTGCCCAGTCTGTCTCCCTAGCCACAGGGCCCTGGTCTTACATTTGTGGCAGGTCTCGCCCTTGTACCCAGTCAGGTCACAGATGCACATGAAGTCATCCCAGGACTGGATGCAGCGACCGTCGTGTTCACACAGGTTGGGAGTGCACCTGGGGGTACAGAGAGCTCCTGTCCTGCCACTGGCACAGTCCCCCGCCCCCCTTCTGTCGCAGCCAACACTGCTGTCCCGATACCTGTCTGTGATGCCACAGACGTTGAAGTACACATTGTAGTACTGTGCCAGCCGCTGCAGTGTGAGCAGCTCCACATCCACAGGCTGCATGTCCACATTCAGCATCTGCAGGCAGCCATGGAAGGCTGTCTGGTTCGACCGGCAGCCAGTGACCGAGGCTGGCTTGGGGCAACCTGGAAAGCACAGTGAGGTGAGCAGCCCTGGGGTACCCACTGCCCCTAGCTCCAGGGCACTCCTGACCCTAGGCCATCCCCCACACACACCTCCAAAGAAGTACTGGCTGCCGGTGCGGAGCTGGAAGGGATGTGCCACCCGAAACTCAGCACCATCATCATCATCAATGGTCACCACGGCCGAGCCATCCCGTGCCACCAGCTGCACCGAGTGCCAGAAGCCATCATTTAGGTGATGCCCTACGTGGGGAGAGGAGAGTGTGTGGGGTGTCCCTGCCACCAAACCAACCCCTGGTCCTGAGCTTGTTCCACTGCCCACCTGCTGCAAACTCCAGCTTCTTCTTGCCAGGCTGGGCAATGGAGACGTTGATCTGCCCCTCGCTCAGCACCACCTCGAGGGAGCCCAGGTTGTCAGAAAAACTGGTGTAGAGCAGGAGCCCAGCGGTGTCCCAGGAGCGGAAGCGGAAGCTGACAGACAGGCGGTTCCGCCGCGGGATCCCTGGCACCCGCACATAGTTGTTGATGCCAGCAAAGGTGATGGGGTTGTTCAGCTGGTCCTGGCAGTAGTGGCCCACGCTGCCCTGGGAGTGACCACAGGAGGTAGTGAGGATGTCGATGTTTCCACCAGGGTGACACCCCTTCCCCCCATTGCCCTGGCCCACATCGCTCCTGCTCAATACTGTTGCCTGGCAGCGCTGAGCAGGCGCCGCAAGCCAGGGACAACCTTGTGTGGTCGATGTGGCACCGCTTGGCTAAGCACAGCCACTGCTCAGCTTCACATCATCCCACAGTCAGGGAAGTGGCCTGGCCTCAGGGAAGGGGTCACCCCCACAGTGGGACTAAGGACTTGGCCCTCCTCCAAGAAAGAGGTCACCCCATGGCAGGGATGGGACCCCTGGGGTTGGGCCGCCCCTGGGCCGGACCTCGAAGCGGATGTTGGGCCTGCGGTGCCGGGCCAGGTCAGCGATGTTGACCCCGTTGAAGATGATGTTCTCCACACAGCCCCGGAAGTTTTGCCGGTAGGTGAGGTGCTGCTTGTCGTGATCGATCACTCCCCCGAAGAAGACCTGAGGGATAGAGGGATGATGTCAGCCCCTCAACAGAGCACATCATGGGGCGGTGTCCTGGCAGTTACCCACCCACTGTACCCACCTCGGTGTCAAGGTCCAGCTGGTCAAAGGTGCCACGACAGCGGAAGCGTTTGACCTCCCCGTCCAGCGTCAGGTTGATGTGATGGCCAAGGCGCTCGATGTGCAGAGAGTGCCAGTGCTGGTCATCCAGGAGGCTGCCCACCGCCACTGTCGTGTGGCTCTCGCTGGCGTGCAGGGGGCTGCTGCCTGGGGAGGGGCAGCCTCAGCCTGTGCCCCCCAGTCCCACATCCCCCAGCCCTCCCAGCCCCAGCTCACCTAAGCTGATGTGCAGGAGCAGCTGGGCCTGCTTAAGCTCCACTGTGATATAGTCACCCTGCGAGCCCTCGCCATGCATCAGCACTCCATTCTGCTCCAGCGTTTTGAAGTTGAAGGAGATGTCATCCTCAAAGGTGCTGATCCTCTTGGCCCGGAAGCGGTAGGAGATGGCATCATCACCATCGAAGAAGAGCACGTGGGACCCTGGGGGGAGGAGAGCAGCCCCGGGCACTTCGCTGCCCACAGCAGCAGGTGTCCCAGCACGGGGAATGCCAGAGCTGGCTGCAGACTGCTTGGACCCATTCCCCTCTGGGAAAGGGTTTTCTGGGCATGCTGGGGTGTAGGGTACTGGAGCCCCTGGGCTGGTTACTCACGGTAGGGGCAGCCATAGAGGCCCAAGCGCAGCCCAATCTTCCCACGTGGGTTCCAGGCCACCGGGATGATGCGGATGTAGCGTGCGAGGATGGGGTAGTGCAGGTCGTGCCGCACCACACCACTCTCGTTCACGTTCCCAAAGAATGTCTGTGGATGAATGACTGCCATCAGCACCTTGCCCCAGGCTGGGGGTCTCTGCTTCCCTCAGGTGGCCTCTTTCCACAGAGTCCCCTGGGCATCCCCGTACCCAGTTGCTGCCCTGCTGGAAGAAGGGTTTCCAGCTGGTGGGGTGGTCTGCAAAGAGCACGATGTAGCGCGTCAGCCAGTCGTAGGTGTTGAAGGTTCCCTGCGTGGCCACAGCATTGATCCGGTGCTTTTGCATCAGGTCGATCTGGAGCCAGGGCTGTTTGTCTCGGGGGTCGGGGGACCAGCCACTGGTACCTGCAAGGTGGGAGTGGCTCAGCTGGCCCCACGGCCCAGGGACCCAGCAGCTCCCGGCTGGGAGGGGGCTGCCTGCTCAGTCCCACTGCATCACCCACTGCGGGTGGGAGCTGGAGGGCTTTAGGGATCTCCCCCCCACACTCCAGGGGGGTGCTGAAGGCTGTGCCATGGGCACTTGAGGACCCCCTCAGCCCCTCATAAGACTTTGCAGGGGCACTCCCTGCCCGATCTGCACCCCAGTGCCGCTGGGGACTCACTGTGCAGCCGGGCAAAGCTGGCCGAGTAGAAGATGTTGTATCTGGAGGAGGCACCGAGCGATGAGGAGTAGAGAGGAGCAACCAGCTCATCGTAGCAGGGTCCTGAGGGAAGAGTGGGGCTGGCAGTCAGGCTCGGGGCACTGAACCTGACCGTGTCCTCGTGGCAGCACCCTCGGTCCCTGTGGACCCCCGAGGGCTCTGTGGATCCTATGGGTTCTGGGGACGCCGCGGCCGGCGGCGTGGCGGGTCCCGCTCTCCCCTCCCACTGCAGCGGAGCGGACACACCTCTGCGGGCCCCGGCGCCCGCTCCAGCCGCCTCCGCACTGACGTGGGCGCCGGGACCCCACCTGCCCCGCCCTGCCCCACCCCTGGCAGAGCCCCACCGGTCGGGCCAGTGGGACCCCAGGGAGGGGGAGCGTTTGCCGCCCCCCAGCCCTCACTACAGGGCCAAGGCGCCCGTGATGCAACACCCCCTGTCTGCTTCCCCTCTGCCTGCATCTCCCTGCCTGCATCCTCCTTGCCTCATCCCTCCCTGCCTCCATCACCGCAGCTCGCGTATTCCAGGGCCCTGGGGGAAAGTGGCCGCAATGAGGTGCTCTGTGAAGCCGAGACCTTGCCAGTCCCCGTTCCCGGGCCCCCACCTACCCGGGCCCGTCCCCATCCCGGCGCAGCCCCGGGGGACCAGGTCGTGTCGGCGGCGCTGGCCGAGGTGCTGGCGAAGCTCGACCGAGTCACACCGGGCTGCACTTTTCCCGTCGGGATGCCCGGACACGGGATGCCCGGAGACGGGATGGGACCAGGCCGGAGATGCCGATGCTCGAGCCCCGTCTCCACTGTGGACGTGGGGCCGCGCCAGGCGAAAGAATGAAGCCGAGCGGGACAGGTGCCCAGGGCACCCCTGGGCATCCCCGGGCAGCCTGGATCCCCTAGAGGCTCCGGCTGGGTGCGGTGTCACCCTCGGGGGAGCTATGGGGGGAGCCCCGGGGCAGGGTACGAGTGGGGGCGCCCGGACGTCCGTTTCTGTCGGTGACCTTGGGGACGGCGCGGACCGGGTCACCGGGGGATGTTGGGGCATGCCCGGGGTAGAACGGGGGATGCCAGGGAGAATGGGGGCAGCGGGGAAGGCTCGAGGGGCCGGGGTGGCTCCGGGGCGCGGGGCCAGAGCAGCGGGCGCGGTCCCGCAGTGCGGAGTGGCCGCTCTCGGGGCTGCGGCCCCACTTACGTGCGAGGCAGCCGGGGCCGGTGGGCAGAAGCCCGGCGCAGGCGGCGAGCAGGAGCCCGAACAGGCGGCGAGGGCCCATGCTGAACCCCGAGCGCCCCGAGCGCCGCCGCTCCCGGTGCTGCAGCCGCGCGGCGGAGCAGGGCCGGCGGCGGAGCGGGGCCGGCGGCTCCGCCCACGGGGCGGTGGCGGGGGCGGTGGCGGGGGGGGGCGGCCTCGGGACCGGGGAGGGGGCGCGTGGACCCGGCTGGGGGTAGCTCAGAGCTTCGACCCCCACAGGCTTGCCCCTCTGCCGCTCCTCCAGAGATGCTCCCGCCGTGTCACCCGGTTTCCCCAGTCCTCGGCGCCGGGCCCAGCTCAGTTAGCGCCCCCCCGTGCTGTGGCCGGTTCTCGTGCGGCGGCCTGCGAAGGCTAAGGCTGGGCGTGCGTGGGCAGCTCGGGGCAGACACGAGTGAGTCTGCACGGGGAGCTCCTGGGCACCACCTGCAGCCTTCGAGCCCCGCCGTGCCCAGCCCTGCCCAGAGTCCTTGCATCGGGCTGGATTCCGTGAACCCCCCAGCCCTGGGTCTCCTAGAGATGTGATCCTCCAGTTATGGCTCCCCCCAGATGTGACCCACCTAGACGTGGCACAGCGTTTGCAGCAATGGGGGGTAGCGGAGGGGGGGAGGTGGAGCGGTGCCCGCCCCCTCCCATAGCAGATGGGGCAGACTTTTGTAATCAAGCTGCAGATTAAGGGCTGCAGGTTTTGGGGTCACAGTTCTCCCCCGCGGTGCAGAAGCTGGGATTTAGCCTGTGTCTGTTCCCAGACATCCCAGACACCCACGGAGGGGGCAAAGGGCTGTCAGCCACCTGGCCTACATACCCTGCCTGACCCACAGACCCTACGGTACCAAACATTCCCCTGTCTCTGTGAGGACTCCTCTCTCCTCTCAGGAGTCCCAAGCCCCACTCCGAGGGGTGGGGATGCACTGGGATCGCTGGGTCCAAGCAGGGTCCTGATATGGGGCTAGAGCCACTGAGCCAGCCAGTGTGAGTGTCACCTGCAGGCAGCGGCTGCCGGGGCTGTTTCCTGCTCAGGCAGAACGGAGGTCGGGGTGAAAGAGGGAACAGAAAGGCACAGCTGTGATGAGGTTGTGGAGCAGCTGGGAGCACTCCAGGATTTCTGCTACTGGGAGCTGGAGCCGTGTGCCAGGAATGAGGCCAGCAGCCCTTCTGACCCCCAGACACTCACAGCACCTCTCAGCCATACCCAGGAGAGCCACAGCCTCACCTGGCCTCATCCTGACACCCCAGGGGTGCTGCCTACTTCATCCACAGGAAACTGGCCTCTGCCCAGTCCCACTCCAGCCAGAACCCATCAGTTTTACAGCCTTGTGGGCACCAGCAGCAAGCTCCTGGGGCTAGCAGGAACTATGCCTGCTCCCCATGCCTGGATGGAGGCAGCTGGGGAGGCGAAAGCAGAGCTGGAATAAGCCACAGCAAAGTCGACTGTATCAGGGAGAAAGGGGGATTGAAGGATTAGTGCTGTAAACAGCACAAACCCATCAAAGCCAGGGATCAATTTGCTCCTACCCTGGGGAGAGGAAAGTGGGTCCTCTGCCCACAGGAAATAATCTGTCCTTTAATCAGGAGCTGGGAATTCTGTTGTCAACAACCAGCAAGATGCCTGCCCAGTGCCACAGGGGTGAGGGGGTACAGGGGCATGGAGATACAGAGGCGTGGGTTGTAGGAGTGCAGGACAGAGCTGGGACACCTGAATAAGGGAGGTGTCCCGCACCAGTGGCCACCCTAGTTCCTGGAATTGCCACGCTTCCCATCAGGATGAGCCGTTCCTGAACCAGACACAGCTCTGCTGGTCGCTGTGGATCAGCATGCTCGGCTTATTGGCAGCCCAGAGCAGCCCATGCTCCACTCCTTGGCCCTCCACTCCTTCCCTCTGGCCTCAGAGAGGCAGCCCTTCAGGAGCCACAAACAGCCCTGGCGTGGGCAGGGCTCTCCTGCATGCACTGTGGTCCTTCAGTCAGACACTACTTCTCCCATCAGGGTACTCCAAGGCTTGTCCCCCAGCTCTGAGCGGAGCTGCTATTTCTGTCCCAAATACGCAGGTGCTGCTCGCCAAGCCAGCCACAGGACAGGCTGTGGCACGGGGTTACACCTGCCGCTTGCTTTCCTCCCACAGGGCAGGGCTTGTGCTCGGCACCGCTCTCGGTATCGGCAGCAGCTTGTGATCAAACCACAACTCGCAGAGCTCTGAGACACCAACAGCCCCAGAGCCACGGGCCAGTGGAAGGGTCTGGCTGCACGATGCAGGAGCAGGTGAGTGGGCCGTGGAATGGAGGGGTTTGTGGAGGGCTGGGTGGGTGCTACCCTCCCTGGCTCTTCTTGTTGCTTCTAAACACTTCTCTTATGGGCTGGCTGGGCTCAGACTAAAAGACAAAGCCCCAGGGAACATAGGGCAGCACCCGGTGCTGCAGGTCTCTGAGGCCTGGAGCAGGGGTAGAGCTGCAGGAGCTGCTGGGGAGTCAGTGTGCTCTGGAATGGGTGGTGGGATGAGGGCAGCCCACCTGGGCTCACTGGCAGATTCCAGAGAAGAATTGCTCTGTGGCACAGCCATGTTGGATGGTGAGCTGTGTGGCTGCAGCACTGTCCCTCCATCCCAGAGAAAGATCAAGAGACTGGGAGCAATGTGCATAGCTACAAGGCACTGAGACAACTCTGGAGTGGGCAGTTTGGGGCTGTGCCAGCACTGGGATCTTTGAGGCCATAAATGGGTGAGTGGGTGCTTTGGGCAGCCCCCCACGCACACTGCAAGGATGCAGGTAGAAACCTTCCCGAAGCACCCACTTGGGGATGGAGTCCTGAAGGGACCTCAGGAGCAGCTCCCCCATGGAGGGGCCATGGTTAGCTTCTAGGACGTGGTGCTGGTGGCAGGAACCCCGTGGCCAGGGTCACGTCTCCCTCCCAGCTCTGTGTTCAGGGGAAGTGCTCAGCTGTTCTCGCAATGACTGAGCGCAGCAAGCCTGCAGCTGCCTTGGGCCGAGTGTGAGACAGAAACTGCATAGAGTGCAGGGCCAGGGGAGGGGATGGGTCTGGGGAAGGAGGCCTGTGGCTGCTGCCTCTAAGCATCCCTTGCTCAGATTTGCACTTCACAGGCGACCCTCATCCCTATCATGATGGAGCCAACTGCCACCACTGACTTCTACCCCTGGGAGTACCAGACCTCATGGGAGGAGGGCATGCTGCCCGAGCTCTGTGAGAAGCAGGCAGTGCAGGATTTTGCCCGTGCCTACCAGCCTGCTGTCTACCTGCTGCTCTCACTGCTAGGTGTGGCGGGGAACGGGCTGGTGCTGCTCACGCACACCCGCTACCGCCGGGCACACAGTGTGACTGACGTCTGCCTCCTGCACCTTGCCCTATCCGACCTCCTGCTTCTCCTGACGCTGCCCTTTGCCGTCACCTACACGCTGCAGGACTGGTCCCCAGGCACGGCTGCCTGCAAGGCACTGCAGGGCCTCTATGCCCTCAACTTTTACAGCGGCTTCCTCTTCCTCACCTGCATCAGTGTGGATCGCTATGTGTCCATCGTGCAGGTGCCAGCTGCCTGTCGCCTGCGCCCGAGGGCTCGCCGTCACGGCTGGCTGACAGCAGGACTGGCCTGGCTGCTCGCCATGCTGCTGGCACTGCCCCAGTTTGTCTATGGCCAAGCGGAGCAGCACCAGGATCTCCAGGTCTGCCGAGTTGTCTTCCCCAGGGCAGTCTCACGAGTGGCCCGGGGGACCACTAACCTGGTGCAGGTTGTGCTGGGCTTCGCGGTGCCCTTCCTGGTGATGGCGAGCTGCTATGCAGCTGTGGCCAGAACGCTGCTGGCAGCCCGTGGTGCCCAGCCTCACCGGGCGCTGCGGGTGCTGCTGGCCCTCGTGCTGGTGTTTGTGGCTCTGCAGCTGCCCCACAGCCTGATGGTGCTGCTGGACACGGCTGAGCTGCTGGCCAGCTGGGAGACGACCTGTGCCCAGAGCCGCCGCAAGGACCTGGCACTGCTGGTGACAGGGGGACTGGCCTACCTGCGCTGCTGCCTCAACCCCCTGCTCTATGCCTTCCTGGGCCAGCGCTTCCGCCGGGAGTTGTGGCTGCTGGCGAGTGATGCTGGCTGCGTGGGACCCCTCGAGCCGCGCTGCCCTGGCTGTCCCAGTCCCCGACGGCGGACATCACTCTCCACCTGCCAGGACATTATGTAGGGACGTGGCACTCATGGCCGGGGCACAGACCAGCACCTTGGGGCTTGTATCCTTTGTGGCTCTTCAAGTAGACCGTCGTTCATGCACCGACTGCTCGGGCCCCAGCACAGTAGCCTGGAAGGGGAAGCAAAGCACCACCCGCACGGTGCCTGCGCACACGTTGGCAAGAGCAGCCCCACAGCACACAGAAGCCCTGCCTGGGCGTCTGCTACCCCGCAAGCCCGTGGGCCGGGAGGACCACGCGATGTCACGCCTGCTGCAGTGAGACTGTGTGATGTCACCCGTGCTGCAGGGCACCATGCAGTGTCACGCGTGTTCTGCCCGGTGTCGTACATGCTGGGGGAGGCTCTGCAGTGGCGGTGAGTTCGGGATGGACGCGCACAGGAGAGCCCGAGGGAGCAGCTGGTTCCCCTCTCACAATAAATCCCGGTCGAGCCTCGCTGCCCGAGCACCATCTCCATGTGGACTAGGGCTGGCCCGGGGGACTCTGTGCCACTGCCGCCGTGGGGTTTGCTGCGACGGGGAGCGGGGAGCACTGCCGGAGAGAGGCCTGCAGGCGGCGCCAAAACCCCACCCGTCATGTCTCTGCTTGTCCTCGCCTGTCCCCGCCTACCCCCGCGGCTCCGCCTGGACACGGAGGAACCAGGCCGGGGACCGGGGCGAGGAGACAGCGCAGGGATTGGCACCGGCTCAGCGCTGGCTCTGGGGAGTTGTAGGGGCATGTCCGGGCCTGGCACCCTCGTCCCCACTGTGCGCCCTACCCGGGCAATCAGAGAGGGTATCTGGGAGCAGGAGCGGGGTCTCATCGGGCTGGTGGCAGCGGAAGCAACCCTGGAAAAAAGTGCCCTGGGTCTAGCTGGAAACCCCCTCCCGGGGCTAGGGGCCAGAAAAGCCAGAGAGACTTTCCTCTCGCCCCCTCACTTACCGCACAAGCTGCTGTGCCTTGCTAGAGCCTGTCCCCATGGCTCCCACCGGTCCTAGAGCCTGTGGCTGCAGCTGGCATGGTTCAGAAACCTCCACCCCCACGGGGCTGGCACCACATCGAGTGCCACACGGCCACTGTCCAGCAACGCCTAGGGCCGTGCAGCAGCCCTGTGCACTGGGCCAGGTGATGAAATGTGCTGAGGTGTTGGGATCGAGACAGGGCCTGGAGCTGGTACAGTGGACCCTGGACGTTCAGGGAAGCTCCTCTAGGTCCTGCTGCAGGCTGCTGCCAGCTCACCCGCAGGCTCCTGCCCTGGATTAGCCCAGTGCCAGTGGAGAGAAGACATCTCGTGGGCTGGAAACGTGATTACTGCTGATGAAGCAGCCGCGGGGCTGGGGTGATGAACTTCCGTCCCCGGCAGCCTGCGCTGACCCTGCTGCTGGCGGGAGCAAGAGCCAGATTCTGACAGTTCCTGGCTAACAGCACAGCTGTCCCCGCTCTCTGTCCAGGCAGTGGCGTCAAGCACCCTGATCCCTTCCTCTGCTGGCCCCGCAGCTGTGCCGCCATTTCCCCACATTCCCCACTATGGCAAATGGGCACTGTCCCAGCGCCCTGGTCTGCACTGGCTGCCCCACAGCAGAGCTCAGCCCCCGGCCCAGGCCCGATGCTGGCTGCGTGGGAGGAGAGCTGGCTGCCTGCGCTTCCTGCGTGAGCATCCCAGCACCGCAGGGGCCCAGAGCCGGTGTTAACCCAGCAGCTGTAGCAGAGCTGCTTAACCCCTGCTGGGGATCCGGCAGCGGGGCTGAGGCTAGGCGCTGCCATGGCGTACAGGGTTCGGGGGTACCGCAGACTCTGTGCCACTGGGCAAGGCCCTGGGCCAAGTTCAAGCTGTGGTGCCTCACTGTGGCACCGAGTATGGCCTTGCCACTAGCCCCTTCTGCCAGCTCCTCTCGTGGGAAGTCACTGCGAGAGCCGGTGGTACAGGCCCACCCGAGAACGGTGACCTTCTGTCCACTGGCACACGGCTGGGCACCGCAATGGCCCCAGCTGCTACCCCGGGACAAGAGTCGGTGCTGCAGCACGGAGGGGCTGGAGCAACACATGACGCCGGCGCCGACGGCAGCTCGACGCCGTGCCCACTGGAGCCCCGGGTCTGGCCGGTGCCCAGTGGCAGTGCCCGCGCCGGGTGCAGGCAGTGCCCTGCGGCACCCCCGCGTGAGGCGCGCGCCCCCACCCGGCCGATGACGCAGGCGGCCGCCCCGGCGCCCCGGGAGCGCTGGCTCCGCCCCGGGCCGCGCGCAGCGATTGGCGGGGGCCGGTGACGTGCCCGGTCCGGCCCGCCCGGGGCGGCGGCGGGGCCGGTCGCGGCGGCGGAGGCCGGTGCGCGGCGGGCCGGTCCCGTCCCGTCGCGTCCCGTCCGCTACCGGCGGGGCGATGCCGTTCCCAGGCGGACTGTGGTGGTTGCTCTGCTGCCGGCAAGGCTTTACGTTGCTGCGACGGGACTACGGCGAGGCCGACCGGGAGGCGGACGGCGAGGCCGAAGAGGAAGAGGCGTCCTTCGAGCTCCGCGCCCAGGGAGACCAGGTGAGGCTGGCACCGGGCCGGGCACCGGGGACAGGCACCGGGCCGGGCACCGGGGACAGGCACCTGGCCGGGCACCGAAGCTGCGGCTGCGACCGGCTCTGCCCGGTCCCGGCTCTCTCCACGGCTGCCCTTGGTGCGTCCCCGCCGCCGTCCAGGGGATTCTGTCGGGGCGCGGGAGGGGTTCGGCCCGCCGGGTGCGGGGTGTCCCGGAGCGCCCGGAGCAGAATCGAAGGGTGTGGGGTCCGACGGAGCTGCGGCCGACGCAGGACCCTCGCCTTGCCAGGACGCCCGTCGGGTGCTGGGGTGCAGCCAGGGCTGGATGGGCAGCGGGTCCCGGTACTGCCCTGCCTTCGCCGTCTCCTTGGAACAGGGACCGTGCGGCTGCGGTGGCGGATCCCGCAGCAGGGCCGTACCTGCCCTGAGGCGCTGCCGAGGTCGGTGGGGAACGGTGCGGAGGGTCCCCGCCGGGCGGGTTCCGCAGGCCTGCCAGGGCAGGCCGGGGCCGTTCCCGGTACGAGCGTCCCGAGAGCACGTGCCGGCGCGGGCAGCAGGCCGGGATCTCTCCGCTCCGGCTGCTTCCTCTGTCTGGGGAAGAGGAGCGACGGAAACCGGCACTTCCTCCAGCCGGGCTGCGTGCGGTACGGTTGATAGTGCTGGTGGGATCCCTGCTCCCGGGTCTCCCTCCTGCCCGTCTCAGCTGCTTCCCGCACCCGGGGCCACGGAACCGTCTCCTTATCTGAAGGGGACATGGGAGCGGTGAAGGCCTGGTCTTAGCCACCGTTGGATCCTCAGCACAGCCCTGGGCTGTGCAGGGTGGTGACACCCCTGAGTTCCTCTCACTGTCACCTGGCAATGGATCCCCTTCTGCAGTGCCAGCTCCACAGGGCAGTGGACACAGGGAACAGCAGCAAGGCTGGAGCTGGGCACTCTGGGCAGTGCCAAGGGCACGGCAATGGCAGGAGCTGTCTTTGGGCTTCCCATATCCCATGAGCCATGCTGGCTCCAGAGATCCAGGCTGGCGTGGGCAGCTGTGACGCCAGCTCCCCCGGGAGCCCTTTGCTGTGGCCAGGGGTCCTTAGAAACCCGCAGCACCAGCCCCCCCCCCCTCCCCCCTTCCTGGGAGCGTGGGAGCAGCTCCTTCGTCCCTGCCACTGCAGATCCTTTCCCATTTATTTATATCCCTGAGATGGAGCCGACCGCCACCACCACTGCCTCCTCCCGTGGGCAAGGAGCTGGGCACTGTCTCCATGCCTGCAGCCGTGCAGGAGCATGCAGAGCCCTCCTCAGCCTTGGCAGCAGGGTGGTTGCTGTAGAAGCTGGCCCTGTGCATGGGCCGACACTGTGTGACAGGTGCCCTTAATGCCACGGGTCAGCAGCGGTGGCCTGCCCCGCGGCGCAGCCGTACCTGCAGTAGCTCTCCCTCCCTACCACTATTTTTAGCAGCCGTCTCTTTTTTCCTGGCGTTCCGCGGTGTGCTCTGGCCTGGCACGCCTCTGGATGCCCCTCCGGGCCGCAGCTAGCAGCAGCACCCATGGGCCTCCTGGGGCAGTGTCCACCGGTGCTGCACGTCCCTGCACCCCACTCTGCCTGACTCGGTGCCTGCCTGTGCCTGGGCTCTGCCTCGTGTCCCAGCACGTGTGCCAGGGGCACCACGTGAGTGGCACTGTCCATGTCGAGTTGTGCTGTGCGAGGAGGAACCATCCCCTGCCGTCCTCTGTCCCGCTGCGGGGCCAGGGACTTCCCTGTGCCTCGTCCCACCGCCGCGGGCAGGAAGTCAGCGGCCCCATCACAATGGCACTCTGTGCCGTCAGCGATTACTCAGCACTGACCTTGTGCAGCTCCGCACGGTGCTCAGCCTGCGGGGTCAGCCGAGGACACGCAGCCACTCTGCCCAGCCGCTGCCCCCGCACCCCCGGCATGCCCCAGCTGTGTCCGTAGGGGCATCAGAGCTCCCTGCCTCGTGGCAGCAGGATAAGAGCCTGTTCCTCGACCCAGAGTGGGGCTGACAGGTTGCCAAGGGGACATTTGTGAGTGTCAGGCTGAGGTATCTCCTTCCTTTACAGGGGTCCCTGGAGGTGAGCCTGAGCCAGCCCACGCGCAGCAGCAGTGGCTCGGAGCGGTGAGTGACCCCCTCCCTTCAGCCCCTGGGCATCACATCTCATGTGGTGCTGCAGGAGCTGAGGGCCTGGCACACCATGGCAGGAGACACTGTTGCTGGTGACACTGTAGCCCATGGGGCTGGCACCATGCTGTGCTGGTCTGTCGGGTAAAAGCTGAGAGTGCCATGCTCCATCCCCACCCCTGATGCATCCTTGGATACATCTGCGTCCCTTTGCCATGCCAGATGTCTTGGCTGCTGCAGGCTGTCAAGGGCCATGTGTGGCTACTCCTGTGCCAGGAGGCTCTGCTGGGCTATGTCTGCTGGCAGAGGCCATGTCCTGGGGTGCTGGGAAGATGGGGTGCTGGGGCACAGGGGCCTGCTCACTCCCCATCCTCCCAGCGCCGACACCGCTGCCAACATTCCTTCCTGGTTGTTCATTTTCCGAATTCCTTGGCAGGGCTGCGACTGCAAACAGCTTATTTTTAGCCAGGGTCATCTGCACCCGATGGCTCTGCTGTGTTCCCACTGTGGGGTTGTGGGGTGCCTGGAGCCCCTTGGGACCCAGCTCACCTCAGCCTCCAAGCTGGCTCCCACTCGAGGGCTGTGGTTGATACCCACAGGCACCTGCGCTCAGCCCTGTGTCGTCCCCAGGTCCCTGCTCGTTGCAGAGGAGATGCGCAGCCTAATCGTGGAGAAGGGCCCAGGGCCAGTGGAGGATGACCCTGATGCTCTGGTGAAAGGTGACCGCAGCTGTGGGCTGAGGGACTGGAGCCTCTGTCTCTGGAGTAGCTGGAGCAGACCTGGGGTGGGCAGGATTGTGTCTAGATTGTGGCTAGATCCTGTAACAGAGGAATGGGAGACACCGCTGGGCTGATGCCAGCCAGACACGGCTCTTTGCTGGGGAGCTGGTGGGACAAAGGTGCCAGTGGTGGGGGCTGAGGCTTTCCTTTCCCAGGTTGGCTGCAGCGGGAAGTGCGGAGTGGTGTGAAGACCCCTTGGATCCGGCCTCGGAAGTACTGGTTCGTGCTGACGCCAGACTCCCTGGACTACTACAGCAGCAACGAGAAGGGGGCGCGGCGCCTGGGCTCCCTGGTGCTCACCAGCCTCTGCTCCGTGCTCTGGCCGGACAAGCAGACCTACAAAGAGACAGGTAGGGTACCGACACCCTTGGGCCAGGCTGTGCCTTTGCAGCTCCTTGTGTCCCAGTCCCGAGGACCCTCTGTCCCACAGCCAAGGGACCAAGCAGAGCCCTGGAGTGTTGAGCTGGCCCGGTGGGGGTCCTCGGTGGGCAGCGGGTGAGCTGCGTGTCCCTCGCAGGCTGCTGGGGCGTGACGGTGTTCGGCAGGAAGCACTGCTACCGCCTGTACACCGAGCACCTGAAGGAGGCGGTGCGCTGGGCGTGCGCGGTGCAGAAGGTCATCGACAGCAAAGCGCCCGTCCAGACGCCCACCCAGCTGCTGATGCGCGATGTCGAGGTGGGACTGTGGACCCAAGCTGCCTGAGGCAGGGCAGGGCTGTGATGGGCGGCTGCGGTCTTGTGCCCTGGGGCAGCGGTGGGTGCCTGTGCTGGGCACTCAGTTGGGCAGTCCCTCTGCAGCTGCTACCATTGCTTTGCCCTCTCAGGAGCACCGCGGCAGCCCTGAGGTCCTGGAGCAGATTTACCGCTGCAACCCCATCCTGCGCTACACCAGCAGCCCCCTCTACGCTCCCCTGCTGCCCTTCCCCTACGGCAACCTGATCCAGAGCGGTGAGGGATGGGCAAGGGGCACAAAGCCTGGGCTGGTGGGAGCAATGGCTAGGAGCTGGGGGCTGGGCCGGGCCCCATTTGGCCCCAGGCAGGGGCACAGTGTCTGGCTGCTGGCTGGGGGAGCCTGCAAAAGCCTGTGGAGCTGTTAACCCTCATCCCGCCCTGCAGCCCCTGGCCCCCGCAGCTACACTACGCTGCGTGACGAGGCGGTGAAGCTCTTCAACTCGCTGCAGCAGCTGGAGTCAGAGCGGGACCCGGTGCCGCTGATGCAGGGCGTCCTGCAGACCTGCCTGGACCTGCCCCCGCTGGTGGACGAGATCTACTGCCAGCTGGTGAAGCAGACCACGGAGCCGCCGGCGCCAGGCGGGCAGGGCGACCTGCACTACTGGCAGCTGCTCACCTGCATGAGCTGCACCTTCCTGCCCTCCCCACCCGTCCTGCGCTTCCTGCAGTTCCACCTGGACAGGCGAGTGCTGGCAGAGCCAGCAGGCGCCAGCCGTGGCAAGGAGCTCACCAAACGCTGGGTTCCACTGGGTCGGTGCCATTGTGACTGTCTTGGGTCTCTCGCAGGACGGAGAGCAGATTCCCTGCCTCGGAGATGGCCAAGTACGCGAGCTTCATCCGGGAGGCACTGGGGAAGACAAAGGGGCGGGAGTGCGTCCCCTCCCTGGAGGAGATCCTTGTGCTGATGCGGCGGCAGGAGATGATCTGCACCGTGCACTGCCCGGGCGCGCCCGCCTGCAGCGTAGCCATCAGCTCCCACACCACGGCTGAGGAGGTGAGGGGCCACAGCTGGGCTGGGCAGGGGTCTCAGCATGTTTTTGCACACGGGGCTGGGTTGGCAGTATACCATGGGAGGAAAGGGGCTCTGGTGGGTCTCTCCCAGCTGCAGCACGGTGGAGAGGGCCCGGGGGCCACCTGCCTTTTCCTACCATGACCTGTCTGTGTCCCTTTGCAGCCCTGAGCGCCGTGGCCAGGGATGCGCGGTCACCGTCGGTTGCCTTTGTCTCGCCCAGGTGGCCCAGGAGCTGGTGTCACGCCTGGGGCTGTCCCAGAGCCCCAACCTCTTTGCACTCTATGAGCAGTCGCGGCGGCGGGAGCAGCCTGTGGGCAACACCACGCTGCTGGCCGACGTCCTCACCAGGTTTGAAAAGTAAGTATCCTGTTCTGCTGCCTATGGGGGAGAGGGGCCCAGGGGCCATGGGATGGGAGGGGGTGGAGGGCAAACACCTCCCTCTGCCTGTGCCCACACTGATGGGGCTGATCCCACCCACTACAGCCTGGCCGGAGAGGAGCGGGAGCAGGACTCGCCCTGCCGGCTCTGCTTCAAGCACTACGGCTTCCTGGACACAGACAATGTCCCGCGTGACAGCCTGGAGTTCTCCCTGCTCTTTGAGCAGGTGAGTGCCATCGGGGTGGCTGTGCCACCGTGCCACGCTGTGCCATGCTAAGGTGGTCATACCATGCTGCCTCACTTCCCCTCTCCCACAGGCACACGAGATGGTGCTGCGTGGCTACGTGCCCACGTCGGAGGAGACGCTGCAGATGCTGGCGGCTTTGCGCCTGCAGAGCCTCAACAGCGACTTCTCCACCCACGCAGCCTTCCCACGCCTGGAGGAGCTCTTCCCACCCCACGTGCTGCGTGCCCGCCTGCCCGCCCCCCAGCGCCGCGCTACTGCCAAGTGCCGAGGGGCCCGGCTGCGCGTGGGGCTGCTGGCCGGCGGGCTCTGGGGGCAGGTGTTGGCAAAGCAGCGGGCAGAGCAGGACCAGCGCCTGTGGGGCCGCCTGCGGGAGGAGGGGGCCAGCACCATGGCTGCCATCGTGGAGAAGTGGAAGCTGCTGCAGGGCATGGGCCGTCCCGAGGCCATGGCTGCTTATGTGGCACTGGTGCGGGAGTGGCCTGGCTTCGGCTCCACGCTCTTCGACGTCGACTTGCGTGTGGTGAGGCCCAGACGGGGTGGGGACGCAGCCCCGGCAGAGGGCAGCCCTGGCAGAGGACAGCCCTGACCCCTCTCTTTGCAGAGCCCGCTGGAGGCTGGGCCGCAGCGGCTGTGGCTGGGCATTGGGGCCAAGGCTGTGTCGCTCTACAAGCCGGGGGAGTTGGAGCCCCTGGACAGCTTTGGCTACAGCCGCATCTCCTCCTTCGGCGCCTCTGACAGCAGCACCTTCCGCCTCTCGGTGGAGGACCGGGACCTGCTCTTTGAGACCTCCCAGGTATGGGCAGCTGTGCCTCCACTGCTCCTTCCTCCAGGGGCCTGCAGGGTGCCAGGCCATCCTGGGTGACTCAGTGTCCCCTCTGCCTGCAGGTGGACGAGATTGCCCAGCTCCTCAACACGTACCTCACCTCCACGGGCACTCAGCAGCCACCCCAGCTCCAAGACTTGGCCACTAGCCCTGCTTCCTCAGACCCTGCCATGCTGCCCCAGGGGCTCTGCCCCAAGGCCAGGCCCTGGCTGCACCAGCCACCGGTGGGCCCCTTCCCTAGCTAGCCTAGGGGCCAGTGTGGCCATGCAGGGCGCTTGCTCCTGATGGACAGCATGGGGAGCATGGCTGAGCCTGGCACATCTGTGCTGGTGCCCAGCTGCTCCCAGAGCAGGAGCAGGGGCTCACTCCCCACACCAACGTTGCCTTTTTGGTTACTTTAATTTATTTTGAGGTGCCCGTGTTCCCCACGGCTCCCAGCACTTTCCCTGGAGGGCAGCAGGGCCACCATGCTGTGGACCCACCGTGTGCTGCCCCCAGGCCCATCCCTGTTCCTTGTATCCCAGTGCCTTTGCCTGCAGCGCTTGTGCTGCCCAGCTCTGCCTGTATCCCGGCTCCTGCTGCCCTGGGGGCTGTGCCTGGGGCAGGGGATGCTGGACAGTGCTGTTGTGCCATCGTCTGTCTGTCCGTCCTCTGAGCCCACCCCCTGGAAAGCTGCAGGCAGCTTTGGCCGAGCCCCCTCTGGGACCAGTGGGCTCCTGTGGCTGCAGCCAGGCTCTGCTGCTCTGCAGTGGCCCCACAGCCCGTGGGGGTCGTGGCACAGGGGTGGCAGCAGGGTGGAGGCTGCGGTACGGCTGAGGCTCGGCCCTTCTGTTGTCTCTGTAAAGTTTTGTCGGGGGGGGGGGAGGGGTTGCTGGTTTGTTTTTCTAAATAAATGCACAAAGGAAAGGCTGCAGCTCCTGTGCCAGGCGGGGGGTCCTGTCCTGGGACTGGGGCTCCTGTGCCAGGCTGGGCCCGGGGCAGGAGGCAAGGAAAGTCTGGGCACAGCAGGACTGGGACAGGCAGCACAGAGTGTCCTTGGGGGCAGGGACTGCTCTCCCTCTGGCCAGCACGCCACAGCCTTTGGCATTTCATCAACAGCACAGGCAGTGCTCAGGCTCCTCTGCCAGCTTCCCGGCACCCCCTGGCACTGGCTGCCTCGGGGAGGGGGGAACTGTCTTGTCCGTGGGTGCCTCAGCAGGGCTGGTGCCAAAGAGGGCGTGGGAGCCCAATGTGGCTGTGGCCAGCTGGCATTTTCAGTCTTTTGCTCTGTGCTGCAGCGCTGGAGGAAAAGGCAAATTTTCACTTTGGACTGCCTGGGCTTGGGCCTATGCAGCCCCACGCCCCCATCCCTCCATAGCTTGACTGGCAGAGCAGGCCAGGAGCTGCATCCTCCCTACCATCAAAACGAGCTGCCCCTGAGCTTGTGTCCTGCCCAGCAGTGTCATCCCATGCCTTGGGTCCAGCACTGCAAGGGCACTCCCAGCCCCTTGGCAGCTTCTCTCCTGCCAGGGCCTCTCCCCTCTGAACCATGGCTGCCGGTGCCTCTGCTCTGCCGGTCGGGTTGGCAGGGCGGTGCTGGCTGCTGTCCCTGGTCAGTGGCACAGGCAAGGCAGGGCAGGTCCTGCCAGTATTTCTGGCTCTGTTGCACTGGGCACCCAGCATAGCCTGGGCCCAGACCCATGCCATAGCCTGGCTCCTGGCTGTGGCACTGCCAGGACCTTCAGGTGAGCAGACCATGTTCCCACTGTGCCAGGACCCCAGCCCATGGGGACCAGCAGCACCTGCAGGTGCCGGCTCAGGAGCTGTGCAGACAGCATCAGTGCAGGAACAGCCTTTATTAAAGCAAAATAGCCTACAAAAATATAGCTAGAGCTGGGCCCCAGGCCTGGACTGGTGAAGGAGGAACAAGGCTCCTGCCCGGGGTGAGGACTGGCTCAGCCACACACAGCCTTTGGCCACAGGAGTCTTGTGCACCCAACCATTCGGGCCAGGCCTGTTCCAAGCTCCTCCTCGTGAGCGTTCACTCTCCTCTCCCTCGTGAGTGTTGCCCCCACGGGCAGAGGCTCTCTACCAGCACTGGCACAGCTGCCCCAGTCCCACCCTGGGTCAGGGCACGAAGTGGAGCAGAGGCTGTCCCCCACCGAGGGTGTTCAGGGGGAGAGCTGCTTCCACAGAGGAGCGCAGCGTGAGCGGCCAGCGCAAGCTCCACCGCGCCCGGGCAGCGCTGAGGGGTGCTAGAGGTGTGCGCGGCACAGACTGAGCTCTGCCGAGTGCACGGAGGCGTCCGTGGGAGCCTCCTGTCCCCGCGGGTCGCTCACTGCTCCTGCGTGCCCCAGGAGATGTAGTCCGGGCGCGTGGCCGCGTGGTACTCGTCGATCAGCTGCTGCACGATCTCCCGGGAGTTGTCCAGCTCGTCGAAGTTGTCCTTGAAGATGTCCTCCTTGCGGAACTGCTCCAGGAAGGCCTCGCGCTTGCGCAGCTTGTCGTACTGCCGGCACGTCCGCTCGAACAGCTGCGGGGCAGCGGCGCTCAGCACACAGCTGCCCGCCGCCCCAGCGCCTCTGCCAGCAGGAGGCAGACAGGGCCGGCAGGGCCATAGCTGCTGCCTTACACTCAGACAGCCGTCAGGGTCCCCTCTTGCTCCAGGGTTGCCTTTGGCCAGGGAGAGGGAGTCCTGCTGCAGCCTGCTCCTGGGAGAGCAGCTCTGGGGTGCAGCAGAACTGATGGGAGCCCAGAGCAGAACCAAGCCATGCCGAGCCCCAGCTGGGAGCTGCCCACCCTCCCCTCATCG
Source organism: Pogoniulus pusillus (assembly GCF_015220805.1). Classification (NCBI taxonomy): domain Eukaryota; kingdom Metazoa; phylum Chordata; class Aves; order Piciformes; family Lybiidae; genus Pogoniulus; species Pogoniulus pusillus. The sequence goes on along the minus strand of NC_087303.1, from coordinate 3,662,213 downwards.
GCAGGGCCTGTGGTGGCTGCGCAGAAGCCCTGGAGCAGGTGGGTGTGTGACTGGCAGGACATCAGATACTCCAAGGATAGCAGAGCTGCAGCTAAGGGACCATGGCACTGCCTGGAGCAGGGGAAGGTGCTCACCGAGGAGATATTGGTGTGGTTTGCCATCATGAGGCCGCTGACACGGTGCGCGGACGGCAGGTAGGGTGACTTGCGGGACAAAGCCACCTGGATGCTGGCAGGACCCCAGGGGATGAAGTTGGCCAACTTCCGCTCCCGGATCCGCTGCAGGCTCTTGTGAACCTGATGGGACAAAGAGGCAGCAGACAGTGGGCAAAGCAGCCTGGTCCCAACAGCCCCAGGAGCTGCTCCTCATGTCAAGGTGGCAGGGAGGGGTGCTCTCCCTGACAAGGAGGGTCCTTCCTGCGAGGATGGGGTCCACACAGGAGCAACCTGAAACCCATTCTTGGGCATGACTTGGTCTCACCGCAGTGTCCCTACACAGCAACTGTGCCCTTCCCTGGCACGCTGTGCCATCACTGTCACGACCTGGGAGCTCACCTGCGTAGGATCCACCTCCCCCTGGATGATGTTGAGGATGGCAATGTAGCAGTGGTTGGTCTGCCTGTCTCGCCCAGTGGACACCATCACGTTTTTTGGCTGTAGCAATCTCCTCATCACATCCAGCACAGTGGTCTTCCTCACACTGGCCACCTGCAAATGCCAGCCAGGGCTCAGGGCAGCAGCCATGCCATGCCCTCACCCTCCTGCTGCCCTGCACACGCACACAGGAGCAGAGGGCAGCTGGATGCAGAAGCCCTCACCCTGGGGATGGAGCTACATGCAAAGCCACATGCAGGACAGGGAAATGCGCAAGTCACACTATGGGCACAGCCAGGCTGAGAATCAGAGCGCTGGTGGAGGCTGCAACACAAGGGCAGAGCTGTCCCCAGTAGCACAGCAGGGGCTGGGGACAATGCTCAGCTGAGAATAGAGGGACAGAGCTGGTTCATGTTGCTGCTGTCAGACCTCTGTCCTGCTGCCTATGCTCCCACAGGGCTGGGGCATACGACAGGAGTTGTTCTCTGCCCACCTTGCCCTGTGCTGAGCCCATGGGGAGAGCAGCCACTGCAGTCTCCAAAGGCTGCCACGGGCTTTGCCCAGCCAAGGGGCCACAGTCAAGGCTGGCACCCAAAGGGGTGCTCATGACAGAGAGCTTGGTGATGGCAGCCCCACTCCAGGCACTGTCTGAGCCCCTCCACTCCTCCTAGCACACTGCACACGGGGTACCCTTTTCAGAGCCAGCAGCTTCTCAGATTTGCTTCTCTGAGTAACATCCTGAGGAAGCACAGACAGGAGAGGAGAACAGCAGCTGTCAGCTGGGAGCGGAGCCATGGTCAGCACCGGTGAGTGCCTCACAACTGCCCCATCTTCCCCAGAGAGGGAGTGGGCACTGGCTTGGGGACAAACTAAGCGGCAGCTGAAGGGTGGCAACTCCCTCCCTGAACACAGATTACGCCTTGGGAAGGGGCTGATGCCTGCATCAGCCTTGAAACACCAAAGATCCATAGGGTTCTATCCTGAAGGGCCCAGGCCGGTGCCCACATGATTTCCAAGAGCAGCTATTGTCAGGGCAGGGGCTGGCACCACCACCACACCAATGTCTGCAGCAGGTAACCCAGCACAAGCTTGGCTGCTGCTCGCATCTGACTCCTGTCACATGTGGTGGTGTCACCTGGTGAGGACACGGTCCCGGCATGTGGAAGACACCACGCAGCTGCCAGCAGGGCTGTGGGCCCGGCAGCTGCAGGAGGTGAGCTGGCAGGTGCTGCTGCCCTCGGGGAAGGGCAGGGTGCCGGCGGGCACTCACCGACTGGTCGGTGGTGAGCGGTGTGTAGCCAGTCATGAGGAAGTGCAGGCGCGGCGTGGGGATGAGCGAGGCAATCAGCCCGATCAGGTCGTTGTTCATGTAGCCAGGGTACCTCAGCGTGGTGGTGCTGGCAGACATGATGGTGGAGACCTGCAGGTGGGCACAGGGTCAGCAGCTGCACTGCCACGCAGCACGGCCAAACTCTGCAGCATTCACAGAGCTGCTCCTGGGTGGGGCACAGGACCCCAGGTCCTGGCTGCCCACTGCTGAGCACAGCCCATGGAGCAGGTTCAGCCCAAAGTGAGCAGTGAGGGGATGCCCTGTACCAGCTTCTCCAGGGGACAGGGAAAGGCCTCACCAGCTGGTTGATCTGGGAGAAGGATGGGTTCTGGATGTGCAGCCGGTCTGTGGCAATCCGGTTCAGGGCTGTGTTGTCCAGGACCACCTGCAGGAAAAAGCTCAGCTCTGTGGAGACCCTCGGGGCAGCCCTGGCCACACGTCTCAAGGGCGCCAGCTCAGCCAGCACAGCCCTGAGTGCTGCTCACCAGTCTGTGACAGGTGGCAGGGATCTGCCAGCCCAGGCACTGACTCATCTGCAGAGCGTAACTGACACTGTCAATGGAGCTGTGCCCCAGGCTGGCTACGCTGCCCAGCACCCTCCCTAAGAGCTTTGCCTTGGGCCAGCTCCTCACAGCACCCACCAGCCCTAGCACCTCTGGCACAGCTGCTCCTGCCCTGCACAGACAGAAGGCTGCAGAGCAGAGGACAGCAGCCAGTCGCTGCTGCCGTGGGAAGGTCTTCTGGGTCCTGAAGGGGGAATGCCAAGCTGGGCAGCTCAGCTGAGGTCAGCTCAGAGGCCTTGTTCCCAGAGACACCACATCTGCTCAGTGCTGGACTGGAGTGCACCCACTGCTGTGCCCAAGGCTTTAAAGGAGTACTGCAGGCTGCTGTGTACTCCACACAGCTCCAGCAAAGGGCACAGCCAGGTCTGAGCAGCTGGGACAGGGCTGCCCCAGGAGCTGGCCACAGGGCTGGCAGCAAGCAGCAGGCTCTCACCACGCAGTCAGCATTCTGGGTCAGCCTCTTCAGCGTCAGCAAGGAGTTGTAGGGCTGGACAACAACATCACTCATCTCATCCTGGTTTGGGAACACCGAGTAGGTCTCCACCAGCTTCTTGGGATACCTGGGCAGAAAGCACAGCCACCCGAGGGTTAACAGCACCAGCCAAGGCTCTCTCCTCCCACTAGCTCCCTTCACTGCCCCCAGGGCTCAGGACAGCAGTGAGTCACCAGCCTGCCCCAGCCTGCCGACAGAGTCGGCTTCCGGAGAGAGGATTTGTCCCAGCAGTGCCTGCCCCAGCATTGGAGGAGCTGCCAGAGGAGCTGGGGGCCAGGCTGAGCCACTCTCCCTGAGAGGCTGCGAGCTGCAACAGGCAGGGACAGCAGCACAGAGCCCACAGCTCCAGGCTCCCACCCCGAGCAGCCAGGGTGCCAGAAGGCAGCTGCCAGATAAGGGTGGCTGAGGAAAGGCAAAGTCTGGACAGCAGAGTCCAGCCCTAGAGCCTCTGAAGTCCCCAGGCGTATCAGGAGCCATCCCGCTCCCGCTCCCGGGCAGCGTGCCAGGCATTGCACAAGGCACTGTTTGGGTGGGGGTGGTGGCTCTGAGTCAGCTCTGCAGCTTTCTTTTGGCAGCGTGCCCGGCAGGACCAGGCTTTGCCAGAGGGCAGGGGCCTCACCTGTCATTCAGCCTCTCCAGCAGGTAGGAGCCCAGCCCAGAACCTGTGCCACCGGCGATGGAGTGGCAAAGCACAAAGCCCTGGAAGGAAGCAGAAGGCAGGCAGCTGGCAGCCCAGCTCAGCCCAGGAGCTGTGCCACAGCCAGCACAGCCTTGCCAGCCGTGGTGAGAACCCTCCTGTGACAACCGAGAGCATGAGGCTGGCAGCCGCCCAGGGGGGACCCCTGACTCTCCCAGACAGTGACAGCCAAGGCTCCTCAGGCCACTTCTGCTGTGCAGGTGGACTCCACAGCTCCGAGCACACAGCTGCTGCTCAGAAGCCTCCTGCTCTTCTCTCATCCCAGCGCAGACCTCAGAACACCTCCAACCTCACCTCCAGGAGGTACCAGCCCTTGCCCCACGCCCTCCACTGCCTTCCCCTCCTGCTGCACTGCCCGAGGCCATACTCCCTCTACCCAGGTTCAGGGCAGTTGCCCCTTGCTGCACCTCCCACAGAGGACTCTTGGACCTTCTGCTCACTTGTTTGACAACGACATTTTCTTGTCCCCTGTTGCCATCTGACAACCTGACACAAATGCCAGGGGGCCCAGCACAGGAAATGGGGGTACAGGGATGGTGGACAGGTCCTGCCAGAGGCACACAGCAAAGCAGCCAAAGAGCTGTTGGTGCCCTGCTGCCCCTTTACCTCAGCTGAATAAGAAATGAAGCTGCAGCTGCCTGTGCCCATTCTGTGGGTTCCAGAGCACCCAGCAGCTTTGAGCCTAAACCTTCCTGCTGGCAGCTCCCTGCTCCGCTCCACCTATTCCTGCACGGCCTTCCTGACCCATGGGGCCTGTCCTGCAGGATAAGCTGTGTGTGTCCTGCTTCAGCTCATGGAAGGAGAGCCACAGGAGGGAGCTGGAGGGGGGCAATGAACAACCATCATAATTCCAAGGCAGTGTTTCAGGAAGAGCAGGTGGTAAGAAGTTTTCTGGGCAAGTTGGGCAGATGTGGTACTGCTGGGTAAGGTCTCCTTTCCCTAACTCCCTGCCTACCTGTTCTCTGCTCCACACCTAAGGCCAAGCCAAGCACATGTGTGTGCACCAGGGGACTGTGCCCAATCTCAGAAAACCCCAAGCATGGCAGCTAGACTCAAATCCCAGGACTTACTTACTTCCAAACTGTCGCTGCCATCAGCTTCTCTGTCTATTATATCAAAAATATCTTCGTGAATTTTTTCCCCCTGCAAGAGAGACCAGAGCAGATTTTGCTCCTTTCCCACACAAAGCGCAGCAGAGCTTCTCCAGCCAGACTGGCAGGGTGACCCTGCACCCAGGGAGTCACAAAGTGTCAGTCCTTGCCAAACCTGGGGGCATCCTCCAGGAGCCGCCCACCGAGCCTGCCACAACAAAGCCTGGCGCCTCGGGGGGGTGCCCCGCAGCGCCGCAGCCGGTACCTGCGAGAAGCCGCTGGCCCAGTTGTTGCCGGCGCCGCCGCCGTGCTCAGACAGGTAAATGTTCTCGGGGTTGTAGAGGTTGGCGTACGGGGAGTTGAGGATGGAGTGGATGACTCGGGGCTCCAGGTCCAGCAGCACGGCGCGTGGGATGTAGTGCTCATCGTCTGCCTGCAGCCAGGGGCAGGGACAGTCTCAACACCACCACCCGGGGGGCAGGGAGGCTCCTTCCAGGCAGCCCCTCAGTGCTGCAGCAGCTTTGTGCAGTCAGAGCCGAGCCCAGCTCTCGGCGGGCGCCAGGGAAGGCTCTTCCCTAAGGGGCTCAGCTGGCAGTGGTGACGTCAGGCGGTGGCTATGGCAGCCTCCTGTCTGCCTCCACACCGTGCCCGTCTCCAGGAGCGCGGGCGGGGGCGCTGGCATCGTGCTGAGGGGCAGGAGCCCTCAGGAGAGGCTGCCATGCAGAGCAGCCTGCGGCCAGTGCCAGCCCTGAGCTGCCTGAGCAGGAGGCAGAGCCACAGTGGGCACAGAAGGCCCTGCTGGGGTTCATTCTAGTGCCCATCGCTCCGGCGGCGAGGGCAGGCAGAGGCTGCATGGGGAAGAGTCGGGACCGGTGATACCTGGTAGAAGAAGACGTCCTTGCGGTCGGTGCCCTCGGTGGCGAACTCCTCCACGATGCCCTCAGGGCTGATGCCATGCTCGGCACAGAGCTGCTTCCAGAACTCGAACCCGACTGGGGGGGGGGAGGGGGCACGGTCAGAGGGGCCGGGCCAGGGCAGAGCCTGAGGCATCCCCGGTCTCAAGGCCCAGCCCCATCTCGGTACGCCCCGCCCCGGTCCGATCGGCCTCGCCCGCGCCTCCTCCAGCATCCTGGCCCCGCCCGGGGCGCGCTCCCTCGACCCGCTCCCGCCGCCGCCGCCGTCCCCGGGCGCCCACTCACTTTGGTTGCCGCACTGGCCCAGCTGCAGAGTGATGATCTCCCGCGGCATGGCGGCCGAGGCGCGGTCCGGTGCGGCCCGGTTGGGCTCCGCTCGCCGCCGGCCTCAGCTGCGGCCGCGACTCCCGCCCCGCGCCAGCCGCCCCGCGCGTGCGCACCGCCCGCTTCCGCCCGGCCCCGCCCACTTCCGGCCGGCGCCGGCCGCGCCTGCGCCAAGATGGCGGCGCCCCATAGGGCCTCACTTCCGGCGCCGCGGGGGCCGCCATGCCGGCGCCGGGCGGATGTTGATGCCGAGCGGCAGCGATGGCGGCGGCGGGGCCCGGCGGGCCCGGGGAGCGGCAGCGCAGGGTGCAGGCACTGAGCGCGGCTCTGCGCGACCGCCTGGGTCCCTACGAGCCGCTGCTGAGCGCCGCGCAGGCTGCGCTGGTGTGGGAGCGGCCGGGCCGCAGCGCGCTGTGGTGGGCGGCAGCGCACGGCCTCTTCTGGTGAGCGGCGGCGGCGGGGCCCGGGCGGGGGCGGCAGGGGCAGGGTCCGGGTCCGGGTCCACTCCCCCGCGGGGGGCTGCGGGGCCAGTGCCGGTGCTGACAGGCTGCGGCAGGGCGGGTGCGGGCGGTCCCGGACCGGCTCCCCGCGGAGCGCCGCGGGCTGCGGGGGTTTGTCTGCCGCCACCCCCTCGGGGCCCCGGGGCTCGGTGGGCGCAGGCGGCGAGGGCTGGTGCTCTGCACAGCAGCACGTCCTCGGCTCCTCGTCCTCTCCTCTGGGCCCTGCACAGCCTCCGGGCAGGAGAGCTCCGGTCCGTGCCGAGCCGCCGGGACCCCGTGCCGGGACCCCGTGCCGGGTGCGAGCAGCTAACGGCTGAGCCGGGACAGGGCAGCTGGTGTCGGTGTCTGAGAGCCTGGCCTGTGCCAGCAAACGAGAGGGGACCTGGGAATGCTGATGTCTGCTGCAGCTCTCTCTCAGCTTGTTTTCCCTGTTATCTAATCGGCACACCCCAAGCCCTTCTGCGGGCAGTAGAGGAAGGGCAGCAGAGAGCCTGCCTCAGCCTGAGCTGAGGAGCCCTGCTGGGCCCGGGGCTGTGAGCCAGGGCTGGAAATGGCAGGAGCAGACAGACACAGATCCCTAAAGCAGCCCAGTGGATGCTGGCTGTTGGCACTCCTCTGTCTCTGATGCCAGTGATTGGTTTGGAGTTGGTTTGTGTTGCCCCTTTTGTGTGTGGCACAGACCTGGTCGGGGCTGATTTGTTTGTTCCTTCCTCACAGGTTTTTTGCTCTGACTTCTCTTCGCTTGCTCTTCCTGGTCTCGCTCACCCTTATGGTAGTCGTTTGCTTAGATCAGTGGAAGCACAAAATCTGGCCTGAAATTGGAGGTAAGTCACAACATTTGAGTGGGTTGCAGCTAATGAAGTACCAGTTTAAAGCCCAGGAGTGCAAGCTGCACCCTGCCAGAAGTTAAACAGTGAAGGTCCTGGGGCTTCTCTTCGTGAGCCTAGAAGCAGGCAGGAGTGCTGTAGGTGTGTCCTTGGTGGGGCTGGTAAACCCTCACCAGTGTACACAGGAGAAGAGGTTTTTGTGCTGGTGACACTGGTGCCTGTCTCACGGTGGGGAGGCTGAGCTGGTGTGCATGAGGCAGCCCAGGCTCAGGCAGTGATTCATCTCCTGGGCCTTGGATACCAGAGCAGGAACTCAGAGCACACATGGAACATGTCTGGATTTCTCCTCAGGATCTCTCATCAACCAGCTCCATGGTTTGGGACACAGTCCCAGTCCTGCTGTGGAGCAGAGCTTTGGAAGGGCATCCTCGTGGCTGTTCACAAAGCTTGTCTGAAGCTCTCAGCAAAGCAGTTTCTGATGCTGATGTGCTCAGAGGCACTGCCCTCTGTAGCAGCTCAGGGCTGGCTGTGCACAGCCAGGCTGCTTTTGAAGCAGTGTGGATGCTTTGCATGCCCCCAGGGTGGTTCCCGAGTGAGCTCCCAAGAACAGCTCCTGCTCTTCTCTAGTTCTTGAGAAGACATTAAAGCTTTCCCTGGTTTCTAGCAGCAGTTTGGCTCAGACTCTGTAGCTGGAATGTGAGTTACAAGGAGGTGTCTGCAGCTCCCTCAGAGCCCTGGTTTCAGTGTGTCAGGGTCGCTGGTGCATCTCAGGGTCACTCTTGAAAGCCCAGCCTGGCTGCAAAGAACCTGCCTGGCTGCTGCCTCTCGGTAACGAGCGTGCGGGGGAGGGGCTGGGGTGTATTTGGCTGTTGTTAGTCAGTGTAACTGGAGCAGCCTTCCAGGAAATGTCCCACAGGCAGTGAGGAGCAGCCGGGAGGCTCCAGCAGTCTTGCACTGTAACGTGCTTGTGTTCAGAAGGCGCTGCAGAGCAATCCCTCTGCAGATCCTAGCTGCAGTTAATGACGTGAGGAATTCCCCAGCTCATTAAAGCCTCACTGAAATCCCAGGAACTCAGCACTCCCCTGCAGACTCCCCATGACTAACAGTGTCTGTTTTTCATGTTCTAGTGGCAAGACCTGGCGAGTTAGACAATGAGAGGTAGGAAGCTAATGGACTGCTCTGCTGTGTGCCCCTCTGCTGTCACACCCTGTCCTTACTGCTTGCACATGCTGGTGACCTGGGCTGCTTGGAGGAGGGGGAGAAGAGAGCTGCTCAGTGGAGGCAAGAAGGACTCTGTCGAGCTGCTGGGACAGGATTTTGACTGGCCCCAGCCATTCTTAGACACTTACTGTTTGCCCTCATCCTGGCCTCCAGTAACGTCTGAGTGCTGCAAAACTGCCCCTGCCACTTCCCTTGCACCCTTAAATTAAGAGCTGCAGCTCCTCTTGTCAGGGCCTCCCAGAGCAGAAGAACAGCATTTCTGCTGGGCCTAATGAAGTGCTTGAGTGCTGACAGGGAACATTTAGCAAGCCTGTTCCTGAAGCTGTTGCTGCATAGCTGTGGTCTGACTGCAGCACTCGTCACGGGTTGGGAAATGCCAGGGTGTTGTCCTGCTGACAGCACCCTGCTCTGCCTGACACACCTTGCTGCTGGCTGCTCAGCTGCCCAGTAATCACTTTCAAGAGGCCCAAGTACAAAAGGAACTGCTGCTCCTAACCCTGGCTGCTTGTGTCTGGCACCTAAGAAGCTTTGACAGAGCTTGACAGAGACACTGTCCCTGGATTAACCCAGTTTATTAAGCAAGATTCCATGCTGCTTGCAGGCCCTGTGCTGAGTCCCTGAGGGCTGCAGTTGACTAAATGAGTAGAGAAAAAGCAAATGGATTCCCTGGATTTGCATCAGCACTGCTCTTTCCCTCCAGCAGCATGGAAACTAGTCTGAGCCCAAGGCTGAGCGTTGAGATCCCTGCTCCTGAGCTGCTGGGGCTGGCACAGAACCTCTGAACAAGTGCTGTGTGGTGGGAGGTCGTGAGGAAGGGCAGGCTGGGCCTTGGCTCCAGAGCTGAGCAGTGGGGGAGAGAAGAGGGAACTGTGCAGAGGAGTTTGTAACAGGTGACCTCTGCAGTGCCTGAGGCAGCAATGCCTGCTCTGAACTCTTCCCTTTGCTGCAGCTGGGGATATGTCCACCCTCGGCTGCTTGGGGTGCCAGAGCTCTGTCACCATCTGGCTGAAGGATGGGTGGCTTGGACCAGCTTCTTCAGCAACCTCCTCGTTTTCAAGAGACAAAACCCTGGCAAGGTGAGAATGTGCAGACCTCAGCTAATGAAGTAGGAGTTGTGGAGCCTCTGCTCAGCACTGGTGTCCTATGCTGGCACCCATCACGGGCTGAGCACTTGAGATGTGAGAGGTCACCACAGGAAGCCTCCCACAACAACATGGTCATGAAGTGGGGGAGAGGAGTAGAAAGCAGAGGCAGAGGAGTGAGGCTGTGTAGGAGGGAGGAAAAAGCCAGTGTCAGTCTGCCTGTAGCAGTGGGATGAAAGCAGAGCTGCTCCTCCTGTGGCTTTCTGGCCTCTCTAAGTGTCAGACTCCTCTGAAGCTGGAGAAAGTGTCTGGCTTGGCTGGTTTGTTGTTTTTTCTTTCTTCTTTCTTTGAGGCTTATGCAAAGAGGAGCCTGTAACACATGGACCCTGCCCTTGTCCTTTTCATCCTGAAGAGTTTTTTATTCTTTAACCTCTGCCTTGCTTTTAATTTAGGGGCTCTGGGAAGCTGCATGTCCTCTGAGGCAGGGCCCTGGTCTGCTGCCTGTTGCTGTGAAGCCGTGGGAGGTTTCCCACCTCCTGTGCCTGCACTGGTGCTGGAAAGGAGCAGCTGGGTGCTAGGGAGGCCTCACTGGCAGTGCAGTTAAGGCCAGGCCCAGAATCTGCAGGGAGCAAGACAGGAACTGTGTGAATGCTGCTCAGGCCTGGGCACTGATTGTCTCCCATGTCTGCAGTTTTGCCTTCTAGCCTGTGGAGTCTTTACTTTCCTGGCTGTCCTGGGCCAGTACATCCCTGGGCTCCTGCTCTCCTACCTGCTGTGTAAGTAGAGTTCTGCCAGCACAGGGCTGGGCATCAGGAGGGGCAGAACTGAGCAGGGTCAGCGTGTCTGAGGGATGGGACTGCCCTGCTCAGAGGGAACGCTTCTGTGAATGGCTTCAAAACTGATATCAGAACATTCTGCCTGGAGTGTGGTACTTCCTGACCAGGACTCTGAGGCCACAGGTCTGAGTGCTCAGAGCTGGCCTCTCAGTGGTGTTAGACTGGCAGAGGCGACTGTCCTGGTGCCAGCAGCCTCCTGCATGCACTGCACACCCTCAGTGTGTGCTGCAGTGCATGACAAAACAGGTCAGGTGTCCTGAGCAAGCTCCTAACCACCATTCCCACTTACCCCAGTGCTCCTCATCCTGCTGTGGCCCCTTGCTGTGTACCACAGGCTGGGGCAGCGCATGTACAAGAGGCTGGAGCCAGCTCTGCAGCGGCTGGATTTCAGCGTGCGAGGCTACATGATCTGCAGGCAGCGGGAGAAGCAGTGTAAGTCTGCCCTGTTCTGACCCTCCCACACCCACCTTGCTCCCTGGGGCAGGCTCTGAGTCCAGCCCCTGCTCTTGGAGGAGCTGCACGGCTGGCATGGCTGCTGCTCCAGCACCCTTGGCAAAAACTTGGTGCTGCTTTGGGAAGGAATCAAGGTCAGCTCTGCCTGCACAGGAGCTCCCAAGGAGCAGCTGCTGTAAGCTCCTTGTGGTGCTGAGCTGCCCCCCTTCTCAGCTGCCAGAGCTGCCTGTTCTGTGTGGCACCTGCACTGACCAAAGAGGGAGGACTCAGTGCAAGGTGGCTGCTAAACGTTTGTCTCTGCAGCAGCCCGGGTCAGAAATGACCACGTTGCTGTGCTGTGGAGCAAAGCCTGCTGGGTTGTGTTATGGCCAGGCTTGCCAGCTGAGATGTCTTCTGCTGGGCACTGGGCTGGTCCCAGAGACCTGTCTGGGGAGCAGTAACGAGCTCTGGTTTCTGGCAGTGCGTCGCAGAGCCCTTCAGCAGGAGGCTGTGGATGATGGGAGCGACAGCGAGGAAGAGCTGGCTGCGTTCTGCCCCAAGGTAACCAAGGCAAAGGGAAGAGCTCAGCTGAGCAGAACCAGCTCATGTGGCAGGAGTGTGCCATGCAGGGCCCTGTGCCCAGCATGTTGTAGCAGAGCTGTGGTGACAGATCAGATGAGGGTGTTCTCCTTTTATAGAGGCCTTTGTTCTCACTCAAGCATGTCCAGAGCTGCTTGTACCACCTACAGCCTCCTAGGAAAGTGTGAAATGAGCTTCAGCTGCCAGCCTCCCACGAGGCCCAGGTTTAATGGCAGCCACTGGATCATGTGCTTGGTGAGCAGCTCTGCAGTATCTGATTTCTGTCTCCTGTTCTAAAGCTGGATGACTCCGTGGTTGCCAAGGAGTTAACCATCTCCGACTCGGAGCACTCAGACGCGGAAGTTTCCTACACAGAGAACGGAATCTTCAACCTCTCCCGGGGCCAGACCCCACTGACCGAGGGATCTGAAGGTGAGGGGAGCTGGGCAGCTCCTGCAGGGTGTAGAATGCTGAGCAGGAGCTGTTGTGACAGTCTGGGGGGCGGTCTGGACTCCTCTCTGTGTGGTGTATGTTGCTGGCTGAGATGAGCTGGAGCTCCCTGCTTGTCCAGGGCTGAGCTTCCTGCCTGTGCAGCTTCTCTGCAGAGGCAGGTCCTGCTCTGCTGCTCTCTGGCTGCAGGGATAGAGGCTGCAGGACCCAGTCTGGGGCAGGGGGTGCTTTGCTTTGGTGGAGTGTGTCTGGTACAGCATCTGCACTCCTTGGAGTGAGCTGGGAGGTTACTGGCATCTTGAATAGCTTGGAAGTGTTTGGTCTGTGCTGGAGGAGGTGGCCTAGCCCTGGGAGCTGCCCGCCCTGGCTGCAGGGTTTTTGCTGTCTTCTGTGTGTTTAAAGCACCTTCTCCTTCTCTAGACCTGGATGGGCACAGTGACCCAGAAGAATCTTTTGCCAGGGATCTGCCTGACTTCCCTTCCATAAACCCAGAGGCAACTGGCTTAGACGACGAGGACGACACCAGCATTGGGCTCCCCAGCCTGGCCTGCCGCTCACAAGCAGCAGAAGATTCACACCTCCTGTCCGAGCAGGAGCTGGGCACACTGCCCTCCGTGCAGAGCCTCACCAACAACATTGCAGGCTTTGTCACCAGGGGCATGATCCAGCTGGCACTGTCAGGAGCCCCTCAGCCAGGCTCCTCACACAGCGAGCACCCCCAGAGAGCTGTGAAGCCCTTCCTGAGAGCAGCCAGCTCGGACTTGGACACGGACGCAGAAGGAGATGACTTTGAACTGCTGGATCAGTCTGAGCTGAACCAGCTGGATCCTGCTGGCTCACGTGGCCAGTAAGACTCCCATCACCTCCCTCTGGTTTTCTGTTGTGCATCATGGAGGGAGCCCTGGGAGGAGAAGCCTTGCACTGTTCTCTAGATGGTCTCCTGTGTGAGCATGAGTGATGTGGCAGCCAGCCTCAGGAGCACCACTGTGACTCTGTAGCCTTGCTTGGGTTTGCAAATAAACTGCACTGGTAGCTCCTAGGGAAAGGCATTGATGTGAGAGCCCCACAGTCACCACTGCCCTGCACTGCCTGCCAGGATGCTGCTTGCTCCAAATCTCCTCACCTAAAGCACTAAATGTGGTGTTGCAGCTCCGGAGGCCACTGCTCAGACTGAGCCAGCGTCGCCGAGGACAATCCCAAAACCAACTTTCCAGGGCTGGTGTGTAACTGAGTGAACAGGATATTTTCCATCCTTGGACTGGATGCTGTTTTGTGTGAGACAACCATTCCTTCTCCTGAGATGTCCACAGAATCCAAGTCTTCTCTCCCAGCAGTATCTGGGTAGGAGCAGTCCTCCTGCTCCTGCTGTGGAGCCAGCAGTGTCTGACCACAGTGTTTGTATTTACCATGGCCTCAGCCCTGGGTTCCTGCTTTCTGGTGATGTTTTGTAAGAGACACAGTGGCAATAAGACACTGCTGTGAGCAGAGTCCCAAGAAGAACATCACCTGTGGCAGCAGCTCTTGTTTTGCTTTCCTGAGATCGTGGACTAACCCTTTGTGGAACCCCTGCACGCTCCCCCAACATGCATTGGGTTGGACAGTGGGGACCCAGCACTTGCCCTGGCACAGCCTCGTGGGTGGGTTTGCTGGAGGAGGGGAGGAGTGGGGCTGGTTTGCCCAGATCTGCCCTGGCCCTGAGGGCAGGGTGGGGGGCAGCCGCTGCTTCCAGCCTGGTGTACTGAACGGGGCCGGCAGGCTGAGCCACCAGTGACCGAGCAGCTTGTGCCCACGGCGGTCACATAAACCAACCAGCACCCGAGCGGGGAGGGAGGCACTGCCAGCCGGCCCCGGCCTCGCCCTGCTTGCCACTGCTTTGTCTAAGCCATAGAGCTCGGTTCTGGTCACCTCTGCAGTGAAGAACGAAGCTCTTCAGGGAGCCTTTTCTCTGCCTCTTGTGTCCAATGCGCCCGCGAGCGTCGGCCAGGGCGGGGGGAGGGCAGTCGGTAACGAGCTGTGTTTTGCAAGCAAAGCCTCCGCGGCTGTTTGGGAGCGAAGGGCAGGGGGTGGCCGGTGCGGGCTTGGGACCAGAGCCTTTCTGGCGGGTGGCGGAGGTCCCGTCCCGGCGCGCTCCGGTGCGGCGCCGCCGTGCGGCAGCCAGGCCGGGCCCAGGCCGGGCCCCGCGGAGGGGCGGGGCGAGGCTGCACACGGCCCTTTGCGGGGCGGGGCTCCGCGCTCCCGCCAATCGCAGCAGCTCCTCACCCTCCGGTGGGCGGGCAGCGGGCGGCGCGCCGGAAGTGCGTCAGTGCCGGCGGCCGGGAGCGGGGCGCCGCGGCGCGAACGGAGGCGGAATGAGCAAAGGCCGCGAGGGCTCCGCGGCGGGCGGTGAGTCGGGGAACGCCGTGTGGCCGCCGCCCGCTCCTCACCGTCCCGGTGCCTTCGGTGGCCCCGGTAACTAGCAGTCTGTCCGCAGGAGGGGGCGCTGCCGCCGTGCTGCTGCGGTACCTGCGGGAGCAGAACCGGCCCTACAGCGCCCAGGATGCCTTCGGGAACCTGCAGCGGGAGCACGGGCTGGGCAAGGCGGTGAGCGGGACCGGGCCGACGGGCACGGAAGGGGCCGGGTGCGAGTCCCAGCTGACGGCGTCTGTCCGCTGCAGGCCGTGGTGAAGGCGCTGGAGCAGCTGGCGCAGCAGGGTCGCATCCGCGAGAAGGCCTACGGGAAGCAGAAGATCTACTTCGCCGACCAGGTGAGCCCCGGCCCGGGCGCCGCCCTCGCGGGACCCTGCGCCCCTGACCCACCGCCTTGCCACAGGAGCAGCTCCCGGCCGCCAGCGACGCGGAGCTCCGCAGCCTGGACGAGCAGATCGCCGCTCTCTCCGCCAAGGTACAGGCGCTGCAGCAGAGCTGCCGGCAGATGGAGGCAGGTGAGGGCCTCTGGCCGGCCGTTGCAGCACTGGGCACGGGGGACCCATGGGCGCGGGCAGCGCTGCCTTGGCCACCGGGCTGTTTGCCCTTCTGGTGACTGGTGCCATCCTTCTAGAGCTGAAGGACCTGAACAGCTCCATGACAACACCGGAGATGGCCAAAGAGCTTGAGGAGCTGAGGAAGGACTGCAGGAGTTACACCGAGAAACTGGAGAGGATTAAGTCTGCCACCAACCATGTGTCCCCGGAGGAGAAAGAGAAGGTAAAGAGCTTCCTGTGCCTGAGCTGGGTTGGGGCTGATCCTGTCATACCCTCCAAAAGATCATCCTGTCCTCGGCCCAGCTGACACTGGTACAACAGAGGGTGGGAATTGTGTGGGACCTGGGATGCTTCCCAGAGCCTGTGTGTGAGCCCAGCTGTGCAGAGTGGCCACAGCTCCCTGGGTGACTTTAGGGAACAGCCTGAGCTGCCTCTTCCTTGCAGGCCTTTGCCTGGGGCAGTCACCTGATGCTTGTCCAGTTCACCTTTTCCTGTCTCGGGGGATCGATTCCAAGAGGGGTTCAGACCCCTGCAGGGGTTTCCTGGGCTGCTGGTGCTGCCTTCTGGCATTGTGGCTGTTGCAGGTCTGCAGCGAGCAGCAGCTGTACTGCAAGGAGTGGCGGAGGAGGAAGCGGATGGTAAGAGTTGTGCCAGGGAGTGGGGTGGGTGAGCAGTGCTGGGGGGCTGGCAGTGACAGTCCCGTGGTGACACTGCTGCCTTTGGGGGCCTCACAAGTTTGGGGAAGACTCATGGCTACCAAGATGGTCCCCCAGGAAAAGGCTAAGTTGTGGCAGTGCCCAGACACCCACGTCTGGCCTTGGGAAGCAGAGCAAGGCTTCAGTTAGAGATGGCTGCTCCCCTGCTGTCCAGGGACACTTCATGGGAGCTGTAGTGGTGCTGCCTGGCACTGCCCTCAGGGCATCTGTCTCACCAGGCAACCGAGCTGCTGGATGCCATCCTGGAGGGGTACCCCAAGAGCAAGAAGCAATTCTTTGTGAGTAGAGTTGGGCTGGGCTCTGTGCTGATGGCAGTGACAGTAACCATGGTGCAGCCACCACCCTGCTGAGATGTTCTGTGCTTGTCTAGGAGGAGGTTGGGATAGAGACAGACGAGGACCACAACGTCAGGCTGCCCACAGCTCCCTGAGGCACTGCTGCTGCAGCTCAGCTGGGCTCTTTCTGCTGCAGGCTGGGGCTGGTCCTGCCTGTTTGTACATGTTTGGTTTAAAAGGTTTTAGGATTGGAGCTGGGGTGGAGGGGGGTGACACAACACTGCCTCCCCCTGGGGATTTTGTTTCTGCCTGCCCACAAGGGTGGTGGGCTGCTGGGGTGTCCTCAGTGGGGCTGTGATGGGAAGGTGTGAGGGCACCGGTCTGGAGTCCCTGCTAGCCCAGTAAGAGGTGAAGGGACTGGGAACGCTGCCCTGTGGCTGAGTGGTGCACACAGCTACAGCCCCAATAAACATGAGGACTTCAGTTCAGCTCCAGTGTGCTGTGGTGGTTTGTGCAGAGGGTGCTGGGCAGGGTCTGGGGAAGGCCAGAGCCAGGCTTGAGCAACTTGAGCCACAAGGATCAGGCTGGGCTTCCAGAACCAAACAGCTCTGAGGGAAGGCTCCAGGCACTGAGCAGCAGCAGCAAAAGCAGAAGAATTGATAAAACATTCAGCAAAATTTATTTAATTACTTTTCACAATAGAAAAATATTTTGTTTTCCAGGTGAGGTCTGTAAAGCTTCACCTCTGCCCGAGGCAGCTCCTGGGGCTCGGCCTGTGCCCTGGGTGCCACCGCAGGGCCCCAGCCCCACCCTGCTCCCCACAAAGGTTTTCTTCACACCAGCTCCCAGGGGAGCCCCAGCTGCCCTGTGTGTGCTTTATGGGTGAGGTCTGTCTCTGGGCTTCTAGAGCCTTGCAAAGGGCCCACACGAACAGAGAGAGGGTGAGGAGTTCTGTAGAACAAACACCCCCCCGAGTGGGTTCTCTGCTGCTAAAGGTGGACAGAAGCAGCAGCCTAAACATGCTCCTGCTACAGCATCACTGCCCTGGGGACAGTGGGGACACAGAGAGCAAACCCTGCTGACACTGGGGCTGCTGCAGGAGGAACTGGGTGATTCAGAGACCAAAACAAAACCAAGTCAAAGTTGGGGGTGTTGCCTGCCCACATCTCAACTGAAACATCCACGCTGTAAGAGCTGCTCTGGGGCAGGGGGGTAAGCTGGGAGAAACCCAGCCCCAGGCTGTTTTACCAGAAACCAGCAGCTTTGGGGTTCCTATTTCTTTCCCCTTCCCAGGGTCAGAGGAGCTGTATCCGAGGCCTGTGCTTATCTCTGCTTCACAGCTGAGTTGGTGCCACAGGCAGACCCCATCCCAGCTGCCTTGAGCTGCAGACTCCAGCCCCTCACATGACCTCTGCCCCACAAACGTTTCTGCCCCTTCCCAAGTCCCTGCAGACATTTGGTAGCAACAACTGTGGCAGGAACCGTGGAGCTGCTCTTCGCACAGCCTTGTTTTGCTTTGTAGTTAATGCAATAAATAATTCAAAGAAGCTTTAAAAACAGCCAGGAGGGAGCTGGCCCAGCCCCTCCCAGTGCCCAACACCCAGGCCCTGGGCAGGAGTTGCTGGCCTCAGGGGTGCAGAGGCCCCAGAGCCGCTGGTGCTGCCAGGGGCAGGCTCAGTAGAGTTGACTCTTCAGCTGGTGCAGGACCCCGATCACGATGTCCCGCAGTGTCTGTGGCACAGGAGAGGTTGTCAGCATCTACCCACAGTGAGCAACTCCCACACCAGCCTGGGACACATGCCACAGGCATCCCCCTGGCACTAGCATCTGTGGTGCCAAACACTCCAGCCCCAACATGGGCAGTGCTCCCCACACTGTTCCTGACCATGGAGTCCCAGACCACCACAGCAGGGCAGGCTTTGACCCTGTCCCAGTGCCAACTCCCCTCAGAGGCTTCTTAATACCCAAAGCAATTCAGGCGTGTCCCAAGGGCAAATGGCAACAAGCAGGTCCCTCCTGAACTGGCTTCACCTGGGCCAGCTTAATGACAGAGCAGTCCAGCAGCTGGAGTCAGACAGGCCAGAGCTTGGCACTCTTGGCTCCCCCCAGCCCTATTTCCCCCTGCCCTCTTCACAGCCCTGCTCACCTGGGGCTTGCAGTGCTCCTCAATCCAGCTGAAGACACAAGCTGAGAGCTCCTGAAAACTTGTCACTGAGATGGAGGCGTTGAAAGACTGAAACAAAGAATCCATAATGCCTTGGAAAACGTTGAACTTCATCTCGTCAGAGACCTGGTCCTTGCCTTCACTTGGGTTGTCCTGATGAGCTTTCACAATCTGCTCATAGTTCCTGAAACAGAGCAGCAGCAGAGTAAGGCCTCCAGGACCACGGGGCAGAGCTCCCTGCCTCTTGCTGCCCCTAAGAACTGCTGCAGGACAGGGAGGACCCAGATCCTCCAACCAGCAACTGCTGGGAAGCTGCAGCTCCTGCCTTACACTTTCATGATCTTCAAGGCCATCACATCTTTTCTAAGGGTAGAAACTTCCTCCTCTTGCTTCTTTTTCTCCTTGTGCAGGAACTGGATGTAGTCAATGGCTGAGCATGAAAACACCAAGTGAGGATCTGAGAGCACACACAGGTCCCTGAGATCCCCACAGGAGGTGCCCCAGTGGAGGCAGCCAGCTCCTGGGGTGCCCAGACACCTCCAAGAGAGCCGAACCTCCTCCCAGCATGACTTCTTCAAGGCATTCTGGGTGTTGGCACCACCCCCTGCCCTCTTCCCAGCCTCAACTCACTTTTCTGGAGCACAATAGCCTTGCTCAGCTTCTGGGAGCCTATGGAGAAATCCTGCTGCTCACAGGTGGGGACGATGGCCTGCAAGTCATCGTAGCCTTTCTGCAGGGAAGCAGAGGCACAGCGCAGGTGATTGGAGCTCAGCTTGTTTTCAAAGCGTCAAACCCCAGCTGCCAGCACACTGCCAGCCAGTGCCAAGGCAGCTGCCAGTACACTGCTGAGGAGGGCAGGTCTGGGAGCACAAGGGGCAGATGCAGGGTGCTGCAGAGCCCTGATGCCAGCCAGTCCCCGGTTACCTTGATGGCATCTCGCCGCTTGCGCTCCGCCTGGGTGTGTGCCCGCCGGCGCTGGTCCTTGTACGACTCCTTGCAGGGCTCCTGGTGGTAGTCACTGTCCTCATCATCTGTGCCAGCAGGGCTCAGGTCAGTGTGGAGCCCACAGAGTGCCCACAGTGTGGGGGTACAGTGCGGGCTGTCACCACACAGCCCAGCGGGCTGGAACCAAGCCCTGGATGGCTCCATGCTCCTAGGACAGCCCTGGACTCACCTGGGACAGCAGCTGGCTCCAGCAGGCTGGGCCAAAGGCAGACACAAGAGACTCTGGAAGCTCTAACACCCTATAACCACCCCAGGGGTGCAGACCCTGCCCAGGCACCTCGAAGTTTCTGCCCTGGCACCCTCAGCACCGAGGGATGCTGAAGCCCTGCTACCCGATGGGCACCACCACCACAAGCAGGAGGAGCAGGGGCCAAGCCCCGGGGGCCCACCTGTGTTGGGGACAGAGGAGGCGCTGGTGGAGCCGATGCTGTTGGCTCGTGACACAATGTTCCCCTTCCTGGCGTTCTCCACGAAGAGCGCTGCGAGAGGAGTTCCGCAGTGAGGGGCAGACCCGCACGGCTGGCCGGGGCAGGGCAGGGCAGGGCAGGGCAGGGCAGCAGGCGGCTGCCGGCGCCACCGTCCCGCTGCTGTGACTGCGCGGGGGTGGCCCAGGGCCGGACACCTACCTGAGTCCAGGCCATTGTCGCTGCAGGCTGCGTCCACCTTGCGCGGGGCCGGCGGGAGGAGAGACGTCAGCTGGACTGGGGCGGCGAACCGCGGCCCCGCGCCCGGCCCGGCTGCCCCGGGAGCCCCGTTCTGCCCGAGCAGCGCTCCCCGCTCTTCAGCTCCGGTTCCGGCACTCTCGGCGCCCCTCGCCTTGACCCTGCCCCTCTCGCCCTCCTTCGCCCGCGCCACCGCCGCCGCGCCCGCCCGCACTCGGCCCCGCGCCTCGCCTCAGCCCAGCGCCCTCGGTCTTAGCGGGGCCAGACCGCCCGGTCCCAGCTCCGGTCCCGTGAACGGACCTACCTTCCCCCACGAATCCTCCGCCGCGGCGCCGGGCGGCTCCGCCATCTTCCGCCCGCCCCGGTCTGCCGCAGGGGCCCACGGGAAACACAGCCCGCGCCGCTCCCCCGAGCCAGCAGGGGGCGCCCGCTCCGCACCTCCGCTCTGCCTGCGCCGCTCCCCCGAGCCAGCAGGGGGCGCCCGCTCCGCACCCTCCGCTCTGCCTGCGCCGCTCCCCCGAGCCAGCAGGGGGCGCCCGCTCCGCACCCGGGCGTGCTCCGTGACGTTGCAATGAGCCTGACGCCACGGTGATGCATTACAGCGGCTCTCGCTGCCGGGGTACCGGACGTTCCCCGGCTCCGTTTGTGTCCTGCGGTGCTTGTGCCAGCGATGGGCGACAGCCGAAGGGGTGGCAAAATAAATGCTTTGTCTTTAGGCAAATAACCGTGAGTGGGAGTGCCCGCGCGGGGCTGACGGCGGAGCCTCGCCGAAACCGGAACCGAGCGCCAGGGAGCGGCTCCCGCCGCGACCGCCTGCAGCCTGCGCAGCTCCCGCGCCCAGCCCTGGAAGGCCGACACCATCCGCTTCGCCACCTCGTCCAGGAGGAGCCCGTCCAGGCGGGCGCGCAACGCCGAGCGGCACTTCAGGAGACCGAGGGAAGAGCGGGGAGGTGCTGGGGGGCTGCGGCAGCAGGCGGACGAGCGCCGCCGGTACCCGCTGGAGCCCTACCTGCCCCGGAGCCCGCCGGCAGCGAGGACAGTCCCCGAGCCTCGCGCAGGCTCTCGCACGGCAGCTCCGCCGCCCCTCACTGCCCTAAGCAGCGTCTGCGCTCAGGTCTGCGCTGCCGGTAGCGGGGCGGGACGGATTTGTGCACCCGATGACATCACAGGGGGGCGCCGTGGCCCCGGGCATTGCGATTCCCGGCAGCACCGAGTGTGTCAAGGCGGTGAAGGCAAGGGAAAGGACTCCCGTTCCCCGGACCCCTGCATCCTGCAGAGCGGGTGGCTCCAGAGACACGTCGGCCGGTGTGGGCAGGGTTACACGGGACAGGACCAGGACATGGACACGCAAAGGCAGAAGTTTCTTTACTGTCACACAGGGAGAGGTGGGCACCAGCGTCCCTCCCTCTCTCCAAGGGGCAGAAGGTTCCCCTGGTCCCATGCTGTGCTCCTCCTCAGCATGGCACAGCTCACTGAGGGTGAGTAGTGCCAGGACAGGGTCCCTCACAGCCCTTCCCACCTGCGTGGGTTGGTGAGTGATGGTAGAGGAGCATGACCCCCTCACAGGCTGCCCTCCTGGGCCAGGCGCTGCTGCAGGAGGTCCCAGGCCTTCTCCACCTGCCAGAAAACACATGGGGCAGCACCTCAGAGCCCACAGCCAAGCCAGGGACAAGGCAAGTGCCACCAGAGCATGTCAGGAATGGCACACAGGGTCCCCCACTGCACCCCCAGCACACCATGCAAGACAGTACAGTACAGCATTGAGCCTTCTGATCCCCATCATGGTTGTCCACTGCCCACCTTGTCACCGAAGTCAGAGCTGGGCTGGGGCTCACCTGCCTGCGGGTGACATCTGGCTCCCAGAGCGTGCACAGCACCACCTGTGCCCGCTCCACCCTTTGGCTGTTGCTCATCTGGTTCTGCAGCCGGCTGCGAGCAGCCTCCTCGCTCAGCCCGTCCCGGGCCACCACGCGCTTCACAGCCTGGCAGGATCAGAGGGGACACTCAGCTGCCTGGACAGTCCCCAGCATCAGTGACAGGCCAAGGGGCATTGCCCACCTCCTCCTCAGGGATGATGGCTGTCCACACCTCATGGACCATGTCCTGCCAGCCAGCCTCCAGCAGCACCGCAGCGTCCAGCACGCACACAGCACTCCCTGCAGGACGAGGCTCTTGTTCCTTACAGGGCAGTCACTTGGCAGCATGACTGCCCCTCAGAGTCTCACCCTGCCTGTCCACTCCTGCTGGCTGAGCCACACCTGCTTGCAAGCTGGCAGCAGAGATACTCTGAACTGAGCCAAATAATTGCAGGTGGAGAAGAGAGCAGCAGGGAGAGGCTTTAAGGGCAACCATGGGATGGCAGGTCCCTGGGGCACAGCAAACCATTGCCTTCAGCCAAACACCTACCAAGCTACAAGCACCTCCCAAGAGAAGGAAGCAGCTTGCTTCTAGAGCACTGCTCTGAAAACAAACTTGAAGTCGTGTGGGAAAGACAAAGCAACCTCTACCCTCCTCCAAAACTCAGCTGAGCTCACAGTTTGCTCAGAGACCTGCTGGTGAAAATGCCGAGGTGCTGTCCAGCAGAGGGGGGAAGGGGGAGTTCCTCAGCACTGAAAACACAGAGCTGCCAAAGACTGAGGGCACTCTGGGTCGTGTTACCTTGAGCAGCTGCCTCCCTGATCTGCTCCTTGACCATCTGGGCTATCTCAGGCCACACAATGTCTGTGAGATTCTTCAGCTTCTCCTAGAAAGGACCAGGAGGGACTTGGTGACTGCCTGAGAACCCCTGGGTAGCCAACACAGGGATCACTAGAGGCAGCAGCAGTCACAGAGGGCACCCAGAAAGACCCTGCTGTGGCACAATGGGCAGCCTGGCCCCAGCAAGAGGCTGAGCACTGGTTCAGCCGACACAGACAGGCACAGAGGGCAGGTTTGGCTCCATGTCACTGAGCCCCCCCCAGGTACCAACTCGGAGCACACAAAGGCCTGAGACCTCCTATTCTGCATAAAGGCTGAGGCTCTCCCGGGCAAAGGGCAAGTGGGGGGTAGGGAAGGTGGGGATGGGGGCAGGGAGGCAGCAGCTGCTGGGGCAAGAGGAGCGTGTCCAGCACAGCTGCCAACTTGGCTACCAGGACAAGACCTCTGTGTCCTGCCCTCTCCACACGTCACTGCCAGAGTGCAGCCAGGGAGGAGTCACCAGCTCCAAGGGCTGAAAAAGCCTGAGCAGAGGGTGGGCTCCCTGATTAAACATTGCCAGGCTCTGTGCCACTCTTACCTGGTTTCCAAACACTTTGGCCCCAAGGACTCTCCTGTTAATTGTCCCATCCTGGTTCAGGATTTCTGCAAGACAGCAGCAGAACAGGCTCGGGAGAAATGAAGCAACCTTGCTGCCCTGTGGTGAGCCCAGGGCAGAGCAGGAGCACTGCAGCACAGTGCTCTCAATGGGGCCCAGAAAGGAGCTCCAGGACCTGACCCAGCAGCTCCACTCCTTACTCCAGAGAAGCACAGGGAAAAGTTTATCCTGGAGAAGGAGCAGCCCAATCCACCCTTCCATGCCAGCCACTTTACAGCTGCTCTGATGTGGAACATGCAGGACTTGGGGTCACAGTGGGTTTGCCCCACTGGGGTACAGCCATCACTGAATCAGCTGCAGAACTTGGGGGTGTGGAGCCCAAAGCCCCTGGGGAGGCAGGGGGGTGCAGGCCAGGGCAGCTCTCTGGATGCTGGGTCGCTGGCACTCCCCTCCCTCCGCCCGGTCCTCCCCACAGCCCTTGGTGGCTCTACCTGCCCCAAAGGAGGCCACCACCTGCTTGTAGGCAGGGCCACTGGGGCTGTAGACAGCATGGCCCAGCTTGTCAGCATCGATGATGAATGCTCCCAGGTGCCCCATGAGCCTGGCGATGGAGGTTTTCCCACTCCCAGTCCCTCCAGTCAGGCCAATGACGTACGGGTGTGATGGCAAGGCACGGTTTTGCTGAGGGCAGAGGGAAAGGTGTTGCCAGCAGACAGAGGGCAGGGGCTCTGGAGAAGGATCCCACCCAGCTAGCCTGGGGATGGGCAGGATGAGTCCTGGCCTGCTGCTGCCAGCACACAAGTGGTGCCCTGAACTTTGTCCCCTTCAGCCAGGTGTGAGCCTGCTCTCGTTTCCCCAGGCTGCCCCCTCCTCCCGGGCACAGAGCTCCCATCACAGCCTGCAGTTCTCTGAGCCCCCTCACCCGTGGGGGCCGCAGCAGTGTCCCCAGCAGCCTCTGCCGCAGGCTGGAGGAGCTGATCTTCTCCTCCTCGTTCTGGCTGTGATCGGGGTCCTTCATCAACAGGATCTCATAAAGCACCAGCTTGGGGAGCCCCTGCGAGAGAAGAGAGCCCCAAAAGCTGCCACGCTGCCCTCAAGCCCACGCTGGGGCACGAAACAGCTCTGTCTGCTCACTGAGACCTGAGCTGCCCATGGGCAGCAGTGGGCAGGGGTAGAGGGGCAGGAAGGGGCAGCCCAGCAGGCCACGGTGCAGGCATTACGTTTTCAAGCCTCTTCTTGTTGACGGCCTCTCCGCCCCTGCGGGTCTCCTCGCTGACCACCAAGCACTGCAGGTCGGGGTCCGTGACCGAGGGGCCGTAGGGGTCGGCCAGCGGCACGATGTCGTAGCGCAGCGAGGGCTGCACGTCCTGCAGGAACTCCCGCAGCTTGGCTGCCCGCAGCTCGTAGGGCTCGATCAGCTCTGCCAGCACCTTGTCTGCCGGGCACCAGAGGCAAGAGCATCGGCGGAGCGACAGCAGCACGGCGGAGGGGCAAGACGGGGACAAAACCCAGCCGTGGCTTCGGCAGGCTGCTCCCTGCTCCTCCCCTCCTCCCGTTCCCTGCTCCCAAGGCACCCTCAGCTCTGTGTCTGCATGCGGCAGGACAACAGGTCCCGCCTGTCACCCTGCCCAGACAGCACCCTGTTGGGTACGGGGCTACCGGTACCCCCTGTCTCGGGCAGAACTGGGCAGATCTCTCGGCCCCACACCGGCAGTTAGGCCGGGTGGTCCGGGCTGCCCGCCCCGTTCCAGCACGCTGCCGACAGCCGCCCCGGGACTCACGGCGAAGAAGATCGCCGTCGGCCACACCGGCCAGGACCCGGCGCTGGGCCAGGAGGCAGCAGGCGCTGAGCAGGAAGCGGTGGGCACCGTGCAGGCGGTCGAAGGTGCCGCCGACCGCCACGTCGGAAAAGCCGGGAAGGGCTGCGTCGAGGTCCTCGCCGGGGTCCTCCCCAGGACTCTCCCCGGGGTCCTCCTCAGCGTCGTCCAGCAGCAGCGCGGGCAGCTGTGGCGGGCAGCCGTAGGCGGCGGCGGCCAGGTGCTGCAGGCCGAGTTGCACCGGCCCCGGCGGCCCTGGAGCCTCGGCGGCGGGGAGCAGCAGGACGCGGGGCGGACGGGCAAGGCGGCGACTGGGGGCCAACAGGACGCGCAGGTCCAGCCCCCGCCGCGCCGCCGCCGCGTAGAGCGCGTCCAGGGCCCGGAGCAGCGCGGGGCCGGCGGGCGGGGCGGCGGGGCAGGGCGCGGGAGTCGCCAGACGCAGCCCCGGCTGCAGGTGCACGTACAGCGGCCCCGCCACCAGCCCCGCCGCCGCCGCCACCGCCGCCGCCGCCCGCCGGGGCAGCGCGGCCAACGGCGCCGTCAGCACCAGCAGCCCCGCGCCGAACGGCGGCATGGCCCCGCCGGAAGCCGCCGCCCCGGAACGTGCCGGGAGGCCCGCCCCGGCACCGACACCGCCTCTCGGAGGGAGCCCGACAGCGGGGAGGGGACGTCACGGGGCGCTCCGGTGCGTAGGGGCCGGGCCCCGCCCACCGAGGGAGGAGACAGACAGACCCGGTCCCCGGCTCGTGTCGCCGGGGCACCCCCGGGCACGGTCCCACAGCCGTCCCCTCCGTCTCCGCTTCCGGGCACAGGGCGGAACCCGCGGCAGTCCCCGGCCAGTGCTGCTCGGCGTGGGGACTGCGCCGAGAGGGAAGAACCGGGAGCCGTGCAAAGGGCTTTATTAACGACACAGTGGTACCGGGACACGCCGGCGGCTGCGCTCAGGGCTGCTCCTCGCCGTGTCCGAACACGAAGTCGTGCATGGCTCGCACGTACGCGGAGCCGTCGGCACTGCCCAGCCTCAGGCGCCGCAGCGGGGCCAGCAGCTGGGTGGTGACACAGCGCAGGGGCGGGCAGGGGCTGCCGATGGCCTCCAGGTACACCTGGCACCGCAGGGGGGGTGGTCAGACTCATCCGACGGCCGCCCGCCGACGTCCACCCCACCCCGCAGGGACTGACCTGCAGCACCTCGTCCACCTCCTGGGCCGCGTCGCGGAAGAGGCCGTGGCAGTGCTGCAGGAAGCGGCGGTAGAGGCTCCGTGTGCCGGCGTCCAGGCCCTGCAGCTCGCTGCCCTCGGGGTCCGGGCGCTGCAGGTTGGCCGTGAAGCTGCTGTTGACAGGTCCGCACTCCACCAGCGTCAGGCTGCGGGAAGCAGTAGAGCGGCAACTCAGCCACCATCGTCCCCTGCCCTGGCACTGCCACCCCTGTGCACGGAGGGCAGGAGCGCGACCCCCGCGGCCCCACTGGCACTGACTGGATGTTGAAGGGGCGCAGGACGATGGCCAAGCTCTCACACAGCCCCTCCACTGCGAACTTGCTGGCACAGTACACAGCGTTGAAGGGCAGCCCTGGGGCAGAGTTGCACCGTGAGCATTGGGACTCTTCCCCAGTTCCCCGTGCCACAGCCTGCCAGGGGCCTCACCTTGCAGCCCCCCGATGCTGCTGGAGACGATGATCCGCCCGGCCCTGCGGCGCTTCATGGCGGGCAGGAACGCCCGGATGGTGCGGATGGCTCCAAAGAGGTTCACGTCAAAGATGGTCTTCATGGCCTGGTCAGAGCAGGTCTCCAGGGGACCCATCAGTCCCATCCCCGCATTACAGACTGCTGGGCACAGCGGCACTGAGTAGGGCACCGCAGCCCCCCGACATTTCCTTGCACCATCAAGGTGCCAGAAGGCAGGATTGATGAGCCAGTGACCCCTGGCACCCCCAAACCCCAGCTCTGGAACCCCTGCCCCACTGAGTATGCCTCATTCCAGCCCCAGGACTGCCAGCACCTCCTGCAGTGTGCCAGCTGCTCCCAGGGCTCTGAGGAGAGTTGGTGACCCCAGAAAAGTCCTCCCCCAGCCACCCTGAGGACAGCAGGGACATCAGAAAGAGCCATACCTAGCACATCCAGCTGCTGCCCCTGCAGCCGCTGCGCCGCAGCTGCCAGCGAGCGCAGGTCGGTGACATCGAGCTGCAGCAGCTCCAGCGTGTCAGGGCAGCAGCCCCCAAAGCGCTCCAGCAGCTGCTCGGCCTTGCCCAGGTCGCGCATGGTGGCAAACACTGCAGAGAGAGCGCAGCTATGGGCAGCGGCGCCACCAAATCGCTCCACTGCTGCCAGCCCCTGCCCAGCCCAGGGGAGCTGCTGTCTTTGGCAAGGCCCAGCCCAGGAGCCCCCCGGGATGCCGTAGCCCCCCGGCGCAGGATGACCTCTTTACCTTTGAACCTGCCAGCAGTGTCAGCTGCCAGCCGTGCAGCCAGCCCTAGGCCGATGCCCGAGGAGCAGCCTGTGATCAGCACCGTGGTTTTCTCCATGGGCACACGGTGCCGGCTGAGAGGGCTCTGCTGTTTAAGAGGGCTGGGAGGGGGGACCCCCGCCCCACACCGTGGCTGTTGTGTCTGCTGCCTTATCTGAAGGCTCTTCCCCTCCACCTCCCTGCGCCTTGATGTTCACACAGCTGCCATGATAAAGACCCTGCAGAGCCAGGATCCCCCACGCAGGAGGCTCTGGGGCACAAAGGGAGCCGCAGCCGCGGGGGCTGCACCAGCCAGGGCTAGCACCAGCCACGCTGCACAGTGCCAGCTGCTGGCACACACCTGGCAGCACATTTCCCCAGCTATGCAGGTTGGGGGCCCAGTGCTGCTCCTCTGCCCTGTCTCACACAAGTCCCACGCTGGAGTAGGGACAGACACAGGTGGGAGAAGAGAGCACTCCGGGGCCAGGCCTTTAATTGCTCTGCAGTCTGGTAGTGCCACAGCTGGGGGCAAGTCCTTGAAACCCCTTCCCAGGGAGTGTGTCCCCAGAAAACTCCAGAAAGTGTGCAGAAAACTCCACAGAGTCTTTTTCAATACACAGGGCACAAATCTGGGTGGGTTCCTGCAAGCACTGAAGTCCATGGAGCTGGGAGCACCTGGCACAGGGAGGCCCAGGACCACACCGGAATCAGGCCAGTTCCCCAATTCCCTCAGGGCAGGAGCAGATGCTCCTTGGCTGCCTCTCTGCCATCACCGACTTGCCAGCCAAACAGGGAGTCTGCATCTTCATTCCAGCATGGCCAGGATGCAGTCATCAGGCCAGGAGCTGTGGGGTCCTGGACATGATAAGGACATGGGGGTCTCTGCCCTCCCTTCTGGCAGAGGCTCTGGAGGCATGGCCCAAAGTCACGCAGGCCCAGCCTGGCTGTGCTGCAGGGCCCTGGGGTAGTACTTGAGGAACAGCCTCCTGCAGATCTCCAGCGTGTCCCCAGCTGGCATGACTGGGTAGCGCTTCCTGTTATAGACAAAGCCTCTCTCTACCTGGAAAACAGCTTGGTTGAACTGGTCCTGGTGGAAGGGGATGCCTGAATTGAGGCTCTCCACTAGGACAGAGACAAAGAGGCTCCAGCGCACACCATAGTAGTCCAGCACCAGCCCCCCCAGCTGCTTGTTGGCATAATCCAGGATGTTCCCGCTGGGCCCCCAGAGTGTCACCTGGTTCCGGGCGTTCAGCTCGTACTGCTCAGCCTCCTGGTCACTGGTGGCCATGGCACGGGCACTCTCCAGCCAGCGGCCCAGCAGGAAGAGGCTGTGGCTGGACAGGAGGCTGTCCAGCTCCGGCAGCAAGTCGTAGACCAGCAGCCCGCCGGCCGTCAGCAGGTCGGGCAGCGCCTGGTTCTGGAAGGCGCGGCGAATGTCCTGGTAGTAGTCGCTCACCAGCTGCTGGGCCGCCTGCCGCGTCACGTCCACCAGGTCGTAGCGGAAGGTGGAGCTGGAGCCCAGCTGGGCGCTGGCGCTCAGCAGCAGGCGCCAGGCCTCGTAGACGTCGCTGGCGTTGTACCACAGCTCCGTGTCCATGCGGAGGGAGGGTCGGCGCACCAGCGGGCTGTGGTTGTGGTTGACGCAGACGCCGGTGCAGTTGTAAACGCTGCGCAGGAGCAGCTGCCAGGCCGCAGCCGCAGCAGTGTTTGGAGCGCCGTAGCGGCGCTCGGCATAGCGGGTCACCCAGCTGGGGAGGTCAAGGGGCTCCTGGCACCAGCCCAGCTCATTCATCAGCTCGTACACCATGTCATTCTGCTCGATGCCCTCGGGCACCAGCCCAGTGCCCACCATGGTGGAGTTTGGGAAGTTCCTGGCCACAAATGGGCCATGGTTGATGGCCTCCACGGTACCAAAGAGGCCGTGGTTGCCCCCAAAGTTGTGCAGCATGCACCAGATGAAGGGTTGCCCATAGAAGGATTCTGTCCACAGGTAGACAGGCTTGGACTCAGCAAAGAGGTCAAGGACAATCATTCTGCCGAGGGGCACAGCACGCAGCAGTGCCTGCACCTGTGCCGGCTGCCAGAAGTCAGGCTGGTGCTGGAAGAGCCATCCCTGCATCAACCACACTGCCTCGGGGTCAGCTGGGGACAGAAGAGCACAGTCAGGGATGCTCCAGGCAGGGCCCACAAGTTCAGCTGGCCTCTCATGAGGCCTGAGGGCCACCAAGCACTCCTCTTAGAGGGAGCTCTGAGAGTCTTGCACCTCCCGAGTGCAACCACCTCCCATCACCACCCACCCCTGGACCCCAGCTATCCCCACCCAGAGCCCCACACCTGGGTGGCACTGCACTGACCCACCTCCTGTCATTGACTTGAAGACAGCGCTGCTGGCCCTGGAGAGATAGGCAGGGTCTGAGGAGAGTGGAGTCATCTCATTGAAGGTGTCTGCACTGTAGATGTGGTCTGTGCCAAACTCCTTGATCAGCTCCTTCAGGAAGAGGGTCCCAATCACCTGGAACATGGCATCCTCTGGGTCCAGCAGGTAGGTACATGAGTAGGAACAGTCAAAGTGGCTCCAGCCCCCGAGGCGAGTCGCATTGATGTGTGGGAAGACCCTGCACCAGAGGGCAGAGCAGAGGTCAGGGGCAGGACAGGCCCGCATGCCCCTGCAGGTCAGGGCAGCCACTGAGGAAGTTGCCATGGGCATAGGAGGGCCAGGAGCTGTGCTGGCCCTAGAGGTGTCGCATGAAGCTGGCACACATCAGAGGTGAGACCTCAGGAAGGGCCCAGGACTGAGACACAGGGAAGGGGACTACAGCCAGGGCTACCCTGCCCTGCAGGGCCTGCAAGCACGTGGGGCTGCACCCACCGGAGAACGCCCTGGGGCACGTGGCCCGCGAAGGCTGGCAGCACCGTGGTCATCCCGAGCGAGCGCATCCGCTCCACGATCCGGTACTGAGGGGGAGAAGGGAGGGAGTGAGGGGAGAGGAGCCCCCAGTTCCCCATAAGAGAGCCCTGGGCACTGCTGGAGCTTGGGGAAAGGAGCAGGTGCCCCCAAGCCTCCACAAATGCAGCCCTGGCATCGAGGACAGGGGCAGGAGGTTGTGTGGGTACCTGCAGGTAGAGCTGTTTGAGGTGCCAGGATGGCGGCAGTGGCCCTGCCCAGCCCCGCAGGTTGCCCATGCGGTTCCAGGCCAGGAAGGCTGGCCCGGTGAAGTAGGCATCGATCTCAGACTGGTTCAGCCCCAGCGTTCGGTACACCTGCGCGGGGCGGCAGAGCGTCAGCGGCCCCACGGCCACCCCAACGCCCTGGCCGGTGGTCCCCGGTCCCGATACTCAACCCGCTGCCAGACAGCCTCCTGCCCCGCGAAGGCCAGCGCCAGGTTGATGCCGCTCAGTGCCATCCAGTCGATCTCGCGCTCCCAGCGCTCCCAGTCCCACCAGGCGTAGGAGTAGCTCTGGGTGCAGACGTTCTGGTAGTAGCGGAACCTGCGGGCAGGTTCGGGAGGCTGCGGGATGGGTACCCCCGCTCCCGGCCTCGCTCCCGTTACGTAACGGCGCCTGTCCCGGGCTAACGAGACATGAGCAGCGTCCGGCCCCACGGCCGGAGCCTCTTCCCCATCGCAGGACGGGTGGGGCCGGCCCGGCCTCGGCGGAGCCCCTGTTACCTGCCGGGGGCGGAGGCGCGGATCTCGGTCGGCAGCCGCGGCAGCGGGTCAGGCAGGCGGAGCTGCGCTCCAGACCACGAGAGGTGGCAGCCGCAGAAGTCGCGCAGGTATCGGTAGAGGCCGGCGGCCGCCGCCACGCCGCTGGAACCCGTCACGGCCACGGCCACGGCGGCGTCGGGCGGCGAGCGCAGCCAGTACGCGTCGGTGCCGCCTGCCGCCAGCGCCGCCGACACCGACAGCGACACGGCGGCGGCGCGCGGGCCGAGCAGCCGCCGTGCAAGCGCGCGCACCGCCGCCTCCTGCCGCGGGTCCCCCTCCCGCGCCGCCGCCGTTGCCGACAGCAGCAGAAGCAGTAGCATCGACACCGGCCCCGGGCCCCGCCGCGCCGCCATGGACATCATCGCCACTACCAGCCACAGTGCCGCCGCCAATCGCGAGCCGGCGGTGGGCAGGGCTGGGGCGGGGCGAGGCCAAACCGGTACCGGGAGCGGGGCGGAGGCGTGGCTGCTTCCGCGGGCGTGGCCGGCACTCAGAACTGAACAGACACGGGACCGCTGGTGTCCCGGGAGCACCGACCTCCTGTCCCGTCCCATCCCCGACAGCTCTCGGTCTCTGGTCCGGTGCTGCAGCTCCAGCTCCTGCCTGAGCACCGCGACCCGCCGGGGTTGTCCGGGGGGGAGGGTGGCTCCAGGCTGCTTTGGTGAACAAACCCTCCCTCACCTTCCCTACCTGCGGCGGCTCCGCACGGGCGGGGCGAACCGGGCCGCGGCAGCCCCGCAGCATCCCCAGCTCCGAGAACTGGCGGGACCGTTCTCGCTTATCCCAGGAGCCCGGAGCCAGAATAGTTCCACAGCCGCCCCACCGGGGCTACTCCGACCTGAAGGGAGCGCTGCGGGACCGGCCACCGGAGCCCCGCCGTTGCCCTGGGGCGGTGGAACCGGCCTTGCTGCCCCCAGCACCGTCCGGAGGAGCTCAGTGACCGGAGTTGGAGGCACAAACATGAACCCCTCCCCGGGAGCAGGGCAAGGCGACTCTCTCGGCTCCAAGACAGCCCCGGGGCCACAGCCAGGGCAGAGCCTGGCAGCCAGGGGCGGCCTGGCCTCCTCCCGTGGGGCAGAACTAAATTCAGGACGACCCTGGGACTTCCCTGGCAGCCCATGGAGGGCCGCGGGCTCCTTGCGCTGCCAGCAAGGGCTGGCCGCAGAGACCCAGACCCAGGCATGGGCCCAGCAGAGCCATGGCAACAGGCAGGAATCCGGCAGCTGCAGATGGGAGCGGTGTCAGAGCAGGCAGCGGGGGAAAGGGAACAGCAGTCCCTGCGCAGAGCTGGCAGCCGCAGGGACCCGGCTTGCCTGAGGGGGGGCAGAGGACAAGGGGTAAAGGAGGACGAGGGCAGCAGTGACCCTCTCGTCGCTCTCGCAAGAGGGATCAGGAGAGGGAAACCGGATGGGCAAGCACCAAGCCCTGCGGCAGCCTCCCTTCCGATCCGCCCACTCGTGGAAAATCCCCCCCGGCAGCCCCAGGAAAGGGCCTGAGGAAAGGCAGCCCGCCCTGGCTGCTGGGGCCGAGAGCAGTTTGCCCATGCTCAGCTCAGGTGGTTCATTGGAGCCCGAGCGCCTGCCCTAAGGGGGTGACCAGGGTGGGCAGGAGAGCCCTGGGCAGAAGGGTCTCTGCTCAGCCCTTGCTCAGGAGCAGGGCTCGATCGGCGCAGACATCTCAGCCCCACCCTGCAAACCAGCTCTGCTCACCCCACCGTGCTGGCCCCCACAGCCACCAGCCGGGACAGGAGAGCCTCAGGTCCCAGTGCCCCCCGAGCAGCGTTCGAGGCTCTGCCCCGTGTCCAAGAGGGAAGAAAGGCTGCCCGGGACCCCCTTTAGAGAGCACACAGGCAGCAGAAAAGAGTTGGTTGTGCAGTTAGTTTAATTCATACAGCAGCACACTCGGGTTGTACAGCAACCCCGGGACACGGCGCGGCACAGGGAGCCCTGCGTGGGCACAGGGCGTGGGCAGGCGCCGTGCTCGTGTACCAGCTGCCCGGACCACGGGCACCTCACAGCTGCTACAGCTACAGCGAGGTGAGGAGGACAAGGAACGATTCACAGCTTGCACGGGAGGCAAAGCAGCTACAGGACAACACCAGCCAGACCCCACTGTTGTGGGGTGCCCTGGGCAAGACTCGGTCTTTGCCCTCCCTTAACGAGTTCCACAGACCCCCAGCACACAGGACAATAGGTCACCGGGACCTCCACCTCTGCAAAACTTCCACCAGTGCCAGGTCTGGACGTGCCTCGAGGGCTCTGCAGCCTCCAGCCTTTGCTTTTGAACAAGAAACTCTCCCGACAGCGCTCAGTTCCTAAGAGGAATCTGTGCTGCAGCTCCTGTCCTGCTCTATCTTGCCCCAGGCCACAGCAAAGCCTCAAGCCCAGCACAGCCCCCAGACCTAAGAGCTGAAGGGGCCTCAGCTGCTAGCCCCGGAGCTCTGCCAGGGACATAGGCATGCAGCTGCAGTCACAGCAGCATCTCCTCTCCAGGGCGAGGAGCTGCTCTCCTGGCAAGGGCCAGGTGTTTCCCCAGCTGTGGAGAGAGACACCACAGACCGAGCTGAGGCTGAGTCCTGCCCCTTCGTACCAGCTCCTCAAGCCCCCAGCAGAGGCCAAAGCTCTGCCCAGGATGAGACATTGGCTTTGCCAGACTAAAACACAGCACACAGGGAAACCCTGGAGGTAGAAGAAGCAGGTCCTGGATCACCACCAACTGCTTGCTGCTCATGATCTGCTCAGAGGCAAAGATATGCAGGATCCACCTGTAAAACCTTCTTCAAAACCACCTCTTTCTGAGCAGCTCTGTGCCAGCTGAATATGTTCACCTCTTCTCCCCCTGCCTCTGTGCCCACCCAGCCAAGCTGCCCCGATTAGCTGCCAGGGAACTCACAGGACACAAGACATGTACCAGCACACACCACAGACACCTCATGCACTTGGGATCTCCAGGGGTAAACTCAGGGAAGGGAAAAATTCTCTGATCCAGTGTCACTTAGCCTCCAGGCATGTCAGAGCTCTTGGCTCGGGGTGCTGCAATAAGTTAGGGTCACTGGGGGGGGGGGGGGGGGGCTGCATGCAGTCACACACAGGGGAGGGGTCAGCCACAACACCAGGGTAACACTGCCGAGGAGGATCCTTAATCATCAAACCTCCCCTCACGGATGGTGTCAAAGGAGAATGGGAGGAACTTGAACCCAGTGCCAGTGTAGAACTTGTTCTGGAACTCAATCCTGCAAGAGAGGGAAGAGTGCCATGGTCACAGGTGGCCACAAACCAGCCACCAGCAAGGGCTGTGCTGGGAGCACCACCACCCACTCTACAAAGCCAGGCTAGGCATCCTGTGCCACAAACCCACCTTCTCAGTTCATTTTGTGGCACAGCAGCCAGAACATTCCAGGTCCTTTGATCCCACCCCCGGCAGTCAAAGAGCCCCAAGCACAGGATGCAGTCCCCAGCTGTGGTGTCCCCTCAGAGCCCCTCAGAGCCCCAGCAAAACCAACAGCAGAGCTTCTTGAGCCTCACAAGGAGCCCTTTCCACTGAACCCACGCAGCCCCTGAAGGGCTCAGCAGTTCTGGGGATGCTGTGAAGAGCAAACTGGAATTAGGTTTTTCCATGTCAGGGACCATGGCAGGCTCCAGAACTGCTGGCACTGCAGCTGGCAAAAAGTGGCTTTGCAGTAGAGCTCAGGAAAGCAGCTCTGCCCCCACAGACAGAGCTGCCTGCAGAGGCCCTGGGATGAGCAGGACTTTCCATGGGTCGGGGAGGGCTCCTGGCCAGCCGAGGAACCCTGATAAAGCTTATCCTGTGACTGAGAGACTGTTCTGTGAGCAAAGGGAAACAGGAGGCCAAGGGCTGGGTGAGTCACACAGAACTCCACATGAAACCTTAACCCTGAACTGCCTCAGCTGGCCCAAACAGCTCCTTCTGGACACCCTCAGTCACAACTGGGCACAGCTGGATTGCTGAAGCTGGAGCAGAGGCTGCTGTGAGGTTAGAACGACTGAAAGCAGCTTCATTTCTACACTAATCCTGGTTAAAGGTTCTGTGTGGTGCTCTCTGCAGCACTCCACATCTACCGCCGGCAGCCCAGGTCCTTACTCAGCACAAGTCACTGCTCTCTGCAGGACCTGGCACCTGCAGCAGCAGCTCGGTCGCTAACCTGTGCTCTGGGTCTCCCTGCTCAGCAGCATTCCTCAGTCAGCACTGCAGGGCAAACAAACAGCCTGGGAAGCTTCCTGGCAGTGGGCGTCACAGAAAAGCCACCCCTCGGCTTCTGTGCGGCACTGACCAGCTGCAGGGGTGGGTGGGCTACACCTGGCTGCACTTCCCAACTCCACCGACACTGTGGAAACGCAGGCAGCGCCCAGCCCCCTGGCAAGAGACTGCAGAGGCACCTGCTGAGCAGGAGCCTGAGCTTTCCTTCAGTACCACTGCACATTCCAGCTGGTGTTGGTGTTCTCACAGGTTTGTGCTGGTCCCTGGGGCTGGTCATCAGTCAGAGCCCACCTTGAAGGGGCTTGCAGGACCGCACAGCCCCAGAGCTGTGGGGCAGTGCTGCAGAGGCTGCTGCAGTTGCTGTTCCCCAGAGGGCTGCAGATCCTTCCCCTCTCCCTGCAGCAGGCTGCTTTTGGAGCTGCAGCAGCTCAAAGCCAAGCTCTGGCCCACGACCTTTGCAAAGGAAAATCCAGGCCTGGCAGGTGGGTGGGAGCTGGGCCCCCCACTCCCAGTACCAGGCAGGACAAGGCCCCAGCACACCCACGCCTGGGGTGGCCACAGGCCAGGAGCTCTGTGTGGGCAGGGCAGTGCTGCCTGCTCTCAGCTGAGGTCTACAGAATTCCTGCTTTTTATTTCTCCCACATGGCTGGCTGAGGCTGACCTCATGGCTGGTGTTTTAACACCCACATTGGTTGCAGACTTCCAGCAAGCTCCAGCTTCACTACTCAAAACCAGCACCTCAGGAGCTTCTGCCTCCAGCTGTCCCTGGTGCCATGGGGCCAGGAGCAGGTCTGGGTCTGTTCCACCATCTCCAAGTGGTTGAACAGTGTCTGAGTGTGTTTGTGAACCACTGGCAAACAGGTCAGGCAACCCTCAACAAAGAAACTGCCTGAGAGGAACTTGGGTAAACAGAGCTGAATCTGAACAGTGTGGTTTGACTGCTCCAAACTCGACCTGAACCCTCCCCATCATGATGCCCATTCAGCACCAACTTGTCTTACACAGAACACCACAGACTCCCACCTCCCCTGCTCTGAATTCACCTGAACTGCTTACATTACACAGATTCTTGTCTGCTCTTTCTATCTGCAGCCTGGTCTTGGGCTTTCAGGTCCAAAATCAGGCATAAAACTGAGGCTAAAAATCCTGCTTCAGACAGGCAAGCAGCTCCACTGGACCCAGGCAGGACCCTGCCCTGAGCCCAGTTACAGACCTCTCGCCTGGGCACAGTCCATGTTTGCTCACATTGCACCAGCTAAGAAGCCCAAAAGGTGAGCTGCTTGCACCTAAACTTTGGTGTCAAACAGCAGTGCTGGAAAGCAAGAAGGCAAAACATTCTGGAGCCCGGAGGCCACAGCACCAGGAGTTAACAGCAGGCCCCGGGCATGGCTCCATCAGCCACTGAGCTCGGCATGG
This sequence comes from Pogoniulus pusillus, assembly GCF_015220805.1. Taxonomy (NCBI): domain Eukaryota; kingdom Metazoa; phylum Chordata; class Aves; order Piciformes; family Lybiidae; genus Pogoniulus; species Pogoniulus pusillus. The sequence continues at coordinate 3,625,607 of NC_087303.1, read as the reverse complement.
CTCCTGCACAGCCTTGCAGCCCTGGCAGCACTCCAGGCTGCCCTCACCCCAGAACCCTCCCTGCTGAAGGAACGCAGCACAAAACAAACCCCCCTCCTGGAGGCCTGGCAGGCAGGGCTCAGGGAACAACCTGTGCTTCCCCCAGAGCCAGGCTGAACTCCTCCGTGCCAGGAAGGCTGAGCCACCACCCACACCTTCGGAATTCCTGATAGGTGACTCTGCTCCCACGGCCAGAAAATCTGACCAGCTCCTCCCAGGACAGCTGCGTTTGACACCCCCCACCCTCCTGCTAAAAAGGGAACATCCACTGGAAACATCCTGGTTTGCACTCGGGAGGAGGAATGTGAACAGCCCCAGCAGGAGCTCCCTCCCCACCATGGTAAGGCAAATCCACAGCCCCAGAATCCCTCCAGCAGATCCCCACAGCCTGCTGCCTGCTGCCCAGGCTCTGAGCTTGCTCAGCTTTTTAAGTTCAAGTTTGAGAAGTGTGATTAGGAAAAAGGTAAGCACTGAGAGCCTCAGTTTTGCAGCTCCCCAGCAGGTGCCCTGCACAGCCATCATGCCCCACGTGCCAGCTGCTGCTCCCCAGACAGTTTCTCTCTCTGCCCTGTCAGTGCCTCCCACCTTCCCCTGGCATGTATCCAGCCAGTATTTTATTCACCCTGTAGCACAGCTGGACAAAGTGAAAAGTGAGCTCCTGGCTGACCTGCAGCCTGTCCCAGGAGCTGTGTGGGTGCAGCCTGTGGCACTACCCCAGGTCAGGGACCCCCAGAAAAAGCCCATACCCTCAGGTGAGAAGGGCAACATGGGGCCTGCCAAGAGGAGAAGCTGCTCAGAGCTGTTCACCTGCTGCTGCTCAGAGCTGTGCTGTAAGGCTCTGCAAATCCACAGACAGCTGCAGACCGAACTCCCCCAAGGAGTCAGAGCTGGTAGCAGCCAGGCAAGGACTGCAGTGCTTACAGAAGCCCTCACATCTGCAGCGACAGCAGGGTGATGAGGAAAGAGCAGGCAGACAGCAGGCAGCTCGAGTGGCTGGTGTGAAGCTTTCCAGGCTGGGTGCCAGGGAAGCGTGGCACCATCCAGCAGCCATTTCAGCAGCCCCCCACCTCCATGCCAGGCTCCCTTGGCACAAGATGGCCACAGCTCCCAGTCCTGCCTGCAGCTGGAGCTGCAGGACATCCCAGCCTGCACCCCACAGAGGGCAAAAGGACAAAGTTTTCCTTGCCCAGAAGCAGAGCCAGTGTAGAAAGGCTGATCTGCTTCCCTTGCTCTCACAGAAAGCTTCTGACTGACCTGTCTGGAGCCTCCAGGCAGTTTCTGCACACCACAAGCAGAGTGGTGCCCAGAAGCAGGACTGGCATCTCTGCCACTGCAGAAACTTTCTGCTGCCAGAGCACAGCGGCTGCAGGGCACAGACGTTTGAGACCTGTGGTGCTCCTGTGCCTGCTGACCTCAGCATTATTCACTACCCAAATCACAGCCTCTGCTGTCCTGTCAGGGCAGTTTTGTACAAGATGGCACAGGGCAGGGGGAGGCAGCACAGGGCGGGGGTGGGGGAGGCAGCTCCTCGTCGACTCACCAGTGCAGGCGCAGGGCATGCAGGAAGGCCGAGAGCCCCTCCATGACCAGCAGGATGGCAACCGTCAGGGTTGCGAAAGCAGCAAAGATGAAGAAGAGGCCAAGGCCTCCCCCCAGGCTCCTCACGCTGAGGCCAATGTGTATCACCATGGTCCAGAGCACCTCCGAGAGCTCTGCCAGGAGAGAGGGGACAGGAGGCTCACTTCAGCATCAGCAGGAGCAGAGAGGTTCTGACAGCAAAGCCCAGCCAGGACAACTTCTGCGTAAGGCAGGGAAGGGGCAAAGCAGCTTTGGCAGGCAGCTGGCAGGACCCAGCCTCCCTCTGCCATGCATGGGGTGGAGCAGAGCCCTCATCCCACTGCCCTGTGCCCCCTTGGTGCCTTCAGCTTTCTCCTTCCCACAGCACAGCCTCTCCTGCAGCTCAGGCAGCGGCTGCCACACGCAGCTCATCCTTCCCAGCAGATCCCCCCGGGGGTCACTCACGTGCGTGGGCCAGGCTGAGCGCCCAGAGCCGCAGGTAGGATGCGGTGTTGGAGATGCAGCCCAGGCAGTACTCGATGGTGTGGATGGCCTGGTACACCACAGTGTCCCCGAAGTCAAACTGCAGAGAGAGCACAGAGCGTGACGGGGCCACTGCTGCCACTGCCACCCGCATGGCGCCGGCATCGCCACCGCCTGCTCCCGGCCTGGCACAGCAGTGACCAAGAGCTGAGCACTCATGGATGGCTTTGGGTGCTGCCCACTGCTGTGGTGCTCACAGCCAGTGTGGCACAGCTGAGGCAGCTTCCAGCTGCGGCCGTGGGCCTGGCCAGGAGAAGACAAGTTGGCAGTGAGATGAGACATGGAGCTTATGTTCATGTAAACTCATCAGATGTAGGCACTGCCACAAGCTGGTACTGGTGCATGCCTGTGCCACAGTACCAAGGAGAGCGTTTGGCAAGACACAAACCTGCCCTTTTTGCAAGCAAAAATACAGCAGAAGCAGCCCTGAAGAAGTCTCATCTGTGCATCACTGCTGTGTGCATCACTGCCACCTCTGTGTCTTGGACACCCTCTGAACTAAGGACAGAGCTCAGAAGGGCTCTGCCACAGGGGACAGTTTTGCACCTTGGGAAAACATTTCCCCCGCCGGGAGCTGGTGCATGCCTCAGAAACTGCTCCCATTTAAGCCAAGTAAACACCACGTGTTAAATGCATCGAGTGAGTAAGGCTCCGAGCATGCACACGCAGCTATTTATAGCTCCACTTCTCCCTTGCTATATCCAGGGCAACAAATATTTCAGGCACTTCAGTTAAATGAGCTGTCAAAAGCCTTCTTCACAGAACGTGAGCTGCAAAGTTCTCCCCCAAAGCTGCCCTGCTGAACCCCCTCCAGTACAGAGCCAGCCAGGGAGCAAGGCATGGAATGTGGGAAACGCTGAGGCAAGGACAGCTCAGAGCCAGCTGCAGCTGCTGAGCTCCCAGCAGGCAAGGGAGTGAGGGAGCTGCTGTGGCACGGCAGTTGTCGTTCCCCTCTCCACAAGGGGTTTGGTGACACAAAGCTGCAGGTTCTCTGCTCACAGCCAGCAGACTGCTTCCACCCCTGGCACTCTCCAGGGACCTGAGCAAAACCCCCACCTGGCATAGCACCACGCTAGGGAGCTGCTATGATCCCATGGCATTTCTCCTGTTCTGGTTACCTGGTGGCACTGAAGCCTCCGATCACCCCTGCAGGAAGGACCCTAAGCCCCTTTCTCTGGCACAAGTGCTCACCAAGGAGCAGTTTCTCAGGAGCATCTTTTCTACAGAATGAGGCTGGTGAGGAGGGGAAGTGGAGCTGCACGGAACTGGGCTGGTTTTTCTGAGTGGCACCAACCAGCACTGCCCTCAGAATGGCAGCTGGGAGAAGTATCTGGAGAGCCTGTGGCAGGTCAGGGGTGCCCACGGCACAGCTGGCAGATGAGACCTTTTCAGAGTTCAAGAGCAAGAACTTTACAGTTCCAGACCTCAGCTTAGGAGCTTCCCAGGCTGTCTGGGGAAGCTCTGCAGACAGGGGGGAGGACAAACAGGCTGTACAGGTGAGGTGATCAGAGGGCAGTCAATGGGCACATGGGGGTGGGGGTTACAATGGGCCTGGGACAGGCCAGCAGCTGGGTCCTTGGGGAAGCAAGATGTGGTGACAAGGGTGACACCGCGCGGGATGCGCTGCGGGGACACGGACGCGAAGCGGCTGCAGCCTTACCACCTCATCCTCCGTATGCTTGAAAACACAAAGGGACACTTAGTGCAGGGCCTGGCTCCCGGCGCCCCCCAGCAGCAGCCAGCGGTGCCCTCCCCCCGCAGAAGCAGCCCCGCAGCCCATGCACTACAGAGGCGAGATGCCGCTGGAGAGTACTCCCAAGCCACGGGAGATCCACACCTGCCTCTGCCAGAGGCGAGGCAAAGCAATTTGCGTCACCCCAGAGGCCAAAGGAATGCGTCAAAGACACAGCCCCGGGGCTTGGGCTGAGACTGGAGGAGCCCAGATACACCTCGGGCCAGCGGGCAAGCTGCGTGTGCCCCGGGAGCGAGTGGTAATGGGGCACACGGAGCCACACTGCCCTTCGTGTGCAACGGGTGTTGCTTTTTCTGGAGTCCTGGGAACGACCAAGAGGGAGCCTGCTGAGGACTGTGCCGGAAGCTCTTCGCTGGCAGTGTGGCTGCTGAGCTCTGGGCAGGCTGGCAGTGAGAAGTGCAGCCGCAGCTCTGGCACGTCCTGCGGCACCTGCGCTGCCCTGGGAGGGAGGAAGGGGCGGCGCTTACCTCTTCCCCCTCCTCGGAATGGGTGGATAACTGGTCATGTTGGATGATCTCAGCATCCTCCTCCGTAGGTCCATTGCCCACCCGGATCCCACCAAAGTTTTGCGTGCCCTGACACATGCAGAAAAAGAAAGAGCAAAGTGTTTGTGCCTGCCTGCGGCAGCGGCTGCCCTGCGGCTCCAGCTGCAGCGGCGTACGCAGCAGTGAGGATTCAGGCCCAGGGCAAGGCAGCTGGGCAAGGCTGCGTCCCAGTCGGGTGGGAAGGATGCTGACTCCTGCTGGGGCTGGGGAAGAAAAGGCTGTCTCTAAGTGAGCACTGGAGACATCTCTACAGAGCAACTATAGCCGTGAGAAGGCAGAGCCCTCAGCAGCTTACTGCTGGCACCGAGGTGCAGCAGCTCTGCAGTTGGTCCAGAGCTGCCAGACCAGCACTGACCTTCCCTGCTCTGGTACCTGGTGCAGACAGACAGCAGCAGCCCTGGGCTGGGGGACACCCATGAGCTCCCTGCCAGCCTCGGCCCCCCTGACACCACAGGGCAATCAGACTTGCAGCCTTTCCCTTACTTGGCAGCTCTGCGTGGTGCAAACAGTTCCTTTTTTGGCCATTTGTCCTGACCTCAGCTGTACTTCAGGCAGAGCAGAGCAGCCCAGCCCAGTGGAGCAGCAGCAGCCAGGATCACTGCAGCACCAGTGCTTGGTGCCTGGCAGCCTCCTCCTCCTCTAGCCCAGCCTGCCTCCAAGGAAGGACACATGGGACATTGGGAGCACCCCAGGAGCCCTCAGGCAGAGCTGCTACAGAGCAAATGACCCCGAGGTACTCATCTGTGTCCTGGGCTCCTGCTCAGTGACATCTCCCATCTCCCTCCACAGAGAAATGCTGCTGACTGACCCGAGGGGCTACAGCTCCAGAGCTGTGAGCTCCCCCAGAAGGACAAACTGGAACACCTCGAGTGGAAGGAGCTCTGCTCCCAGCACAAGCACTGTGCAGGCTGCTGTCTGCCACACCAAGGCCTCAGGAGCTGAGAGGGGACAGCACAAACCCAGCAGGAGTGGGGCCCCGTGGGCTGCCCACACTCACAGCTCCTCACTCTGGCCACCAGCACCGAGGCTGCTCCGTGCCCTGCTGCCTGCCCTGTTCTCAGCCACTTTCCTTCCAGGCTGAACTGCGACTGCCCAAAGTGCCAGATGTGGAGTAAAGACCTTGCCAGGTGTCTGAGAACAGATGAGGTGGACATTTATGCTTTGAAATTAAAGGAACTTAAACACAGAATCCATTTCTATGACCATGCTGCTACCAGGGTCTTCAGCACCTCTGCAACGAGCCACTGCCAACCTGCCCCTTGCTCTGCTTCCAGTCCCTGGGCATCTGCACCTCTGCAGCTCTGCCCTCACTCTGACTTGTGCCTGCTGGGAACAACCCATCCTCAACACAGCTCCAAAGCTGCCACTGACCTGATGCTTCTGAGCACACCCCCTACAAAGACCTTCCCTTAGGCTGGCTGAGCCCCCCTGCTGTGCTGATGGATCCTGCATGAGAGTCATTTCAGTTCTGACATTTCTGTGAGGGGATTTGAAATGTCAGGACAGAAACAGTGGTCAGCAGCTCACGAGGGCCTCAAGGGTCCTCTCTTCCTGCTTCCCACAGCTGGTGAGGGCTCTGCTCCTCGCTGGGCAGGCAGCACTCACAGCTCAGAAGAACTGCAACACAGCTCTGGGAGCTTCTGCAGGCTGCACTCTGCCTGATTGCTCTGAAAGCTCAGATACAAAAAGCAGATACAGAGACCCTGAGAGGTTACTTTCTCACAATCAGTTTGTACCAGCTCCAAGCCAGCAGCAGCACCCCTGGAATCTCCACTCTGGAGTCACTGGGAGGGCACCACAGAACTGTGGGACTAGGAGCACACAACGCAGACAGAAATGCTTGCCTGGGAAGAATCCTCAGCTGCCTTCAACAAATATGCCAGCAGAGTTAAAAAAAGGGAACTGGGCCTGGGGGCTGTGCTGGGCAGTGCCCCTGCCCTGCAGGCCGGGCTGCCAGCAGCACTGCAGAGCTGGCTCTGGCCACCTCCAGCTGCCCACCCCGAGCCTGCTTCCAGAATGTATCAAATTTGCTGAACTTTGCTCTTTCCAACAGAAAGTGGTTTCCACCCTAAAGGTGCAGCAGCCATTCCCTGCTGGACTCAGATACATTCCATGCTCCCTCCACAGTGAGCCAGGCAGCAGCTCCCCTCTGCAGCTCCATCAGGTGCTCTCTGTCCACTCACTGGCGCAGCCGCTGCTGCCTCCAGAGCCTGCTCGTTCGGGACTGTGCTGCCCTGGGCCTCCACGGGCTGCCCTTCCTGATAGTGAATGGAAGAAAAGAAAGGGAAGAAGAAACAAAAAGAGACAGGGAGACGAATGGAGGGGACATGGGAGGATGAAAGATGGTCAGAGAGGGGAGAGGGAGTGTCTGTAACTGGCTGGTCTTTGACTCGGGTAACATCCTGCAAGCTCTCTGCCATACATGCAGGGAAGGTTCAAGTTTCCTCAGTGCCCATGTGCCAGGCTCCTGCCTCTCACACTGAGACACTTCACACTGCAGCTGGAACCTAGAGAGCAGCCCAGAAGAGAGCCGCTCACAGCAGGACTGCTTCAGTCTGATTTGCTTCCTCTGAGTTGTTGTCTTTTAGCACCCAGGCTTAGCAGAGACAGCTGGCAGCTCTGCCAGCCAGTCAAGCTTTCATCTCTACCCTCAGGCTGCCAGTCTGCTGAAGGCACAGACCTGCATCCAGCAGCCAGCGAGGTGTGGTCCCAAACCAGCTGACAAGGCCCCACCAGCTGCACTGCTCTGAGCTTTGCCAGAACAAAAGGGTTTGCAGAGCAGCTCCGATGCTGGGTGCAGGTCTGAGCTGCAGGCAGTGCTTTGTCTCCAGTAACCCCAACCTGCCTCTATGCCTGTGCCAAACCATTTCACAGCTCACAGTGCAGCATGGACCCACACAGCCGAGCCCAGGAAGGAGAACACAGCTCTGCAAACATCAACAAGTCTTGAGATTGAGAAGCTCAGAGGTAGTCACCCACCAAGTGCTTTCTCCACAGGTACTGGCGGCGAAGGACCAGGGGCTTGGCTACCAGCATCCAGGGCACACACAGCAAAGCCACCACCACCAGGAAACACTGCAGCCCTTTCTGTCAAAGAAACAAGTCTCAGGTGATGTGTGGCAGTCCAGGCTCAAACATACCCACACAACCTCCTGCTACACCCCAAAATGACTGGGTCCCAGAGCAGGGGGTGGGCACTTCCCATCTCTCTGCCAGACCAGCAAGATGAGCTGTACCCAACAGCTGCCCCAACTGACTGCACCCAGTGCCATGCTGGGACAAAGCCAAAGGATTCTGCAGGGAATGGGGACTTGGCAGCTGTGTGATAGTGCTAGGAGCAAGTGATATTAGTCTTTCAGCTAAGCTCAGAGGCACCACACTGCAGATGCAGAACAGTATTCCTGATCACTTTCTGCTGGGTCCAGATGTCCTGGAGCCAGAGCTGAGTTGTGTTCAGACTGGCACAAACTCCTGTTACAGGGATTATTAAATATGGCCCAGCCTCAGGATTTGCAAGTGATGCTACACTTCCTCTGTCACAGGGGAAGGCATTGCCTGCTTGGTTTCACAGCTATGAGAAGGCCAAGGACAGATTCTGGTACTGTGGAGGATCTCTGACCTCAGTCCAGCACCCACCTGCCCTCTGTAAAGCATCTTGATGCTGGGGTCATTGTAGGAGAATAGGAACATGTTGATGAAGTGGATTAAAAGGCTGGGGGCATCCTTTGAGGTGTGAGCATCATAGGCTGTCCACTTGTAGAAAATTAGGATAACCAAGTAGCCAAAGAGGGAGGACATGAAAATCATTTCTGGGATAAATCCAAGGTAGATGTTCAGTGGCTTCTTAAAATAGCTGCAGGAGAAAAAGCACAGTGGTACATGGGGCTGGCATCAGGGACGTGCCAGGCAAACCACCCTGACAAGAACATGAAGAGCATCTCTGGGACAGAGCTGCTGGGGCTCACCAGGACAGCAAGAGCTGGGCCACAGCCAGTCTGCCCTTGCCATGGGCAGGCCTGCAGGAACAGCTGCCCTGCTCCTCCCAACAGAGGCCTAAATCCTGGCTGGCTCCTGCCTCCTACACACCTCATGCCCAAAGAAATTTCCCCCCAACAGCAGAAAAACATAGTAGAGCTCTCACATGTGGTTGAGGAGACTCAGGGTGACTCCAAAGAGCATGTGGATGATGCCGAGGATCACAGACATCTTCATCTTGAAGGAGTTGAGGAAGGCCAACTTGTTGCTGGCAATGTTCCAGATCTGTACACAAGATATCAGACAGCATTGAGGGGAAGAGAACCAGAGATCAAAATCCTTCACTTCAAGCTGAGCAGCATCAGCCAGCCAGGGAGCAGGAGGCTGCCAGAGCAGTTTCTTGTGTCCACCACAGGAGGAAATGAGCTCAAACTCCCCTGCAGGCAATCCTCTGAGCCAGGAGCTGACCCATTCTGCAGCAGGCATCAAACCCTGCCTGTGCTTATGGCAGACAAAAGCTGCAGGAAGGAGGAGGCTGCATCCTGGGCAGAAAGGATCATTAAGCTCTTGGCTAAACAACACCAGGCAGCTGAGATCCTCTGCACCTCCTCTGCAGCATGAGGCACACCCCACAGCCCCTCAGCAGGGTCAGCAGCAGCCACCCCTGGCAGCAAGCACAGTGTCAGGGCTCCTGGAAACCTGCCCTGCCAAACCTAACTGGAAGAAGAAACAACTTTCCCCAGGGTGAAAAACAACTTCATGAAGTGATTCAAGTCCAGCCAGATTTGATTAAGACTCTGCAGGTTAGGAAGGCTGAGGAAGAAGCTTTCCTGAGAAACAAGTCTCTGTGTCCTGGAGCAGCTGAATCACTTTCAGCACTCAGGAGCATTTCCAGCATTGCTAAGAGATTGCCAAGGGGGTGGCTGTGCTGGGGAAACCTTTCAGAGGCACTTAGATGTCCTTCCAGGCCAGCAAAGAAAGGAGGAGCTCATACCGGGTCAATGCCAAAGGGGTAGGGTCCCCCAAAGACCCCTGCGATGGCAGGGTCGAGCTGCAGAAGAGGGGTGGTCTCCAGCAGGGCATCTCTGTGGGTAAAAGAGGGTTACACAAACATTAACTCAGCAGCTGTCCCATGAGAGTTAGCAGCAGCTCCTCCCTTCTCAGCAAGGAGCACCCCAAGAGCAGAGGACTTCAGGGCTCCTGAGTGGTCCTAGAGGTGTTCCCAGATGATTATTGATCTGTTTCCTGCCCAGCCCAGTGTCACCAGACAGAAAGAGGCAGGAGGCAGGACTCCTGCTGTGAGGAGAAAGGTGCAGAGCTGCACCTTCCCAAGCTGGTGTGGACATCCCATTGCCAGCCCTCTTCTGAGACTGAACTCAGAGCTTTTATTTTCCTGAGCTGGGAGGGCAATGGGGAAGAGAAGTCACCTGCTTGGCACTGCCCCTCTATCTGGCTCCCAGCTCTACTCACGACCAGTTGCCCTTGGTGAACATGGGCCGCACGCTCCAGGAGGAGCCGAACATGTTAAGGGCCTTGGAGAAGCAGTCGTTGTAGATGAGGCCAGTGTAGGTGGAGAAGAGTCCCATCAGCAGGATGATGTAGCGCCCGCTGAACACCATGGTGAACATCTAGGGTAGAGCAGAAGCAGCCCCTGAGGACCAGCTGCAGCTCAGCCATGGCCGTGGGCCTGAAATCCCCAAGTCTCAAGGGAGCAGGATCTGCATGCAGGGGGTGAACTGCCATAGCACAAACAAGCTGCACAGGCTGGCACAAGCACCCAGCTGGCAGCACTGGCTCAGAACTAGGTAGCACAGGCCCTGCTCAGCTTTCACCTCCCTCTGGCTCCTGCTAGCTGAAGCCCTGAGCAAGCAGAACCCCCAGAGTAGCCAACAGGAAGAATCCTGGAGGTACAACATGGATGCAGGAGTTCAGCAGTGCCTGAGCCCCTTTATGAAGCAGGCAAGCTCAGGGTGATTTGTTTCCAGCAGTTTCTGTGCTACCCTTGGACAGACTCCGTGTGATTCCAAGCCCCAGGGGAAGGGACAGGGGGCACTGTCAGCTCGGGGGGAAGGATGTGAGGAAAGCCAGCTGCAGCTCTTTGCTTCCCCTGCAGAGCTGAACGTGCCCTGCCACTGTACCTCATTGTCACTCTTCTGCGACAGGATGCGGCTCTCCCTCAGCACCATCCACAGAGCAATCAGAGTCATCAGGATGCCGTGGCCAAAGTCTCCAAACATGACAGCGAAGAGGAAGGGGAAGGTGATGATGGTGTAGGGCGCTGCAGGAGCAAGAGGATGCTGTGAGTGCTGGACCAGGCTGAGCTCAGAGGGACCAGGCCACAATTTAGCAGCAGAATTCCCAAGTCCCCTCCTCTGCCTCTGGAAGGTGTCACTGGACAGACAGTGCAGAGGCAGCCCGGCCAAGAGCTGGGCAGGGACGCTGGGCCGGGGGCTGTCTGCTTTCACCTGGGTTTATCTCCCGGTAGGTGCCGATGCCGTAAGCGTCGACTATGTTCTGGAAGCCAGAGGTGAACTTGTTGGTTTTGTTGTAGGTCGGAGGGGTCTGGCTGGTCTGCATCCTGTTCAGGATGGAGGGGACTGTGGATCCACTGTGCTCCTGACCACAGAGAGGGGAGCAAGGTTAGAGACCCTGAGTGACGCAGAGGCCAGCACAGAGCAGCCCTGCCTGTGAGCACTCGGGAATGGAGGCTCCTGCGCCTCTGCAGGAGGAGGAGTGCAGCTGAGGGCACCCAGGGCTGCCCTCTGAGGGGACCTTGCTCCTGTCCTGGGCATCTCCTGTCCACTTCTCCTCTGTCAACAGCACTGCCAGCAGGGCCCACAGTCAGGAGCATGCCTCACACTGCAGCATGTTTGCTGTCTGCAGCTGATGACCCCTCCCTGGCACACAAACTGCCCTGTGAGGCTGGGCCCAGACAGCCCCCAGGGAGGGCTTCCAGAGACTCCCAACCAATCCCTGCTGGAGCAGCAGCGAGGAGCAGCACAGGGGTCACTCACGGTGCCTCTCCTGAGAGCAAACTGGATGGAGTCGAGGTCAGCCACGGGGCACCAGACCTCAGCGATGAGGCACTTCTGGGTGACGTCGATGTTGCAGAGGTTCAGGGTGTGGTAGATGGCCTTCATCTTGCGCACCTTGATGAACCACACCCGGATGCTCTTGGCAGCTGCCTGCAGCACTCGCTGCCGGTGGTCCTCAGTCTGGTTCAACACCTGGCAGACAGAGGAGAGGCGAGAGCAGTGACCCCAAGTGTACAAAAGGCACAGCGAGGTCAGGCTGAGCAGCAACAGCCTCACCCAGACCCCTCCCCTCACCTGCCCCATACTCAACCCTCAGCTTAACGGGCTCTGCCAAAAAGCCTCAGGGCTTTCCAGGGACACTTTCTGGCGCTTCCCTCCCCCAGCTCCAAGGCCAGGGCATGTTCAAACAATAACTCTTTAGGGATCACTCAGAGCACTTTTTCCTCCATCCAGTTTAAAAAAGCAGAGAGGAGTTCCCCAAGTGGGCTGAGCCCTGCCCCGGAAACAGTCACAGAGATCACAACCAGACCTTCTACTGAAGGGAAAAGGAGAAAGTGCTGAGGCTGCTTCCAGGAACTCACCCAACTCACGCCAAGATTTCCAGGCTGGAAATTCTTAGACTAGAGGGAGAGTGAGGGCACAGGGCACGAGCAGCTCCAATCCCTGTTGGTTAACTGCTTCTGAGCTCTGCTCTACTTGAGATTTGCTCAACAGCTGCACTACACAACCACAGCAGCCCAAACCTCACTCAATTTCCTTTTAGCTTCCAAATATTTTATCTTTTGCCCTTCTCCCCTGAAGCAAGCACCAAGGATTTCAGAGCTGGCACCCAGAAGGGATGACACTGTTCACTTTTAGCAGGGCTCAGGCTGCTGCACAAGACATCAGGTGTAAAGCAGCAGCAATCCAGGACAGCACAATGAGAAAATATGAAAACAGGCAGAAAAAAGAACAGCCAGGTCGAAGCCAGCACTGTCCCCTCAGCCTGGAAGGGCACTGAAATGCTTTCAGAGTCCTTGCAGATGCCAGAGGTCCCCAGGCAAGCAGGAGCTGGAGAATGCAGAATCCGCCTGCACGTTCTGCTCTGCCCCCTGGTACCCAGGGCCCTGCTGCTGCTGCAGTTGGTGCATGTGATGAACTGCTCAGCTCTCCAGGAGTTGACCCATGCCCACCCTGGACCCTGGCAGAGGAGACAGCCCAGGAGACATCTCCAAACATCCTTCTTGCACTGCTGAGCTGCTGCTCTCAAGCTACCTGGAGCTGAAAGCAGTCACCTAACTGGGTCAGAACTTGTTCTAGCTTTGAATCTTCAGGGTCCAGTGTACCACTACAGCAAGAAGGGCTCTGGGCCCAGCTGATTTACCATCTGAAGATCATCAATCCTGGTGTTGACACCAGAGGCCATTTCCTTCCGCTCCTGTGGCGTTTCTGGGCATGGGTAGAGGGAGGCTCGGAACCTGAAAGGCATGGAAAGACCTCAGTGACAAAGGGGGAGAGGGCAAACCTGCCAGGGGTGCAGGAAGCACCTTAAGAGGAGCTTCTGATCAGCTAAGACTGCAAAGCAGAGTGTCAGTCTCTAACTCAAGGGGCACAAAAGTTTGCTCTAGGCCAAGCCAGAAGCTGAATGCTCAAGAAGAGGGAAGCAAATCCTCTGCCCCTGCAGTGCCAGTGGCTCAGCACTGACACCACCCCAGAGCAGGGTGCTGCTATCAGGCCAATGCAGCTGCTGCTGCAAACAGTGACCGTTGGAGTCCCCTGTGAGGATATCATAGAATGGGCAGGGCTGGAAGATACCCTGCAGGATCATCCAGTTCCAATCCCCCTGCCATAGGCAGGGACACTTTGCAATAGATGTGGCCCAGAGCCACATCCAGCCTGGCCTTAAAATCTTCCAGGGATGTGGCTTCCACCACCTCATCATGGGCAGCCCCCTGGGTCTGTTCCTGAGGTCCAGGCTTGCACCTCCCTGTTTCCAACACCCTCCAGCAAAGCAAGCAGCATGAGAGCCACAGCCTCAGGCAGTGGCTGATCTGGATGTGGCATGTTTCAGCTGCTGCTCTCCTTACACTGAGAAATAAGTAGCTGAAAAGGACCAAGGCCAAACCCCGTCCCTGTGTCTGAAATGCTGGGGAGAGCTGCCCAGGACTTCCATACCCTTCACAGATCTTCTTGACTCTGTTCTTGAGTTGGTCCCCTTGGAAGAAGATGATGAAGACTGATTTGTGCACATAATCCCCCTGGAAGGGAGGAGAGAGAGCAGTGTGAGGGGCAGAGCAAGCTGCAGAGTTCTGCCTGCATGCTCTGAACCTGCACAGTGAGGCAGAGCTCAGCAACACTGGAGCAGGCAGAATGGGAGCAGCTTCCTCAGCCTGAGCCTGTGTTTATGGAAGCAAAATGTTCTGAATTATCTGTTAATGGACTATGCAACACAATACAGAAGGAAAGCCTCCAAAAGAACAGGGATGTGATGAATTTATCAGCACATCCTGCAGCCAGCTCACCTACAAAACCCAGCAACAGCTAAAGAGTGAATGAAAACATAAGCAGGGGAGTCTGAGAGTCCTGAGTCTCCAGGGAGGCCTGGGCCACATTCTTTGTGCAGCTGCTCTGCCCCTGGCAGCCAGGTCCCCTTCCTGCATTTGTTGAGCTGTTATTGTTCCCCCTCCCTTAGGAAACTTTACCACCATGCCTCAGAACAAGCACTTGAGCAGCAGCCTTGGCTTACGGAAGCGCTGCACAGGAACAAAGCCTCTCCCTGAAGGCAGACTCTGAGCAGGGCAACCAGAAATAAAGGGGCCGTGAGTGAGCTGCAGCTCTGTGGCTGTCCCACTGCAGCCTCTCTCTCTGCTGGTCACAGCAGGAGCTCTCCAGGTCTGGGCAGTGGCCTTTGACTTCAGCAGAGGACACTACACATAACCCCTGGCCCACATCATTTACTATTCAGAGTAACAAACCAACCCTTAGGTGGGGTTTAAATCCTGAGTGAGTTCAGACAAAGCCAAAGGTCCAAGGTTCAGAGCCAAGGAGCTGCAGATGCCCCACAGAGAGCGTCCTGCAGAGACTGATGCTGGTCCAGAGCTGCCCAGAGGAGCTGCACTCTAAACCTGGAGTTGTTTCCCCCCCTCTCCACACCATTCTCCACCCACCCTGCTGGTTCTGTCTCAGTAAACAGGGAGCTGCGGGGAGGTAACGCAAGGGGCTCTGCACAGCACTGGGGCTGCAGAGCTTCCCGAGCTGTGCCCCTGCAGCTGCCAGGTGCTGCCAGGCAGGTTACCGTGACAGGGTCCTCCAGAGGGCTCTCGATGTCAGCCTGGCGCAGGAAGACGTTGCCGCGGCAGACGCGCCACAGCATGCGCTCGAAGGTGGGGATGCGCTCGCGGGTGATGACACCAGCCACGAACCTGTGGGCACAGCACACGCCTGCAGCCTGGGCACAGCACAGCCTGGCACCAGCTGCAGCTCACGGCAGGCTGAAAGCTCCAGCAGCCTGGGTCTGTGAGCCCTGTCAGCAGAGGGAAAGTCCCCGGGCACAGGGAGATAAACCCACAGCGCAGGCAGCTGCACCTGGCACATGCAGCTGGCACATGCAGCTGGCACCTGGCACACACAGGGTCTTGGAGCAGAGAGGAACTGACCTCTGAAAACCAACAAAGCCCTGGCCAGAGGAGGCACAAACACACCTGGACAGTTTCTGTGCCTGCTCCTCTTCACAAGAGGCTGCTGGTACATGGCATGGCAAGAACTGCTGCCACCACAGCTCTGCCCCAGGTATCAGCAGAGCTCACCAGCTCCTGTGCCCAGACAAAGGACCCCACAGACACAGCAGAGCACAAGGAACTAGCCAGGGCTTCCCCAGGCATGATGTGCTTCCAGGAAAGAGCTTCAACAAAGCTGAGAGTTCAGAGTGCCCTGCAAGAGCCCAGAATGGGTGTACAGGGCACAGACTGGGGCAGGGGGTTGTGCAGAGAGAAATGTGGAGCACAGACACAAACTGAGGTGTTCACGTGCAGAGGAGAGGGACCAGTGGCTGGGTTTGGATCAGCTCAGTCTGTCAGCCTGGGAAGTCCCAGGACTGTGCTCAAGTCGTGGCAGACTGCAGAGGCTGAGGTGGCCCTAGCCTGGGGCTGCCCTTACCCGAGCCGCAGTGGCGCTCCCCTGCCCATCTCGCTCGGCTCCAGCAGCGAAGAGGATTCCTCCAGCAGGTCTGGATCCGCCATCTGCTGATGATGCAATTCAGCCTGAATTCACAAATCAATTAACACCTAATGAAACTGGTTAGTGGCATGCAGGGAACGAGGAACCAGGAGACAGCTTGGGAAAACCAAAGGAAAAAAAGGAAAGAAAAAGAAAGAAAGAAGAGAGCAGAAAGAGGAAGGAGGCGACAGAAAAGGACAGCAAGAAACACACAAGGGAGGAGGAAAACAAGAGGGCAGGTGGAATGGCTCAGCACAACTCCCACACAAGACAGGTCTGAAGGCTGCTGCACAGTCCAGGGAGTGTGGGACAGACAAGTGTGAAGCAAGGCAGAATTCACCCCACAGTGCTGTGTTTCACATACAAGGGATGTTCTCAAGAGCAGTGGCAGTGGCACAAGCAGAGTGCCATTCCCTTAACCCTTCAGTGAAGGAGAACCTGAGGACGGCTGCTGAATCCCTCCCCCTCTGCTTGTGCATTTCCTGCACACCAACAAAGGCAAAATGCATCTGCAAGAGGTGCCTGGAGCAGTGCCTGAAGCAGAGGAGTCTGGGGCCTTGCTCTACGCAGCAGAAGGAGGATCCTCAGTTAAGCCTTCCACAGAGGGTCTCACTGACCTTGGGCAGCTTCACAGGGCAACCACTGAGACCTCCACATCCTACAGGTGCCAGCCCTCTGCCAGACTCTGAAGCCAAGGCAACAGCTCAGCCACTTGGGGATTCTGTGCCAATCTGATCGATTCCATGCTGTTGCCAGATCAGCACTGGGACAGAAGCAGTACAGACCCTGGCAGGACTGGGAGGTGATTTCCTTGCCTGACTTTACAAAGCTTACTCCCAGGAGAACTGCAAACTCACAGCCCTGCTTGCTGTCTGAGTTTCACTCTTCTGAAGACTCAGCCTCGGGCACCATCTGTGTTACTGCCAGCCACAGCAGAGGCACTGCTTAGAGCAGCCTGGCTCCTCCTCTGGCTGTTCAGGCACTGCATCAGGGCAGCTTTGTTCTAGTCTCAACGCAGCTGATTTGCAGGCCAAAGTTCTCAGGAATATGACTTACAAGTGTCAGCAGGGCTGCTCATATCACATCTCCTGTGCAGCATCTTCACACTTGGTCCAACCCCACAGCCCCATTTCTATCTCTGCAGCTTACAGAACTGACAGCTCCTGAGCACGCAGAGAAGCAAATCCTACCCTCTGGGTACACTGGAGCCTTCCCCCAGAGTACTCAGGGGAGAGGCTAAAATTGTCCTGAAGGTAGAGCCTGCTCTGTGGATGCGGCATGCACACAACACAGCTTTGCCAAAGCCTGGGACCAGCCCACCCAGAGCCTCCTCCTGCAGGAACTGGGTCAGAACTGGAGTGAGAAACTCTACAGGGCTCCACCTGTGAGCCAGAGAAAGATTTGCCCACATACAGGGGCAGCTTTTGCAAGGCTGACCTCTGAAGCAGCTCAGCTGCTCAAGCTCTCAGATGTTACAGAAGGGAGGGCTTGGAAAAGCCAGAGAGGAGAATTTCTGCACCCTTCGACCTTCAGGCAACTTCTTGCAACATCAGAAACTGACTGAAGTTTTACTACTTAGAAAACAGGACCAAAAAAAGGAAGTTTGGTGCCCCAGCACAAAAGATACAGAGCAAACACAGCAGGACATTGAGTATCCACAGCTGAGGGTGTTGACAGACAGCGAGGTGCCAGGGCAAGAGGCTTGTGTTGTATTTGCCAGCAGCCAAAAGAACTGCACCACACTGAGCCTGTGGGGCACACAAAAAAAGAGCAGAGCTCAGGTGGAATCTTTGTGTCTGCCTCCCTTGAGCTATTCTCAAGAGATTCTGGGCATCACTCCTGCCCCTGGGGGGTTGTGTCCTTTGGGCAGAACTCTGATAAAGGACAGAGGAGTCCTGCTCAGGCTGAGCTTACACAAACAAAGCAGCTCAGAATAACTTGGGATTAGAGCAGTGTTGCTAAGGATTATTTGCAAAGCAAATCCCCATTTGCTGAGCAAACCCTTCTGGAACAGAAATGGCTCAGCAGCTCCTGCTCTGGTTCTGAAGCGGGAACCAAAGCAGCAGTGCAAGAGTCCACAATAAAAAGCAGAGTATGGGAAGGAAAGAGTGACCCAGCTGCAGTGCCAGAGAACAGGACTGGAGGAGAAGAGTTCTCACCAGCAGTGAGCAAAATCCCAGTCGGTGTGAGGATTTTCCCTGCACCAGGTCACTCAGGATTGGAAAAAGCCAAGTGTTTGCATGCCAGGGATCAGACCCTTTGCTGCTCAAGGCTTGCAGCAAAGTTTCCTTTACCCTGCTCTGGATTCCAGCTCTGGAGCACTGCCCACACCATACAATCCAAGCCCCTTCCACTTCACAAGCAACAAAAAAACCCCACCATTTTCACAAGGACCAAAAGGGATTTAGTTCACCACCAAATTACTGATTCAGAGCCCCAACAGAAAGGACAGATGCAAAAGGAACAGAAGGAAGCAGATGGGGGTGGGGGGCAGGGGACTGCATGCCATTAACCGGTACTTTTCCAGTCTTCTTTTGCGCTCACTCTAGGCAAAGCTCTCAGAGAAAGCTCCCAGCTCTCACTGCTCTTCACAAGCAAGGACAAGAAGACTGAGAAAAGGAGCAGAATCATCACCACGGTGTTGAAACAAGAAATGGCTGCTGTGTCTGCCAGACTCACATGAAGAGCTGCTGACTTCTGCCTGCCTTGCCTCCCTCCCTCCCCCAGCGCAGAGGAAGCACCAAGCCCAAGCTAATCTGGAGCCATTTCTTGTGCAACTCATTATTGTGAGCATCATCATTTTCAATACAAGTCACTGAAGACTCCAGGAGCTGAAGGCTCTGTGCAAATGACAGCAGAAATGGAGCCTTCAGCCCCTCAGGGGTCTCAGCTCCCCAGCTGCTCTGTGCTGCGTGAACTGGAGCAGCCTCACAATCCCAGCAGCTCTCCCCTCGTGCCACCCACTCTGCCCTGTGCTGCTGTTGTGTTCTGGTTTATTGTCGCAGAAACCAGCAGCAGAGCTCCCTGGAGCTGGATACAGGTCCCTTGGGGGGTGGTCAGACACAGACTGTTTAGAGGACTGATTCTGATCCTGTAGGGCTGTACAGGGAGCTGTAAGCAGCTCTCAAAGGAGGGGACACTGACTGGCACAGCACAGCAGTAGCTGTGCTTGGGTCAACTCAGGCAGGCAGTGGCACCTTAAGGCAGCCAAGCACCAGGCTGTCAGGCTGTGTCCAAGCAAACACTGTCAGTGAGCATTCAGCATACAAAGGCCAAGGATTTTGCTCTGAAAACCAACCCACTGACCACACCAGCAGCAGGACCTGTGTCACCAGTGATCATACTTGTGTTGGCACAGGAACAACCTTAATGTCTGAGCAGGCAGAACCCAGTGCCAGAGAACCAACCCCAAGCCATTAGATAACGGGCCTGGAATGTGCAGAAGCTCAGCTCTGCCTGAGCACAGCCCTGACAGGACCAGAAGCTGTGTCTCGAGCCCTTTGATCAAACTCTTGGGTTACAGGAAACAGGACCTGTCCTCAGCCAAGCCATTTCCTGCCTGCTTTGAAAAACATGCGGGAGTCCACCGAGAGAGCTCCACATCTGCAGCAGCAATGACATCCAAGGGCACTCCCCAGGTTTGGGGAAGGAGCTGCCAGTTTCTGGCCCAGCTGCTACCAGTGTAAATGGAAGCTTTGCTCCAGAAATTACTGCTGAAAACGGCAGGGTTTGATCAAAGGCTCCAATAATTAAATAATTCATCTATGACTTCAGTGAACTGTGACCCTAAGGAGTGGTCTCTGTCTAACACCCAGCTAGCCTGCAGCTGCCCTGCCAGCAAGGTGGAACTGCTCAGCTGAGAGCTGAGGGAGCTGCTGTGCAGTGGCAGGAGCTGGGTCTCTTGCTGTGTTCTGAACACCACCAGCACCTTCGCCACAGCAGGCAAACCTTGACTAAAACAACCCCAGACCAACATCTTAAGAGGCAAACCATGGGTAGCTCTGCATGGAGAAATGGAAAATAACTGGAGAAGCTTTTTTAAACAAAGCACAAAAATGACCCTGCTGCCCCAAAACAGCAACTGAAAACAGACTGGAGAGGACAGGAAGCATCTCCCCAGGTGCTCCCTGCCGCGGTGCTCTGACCTCATCGAAGAACTGCTGAGTTTTACGCAGTATGAATTTTAACTCTGTCAGCTCCAAGAAGTTTCTCTTCAGGGCCTCCTGGTTGGTGTTGATTTCTTTAAGCTCATTTTCAATTTTCTCAAAGTTTGCCTGCAAAGAGATGAATAGAAGGGAGTCAAAGCAGTGCCACAGGCAGCTGCTGCCAACGAAATGAGGGAGCGCAGAAGATGCTCTCTGTCCCCACTGGATGCACATGCAGCTGCAAATGTGTCACCCTCTGCCACGCCACACAGGTCTTGCTTGGTGACATTCTCATCAGGTGAGTCAAACCCCCCCATGCTCAGCCAGCCTCTTACCAAGTGGATTTACTCAGCCTTCTTCAAATCCTTAACCTCTCTCCCACAAGATACCACAGGGCCCCCACAGCACACAGCTCCAGAAGGTTTGGATTTATTGAACTGGAGGAAATTTCACTCAGGTCCTTCCCTTTCTAACTGCACTTGGATACATCCACTGGGACACGAGGCTGCAAATCAGCCACGTGGGAGCTGGGGACTGTGGTGCCTGAAGCCTTGCCACCAAATCCTCTGGTAACTTCCCCCCACCTAGAGTCAACCTTTGCTAGGTCCCAGCACATTGTCATTACCTCCAGGTCAATCATATCACGAGGAAAGGGCACCTCTGGGTTTTCACCAGTGTCCATGATTGGAATATTTGCTTTTTTAATCTCCTTCTCCACAAACCCTGCAGAGACACCGTGGTTAGTGTGAGCTGCATCGTGGGAAACTCTCCCTGTAACCCCCACCCCGTCCAACAGCTAGGAACTGTCCCAAGATCTCATTTTGTGAAGGCTCCCTCAAGCAGGAAGGGTTTCAAGAGCAGCAACAGCTCCAGGCAGAGGCCAACAGCAGTCCCTCCCCCAGCACTCTGGTTCCCAGCCCCATGAAAGCCGCAGTCAGCGCAAGCCCAGGTACGTACGGAGCTTCCTGTCCATCTCCTCGCACCTCCGCACCTCATTGACGAACTTGCGCTGGAACACATTCACGTCGGGGTTCAGCTGCAGACACAGAGAGGTTCCTTCAGCGACCTCCCAGGCAGCGGGGCCTGTGTGGTCTGGGAGCGAGCGCCGGGGGTCGCCCGGCCGGCCTCGGCCTTGCCCTGGCGACAGCCGCCGCGGGCGCTGAGGGGGTGCCGAGAGCCCCGGGGGTACTCACGTCGCGGAACTGGACCTTGCCCAGCTCGCCCAGCTCGCTGACACAGCAGTAGGCGGCCTCGGACTGGAGGAACAGCTGGGCCAGGGTCATCTCCTCGCTGCGGAACAGCTCCCCCATCTCTGCGCCGGCTCTGCCGCGGCCTCTGAGAAGAAGAGTCGTGAGAACAGAGCACGGCAGCGGAACGGAGCCCCGGGACCGGGCCGAGGCCGGGACCTGCCAGGTGGCTGCAGGCCTTCACTTCCCCTTCCCGTTCCCGTCCCCCGATGCCAGGCGGGAGGACGACGTCCCGGTGGGCGCTGTCCCCGCCGCGTACCTGCCGCCGCTGCCGCCCCCGATGCGCCTAACGCGCCGCGGCCGCCCCGAGCCCAGCGGCGGCTCCCGGCGTGACGTCACTGCGCCGCAGCGCCGGGTCACGTGGGGACGTCTCCTAGCGACTGCGCCGCCGCCGCCCGGCCCGCACCGGAAGTGCCGCAGGGGGGCGGAGCCTGTCACTGCGCTCTGACGGAAGGGCGGTGACGTCACTCGCCCGTCCCTGACGCCACTGGTGACGCTGTGGCGCGGCAGTGACGTCACGGGCAGCGTGGCCGAGGCGCGAAGGCGGTGAGCAGCGGCGGGCAGAGGTAGGGTCCTGGGAGCCTGGGGCTGCTGGTGTGGGCTGCTGCCTCGGCTCTGGGCCTGTGGGGGGCTCTGGGCCTGTGGGGGGCTCTGCGGCGCCTGCTGGGGGTGCAAAGGGTCCCCCCCTGCCCCAGCTGCCTCCAGCCTCGCTGCTGCCAGAGCAGGCAGTGGTGAAATGAGTTTGTTGCCCATGAAAGGCATGGCCTCAGCTGCAGCCTGCACAGCTGAATTCCTCTCTGTGGGACGGATCCGACAGCGCAGAACATTTCCAGCCCCCGGGTGTGGAAAACAGGAGCCTTTTCTGTCTTTTTATCTGCCCCATCCATGTCCTCTACAGTTAGGGTGAAGGGGCAAACTCTGCGGTGCTGGTGGTGAAATTTACCTGGGAATGTGTGCTCTGTGAGACAAGGGCAGTCCTCGTTCCTGGCAGGCCCTTAGCAGCTGTGTCTTGCAATTTAAACAGTGAGGTGAGATGAGCCATTTTCTGTGGTCAGAGGAACTCCCAGGGCCTTACGTGGCAGCAGATGCTGGTCATTGTCATCCTTTGTTGTCCTGCCTGTGTCTGGCAGATTTGCTTTCAAGCTGACTCTCACTAGTTCCTGTTTTGGCTGTGTGCTCCACTTCCCTGCAAAGAGCTCAGCAGCATCGCTAGGAAGTGTCTGGGACGCGAATGATCGTTGGTAGCTGTGGCTTGTGTTGGGAGAGCCAAACGTCGAGTTCTGTCTGCTGCAACAGGGGCAGCAGGAACCTATCTGCTCCAGAGGAGAGTGGGTCGGGTCTCCGTGGGGCACTGGCTAGGGGGAGGTCTCCCGGGAGCTGCCTTTTGCCACTTCTTGGCTTTCCCGGGAACAGCTCCACCGTGGAAACTGACAGAAATGAAGGATACGAGAGAGAAAATTACTCGTCGTGAGGTAGCCCAGGGTGTGGTTGCTGTGTGCTCAGCGAGCATCGAGTGAGGCACTTCACCTCTGCTGGGCAGCCAGAATGAATGCCTGATCCTGTTCTGGTGTTTGATCTGATCTGACCGAGAGTGAGCTGCTCAGTCTGGTGCCTTTCAATTATTCCTAACTGGGGAAGCAGAGATGCAGAGACTGCACAGGGCGGACACACTGAATGTGTGGCACACCTAGATAGAGACCTCTGCTCATGTCCTGTCCTGCCCATGAAACTCCACACAGAGATCTGTGGAAATCCACCCTGAGCAGATCTCCCTGGTGAGAAACAACAGCAGAGCTTTGGTGCTGCCTACGGGGAGGGTTTGTCATGGAACTGACTCATCAGCAGCAAACACTGGAAATAAATCCTCAGGAAAGAGGTCCCTCCAGGGAAAAACAGGGCACAGAAAAGCCTATTTTAAACTCATGACCTCATGGCTGTTGTGGAAGCACAGAGCACTGCGGGGATGCACAGAGCCCAGCTCGTAGTGCTGGGTGGGTGCGGTGGCAGGGGAGGGCTGTCACATGCTGGAGACCATGGGCAGGAAAGTGCTGACTGTGGTGGGCATTCAGCATGGAACAATGTCCTGCACAGCTCTTTGTGCCTCCCGGGCTTCCCAGGTCTGTGCCAGAGATCACAGTATCACAGTGTGGCCTGAGGGAGGCTGTGAGCTGGGGGAGCCCAGCGCTGCCCAGTGTCCTTTCAACGTGGCAAACTGCAGGGGCAGGATCTGCAGAGCCTGAACTGCCTCTTGTTCAGGCTGCAAGGCTAGAGGAGGCTCCCAGTGGAGCTGCTCAGCAGGTCTCCTTGCCAGAGCTTGGCTTCCTTTGGCTGAGCCAACACCCTTGACATGAAGAGAGTCTTACCCAGTGACACTCTCAAGATCTGAACTTTCCTTCTCCACATCCTTGGTCCCACCTGCTGCTTTCTTGCCACCTTTGGTAGCACCTCTAGATGCCCTGAGGCTGTGAGCTGATGGTGGCTCCACAGGCCCTAAGTTCCTGTCTGCTCTGTGAGCTTCTTTGTGTTGATGATGAGTTTAGAAGTTAGCAGAAGGACATTTTTCCCCCATGTTTTCCAAAGCAATGTCCTGGGACATTTCCAAGCTTCTGTCCTGCTTTCCCGATGGGGCCTTTGGGCAGATTCAGCTCTGCAGAGCCTGTGCTGAAGCTTGTCCCACAGTTGATGATGGGTGGGGGCTGCAGAGCCCAAAGGGTCTCGCTTTGCTCAGCCTGCCCGGGGCCACGGTGCTCACTGCATGGGCCCCATGCCCACCTCCTGTGTGCGTCCACACACGGGCAGGGAGCAGCTTTGTGATCCAGGTGTGTTGTGCCCTGAACATCGAATCTAAATGTTTGTGAAGTGTTGAAAATGAGACTCTGAGAGGCCTGGGGAAGAAAAAACCTCTTCAGTGCTAGCAGAGGATATGAACTTTGCAGCTGCACAGAGGTGCATGGCTGTTGGGAGCAGCTCCTCCAGCGCACAGCTGTGCCCCGACGAGGCTCGCCCGGCACTTCCCCGGCTCCTGCTCGGGGTTTTCGGGATTTTTTCCTCCCATCCTCTCCGTGGCTCTGGGTTGGGGCGAGCTGGGGGCGAGCAGGCGGCGCGGCCGAGCCTGGCTGTGCTCTCCTGCCTCGCAGCTCTTGGGATCGTCTGGCAGAGGGTGGGTCTGCAGGGGCTTGGCAGCGCTGCTGCAGCCGAGGTGGAGCCAGCCAATGGCCTGGCAGCCTGCGGCGCTCCGCGGGGCGGTTTTGGTGCCGGCCCCGCCGAGCTCTGCCATTTGAACTGCGGCGCAGGCACCGCCGCGCTCCGCTCCTGGCGCCGCTCCCAGCACAGCGCTGAGCCGAGCCTGGGGCTCAGCTTTCCCTGCTCTCTCCCTGCGGTAACGGCGTGTGCGGGCTCTGCTGGCCGGGACTGCGAGGCCACCATGGAGGACACCACTCTGCAAATCATCGAACCGCCAACTGCTTCTGAAGCCTCGGAGGAGCAAGCTCCAGAGGAGCCCATCAAATCAGACCAGATCAACGGCGTGATGGTGCTGACCCTGCTGGACAAGATCATCGGAGCGGTGGATCAGATCCAGGTGACCCAGACACAGCTGGAGGAGAGGCAGCAGGAGATGGACAACGCAGTGACCAGCATCCAGGGGGAGCTGACCAAGCTGACCAAGGCTCACACCACCACCAGCAACACTGTCAACAAGATGCTGGAGAAGGTGCGCAAGGTGAGCGTCAACGTGAAGAGCGTGCGGCAGAACCTGGAGAAGCAGGCTGGGCAGATCAAGAAGCTGGAGGCCAACGAATCAGAGCTCCTGAAGCGCAGGAACTTCAAAGTCATGATCTACCAGGTAAGGAGCTGCTGCCTGGCTGTGCTGTGGCCTGGCCGGAGCTGGCTTCTTTGCTGAGGGCTCTGTCACTCTGCGGTGGCTGCTCCGTATCTCTCCTGAGCTCCCTTGTTTGTGGCAGCCCAAGCTGAGGTGGTCTGAAGTGGCTGTGTCACACCTGACTGGCCATTGTCTGGAGACAAGGGCTGAGCGAGCTGCTGCACTGAGCAGGAATGTTGATAGAGGTGGTGAGGGTGGCCCAGGGAGCAGGAGTGTCACAGTAACCCGGCTGCAGCGCTGGGCTGCAAGTGGAACAGGAACGGGAGGCTCTGGGAGGGGAATCGAGGGTCTGCCTGCCAGCGCCTTCTACTGAGGGACAGCCTGCACCTCGCTGTGTGCAGAGGGACGATCTGTAGGGTTGTGACATGCATGTAGGAACAGGAGCTGGCACCCTAGCTGGGGGAGCCTCACTGCCCAGTGCAGGTGGGCAGCAGAGCAAGTGCAGTGCAGCTCCCCCAGCTCCTTGCGCCTTGTGGCTGCCTGGGCAGGTCTCACCCTCTGCCTTCTGCAGCCTGCGGGGCTTGGACCTCCTGGCTGTCTGGAGTCAGTAACAGCTTTGCTCTGCCTGGTGTCCCTCTGCTGTGATGGATTTCTCCTCTAATATTGAATAGTAGAAAGAGAAGGCTAAGCTGCTGCCATTGTCATGTCCCGGTTAGAGCAAGCTGGGCCGTGAGAGAAAAGTGAAACAGTGACTGACTGGGTGAGAAGCCTCTGGGTTAATAATAGATGGCCTCAGAGACGACTAGAGAAGCATCTAGTGCTGATCACAGGGGAGAGAGAAGAAAAACAAGGGAAAAAAGGGACAATTCCTCTTCCTGATGGGTCTGAAGGGAGAGCTGATTCTAACGGGCTCAGGAATCCAACAAGCACAGGGCCTCTGTAACTCTGATTCACAGCTGAGGCATTTGCAGCCTCCCCGTGCCTGAGGCTGCCACCCTGCAGCCCACGCAGAGCGACCTGACCACTGCTCTGCGTCTGTCTGTTGCAGGCTCTGTGCAGGGAGACTGGATCTGTCCTTGGGGAAACAGAATCGCTCTGACTCTGCTGCAGGAGCAGCAAGCACTGCAGAATGAGCACTGAAGGGCATTGTTCAGCACGGTGCTCTATGGGGGCTGCAGGAGTGGCAGCTTCTGGGTGCTCTGGAAGCATCCTGAACAGTGGCAGTGCGGTGTCATGCTGTGAGCTGCTCCCTTTGCTGTGCTGCTGCTTGTGAATGGTGAGCAGAGTCTGTGACAAAACCTGCCAGGGGCACTGCTCTCACTGCTGTGAGGACAGATCAGCCCCTGAGAGAACCAACTGCCAGAGCAGCAGGGCAGGAGAGCTGTGAGTCATGGAGATGGTAGGGGAAAAGAGGAGTGACTTGTGACTTGGAAGTGTCCCAGTGTGGAGCCCAGCGTGGTCTGACTGGGAAGCCAGAGATGAGAAGCAATCTGGGTTTGCTTCTGGTGAAATGGAACCTGCTATGCCCTCAGGACAATCCTGTAGCTGCTGGGGGACCTGAGCAGTCCCTGGCCCAAAGTGGGCAGCAGCAGACAGGGAGCTTGTGAGGGGCTTTTCTGGGGCAAGCAAAGGGCTCATGATTGTCTCTAAAGTTGATGCTTAAGCTGAAAACCCCAAACCCAAGGCAGGCTTTGGGTGCTGGAGTCTGACAGGAATAACGTTAAAGGGCCTGAGTAAGGAATACTCAGCAGGGTGTGCACTGCTCAGAAGGCTGTGCAAGTCCTGACCTGCATGGTGGGAATTTAGCAGCCAGAGCTGGATCACAGGGAATGCCCTGGAGAAGTGGGGATATCCCTGCAGCCCTCTGCAGCCCCAGTCTTGCCTGCTATGGAAGTGGAGAGTTTTGGCCCTCAAATGTCTCAAGCTTGTCCCAGCTGTGTTCCCAAGCTCCTTTGGTCCTGTCTCAGCTCACAGGTGAGGCTGTTCAGTAGCTGCATGGTTCTGTGCACTGCAGAGAACCTGCCCCTGGCCCTTCCAACAGAAACCCAAATCCTGCGGCATGGTGTAGGGGAAACAACCTATGGAGTGCAGGAGTCTCTTGGTCTTGGTGCAGACCTTTTGTTGTGAAGCTTCTCGATGCTCTGGAGGGGCTCAGGAGTTTTGCTTTTGGCTCTGGGGGGGTTTAATTTCCTTTGTGTTTTCCTGGCAGGGCAGGATTTTGGTGGTGGGAGCAGAGCTTCCTCAGGCTGTGCACGACAGATGATTGAACAGGCCCCATAGGTGCCCCTGCATCCCCCTTTGCTAACATCTCTCTGTGCCAGTGCTGAAGCTGCTGCCTGAGTAGCTTCAGACCCTGGGGCTGAAAATGTCCTCTGGGGCCAGCCCAGAACATTTGTGGCCATTCCTCGCAGTGCCCTGTTCCCGTGTGTGCCTCCTGCTCCGTCTCACGCGCTCTGAGCTGCCAGGAGCTACTCTGGGTCCTGCTCAGGGCAGAGGTTTTTGTCACCTCAACGAGGGAATTTGACCTGGAGGGTAAAACTCCATAGCTTTTTGTTTGGAAGCTAAAGCACAGGGGCAGGCTCTGCCCAGCCGTGGCAGGACTGGCAGCTCAGTGCTGGCACCAGGGACAGGATTTGCCTTCCTGAAAAGCCTGATCCCGAGTGGCCTCATGCCCTCCTCAGGGAACAGAGCTCCTCAGTGTCCTTTGTGCTGCTGTCCTGGGCGCTGCTCCTTCAGCGAAATGAGGACAGCAGCAGATCTGCAGTGTCTGCTAACAAAGCCCCAGTGAGGTGACTTCACCCCAGAGCTGCTGGGCAGGAATCTGGGGCTTGTTACCAGAGCTCAGGATTAACCAGCGGATGTGCCCTGCAGAGAGCTGCTGCCAGCCCAGGCAGTGCCAGGCTCGGGGCTGGGCACATGGCAGTGCTCACGTACCTGTGGCACCACTGATCCCTGCCTGTGCTGGGGGCCTGCCACAGCCAGGCAGGCACCTGCAGCCCCATGCTGAGGGTGGAGTCCCTGCAATGCTCTGGGCCTTTATTTGGAGGCTGCTGTGGGCTCTGGGCTCAGGGAGGTCAGGCTGGTGGTGCCTTTGTCAGTGGCCTGTGGCCAGGCTGTTGCCCACACTCCAGCCTCAGGAGTCCTGTGGGGCCCCTCCGCTCCTCGGGTGGCTGCTGGAGCCCAGCAAGCTGTGGGAGTTCTCTGGGCAGGGTGAGAGCAGCACAGAGCCTCAGCCTGAGCCATGCAGGGTGAGAGTGGGCAGGGCAGAGCCAGAAATGCAGAGAGCCCATAAATAGCACAGCTTGGCTGCTGTGCCACTCTGCGCCTTATAGGGCCAGAGCCGTGGGGAGCTGAGCCTGGGCCGGGGGGGCTCAGACCCACTCGGTAACGCCACAGGCTGGAAGGCCTCGTTTTTAGATCTGTGCCCTCTGAAGGGAGCCTGGCAAAGCAGAGGAGCTCAGAGCTGTGATGGGCAGGGAGCACAGGGCATGCGAACCAGTGTCTCAGCCCTGCACCCAGCTGCCTCTCTCCGCCGCCCCAGATCAGCGACAGCTGCCCCGGAGGCAGCCAAGCCCACAGTGAAAGAATGTCCCTGGGGGAGGGCGAAGAGCAGTGCCCAGCTCAGTTCCTCTGGGCTGCCCTGCTGCATTCAGCTGTTCTCCATCCACTGGCAGAGGCAGTGCATTAGCACCCTGAGGTGAAAGGAGCCTTCCTGTGCTCTTGTTGGAGCCTTCACAGGAGTCTGAGCCTTGCCAGCTGCAAGGTGAGACAAAGGCCAGAGCCGCAGATGCTCAGCATCAGGGAGGGGAAACCAAATATTTAGAGTGCAGGGTCTCAGGATGTTTAGCTTTGGGTGAGGATACGGAGGTCTGGAGCAGCACGGGGCTGCGATGCAGACTCAGAGCTGGCTCAGGGCTGTGTTCAGCTGGAACAACTTCACCCAGGAGGAGCAGCCCCGAGGGCGATGCCAGCTGGGAACAGCTTTGCTGCGGTCAGGGGAGACAAAGCCCCTGCACTCCAGTCTGTTTAGTTCAGCTTCCTGCACCTCTGCCTTTCTCCTGACTCACTCTCAAAAGCCCTTTTCCAGGCCCTCCCCTGTCCTACCCTGCCCTCCTCTGCTGCTCCTCCCCTGATTTTCTCTGCCAGGTTTGGGCCAGCTCCAGCGTGGTACCAGGCTGCTGGTCCTGGCTGGCTGCTGGAAGGGCTGCAGCCTCTCAGCACATAGCTCCCAGGACACCGGGAAGGGGACACGCCTGGAGCAGGGAAGTGCCAAGGAGGTTGCACAATACTGAGAACTGCAGAGGGCAGGGCTGGGCAGGGAGGTGCTGCCTGAGAGGGAGAGACTTTATCCTTCCACCTTACCCAGTCCCCAGCTATTTTCCATACCCCCCTCATACTTCAGAGCTTTTCCATTGTCTCAGTAGCATTCTTTGGTGATTTCTTACTGCAGGACTCAGGCTTCTCTCTAGGGACTGGAGGTGTCTCTTTGTGTGGACCTCCTGGGACTGCTGCAGTTCAAATCTGTTCAGCTTTGGAATGTCAGAGCCGAGGCCGTGCCCGATTCCCTGTTGTGCTTTGCTGTGCCCTGGGTGCAGCCTCTGCAAGAGTGGTGGCCAGCACTGGGTTAGGGGGTGGCCCATGGCTGGAGGTCTGGAGTCACACCCAGCTACCTCCCTCTCCCCAGCTGGTGTAGCTGGATCCACAGACAGAGGGGCTCCATCTCTGCTCCAGAGGCTGCTTTCAGCTGGCACTGCTGGCATCTGCAGAGCACTCTGTGGGCAGCAGCGTGACAAGAAAGCAGGATCTGGCCCTGTGCTGGTGTTTGGTGCAACCACAGAGGAGATTCTGCATCTCCTTTAGGGAAGGTCTCTTCCTTCTGATCAACCTTCACTGACTCTCTTTTCTCTCCAAATTTACTACCTGGCTTCATCCTTTGCTAACCTCCTCCTGTGCCTCTTCTCTCTGCCTGCTCCCATGCTAATCCAGATGACTCTGGGCGCTGTTGCTGAGCAGATTCCTGGTGGGACAGGTGAGTTCTGCCCTGGTGCCTCTTCCCAGGACCATTCCAATGCCCTTTTCCTCGTCGTAGCCACAGAAGATGCCGGGGGTGTGTTTGGAGGCCTCGCCGGGGACTGCCCTCTGAGTCTGCCTGGGGAGCTGCCGTGGCCCAGACCAGCAGAGGACAGCGAGGAGGCAGCAGTGCAGGGCCTCAGCAGGAGTCCCCATGAAGATCATTTTGGAACCTCTCCTGGAGCTCTGAAAGCTGATTGCCTCTGCCTCTTTGTGGCTGCTGCCAGCCTACAGCTCTGCAATGCCTTTGCTGCTGCTTGACCTGCTGCCTGCTGCTGTCTGCTGCTGCCTGCTGCTGAGGATGTTGCAAAGTGTGGGTTTGTCTCGGGCATTACAGGACTTGCCATGTTCTGCCTCTGTGCCCTCGCCAGGCAAGAGTTGCTGTGTGGCTTGTGTGAAGGGCTGGCTGGCAGGGGAAGGTGGCTCTGCTGGTGCCAGCTGTGTCTGGGCAAATCCTCCCTGTCCTCTGAGCCTTGGTTTCTCCCTATGGGGCCTGGTAGTACCTCCCTCGTTGGGCTTCTTGTAGGGTTGAGTTTGTGCTTGTGAAATGGTTTGGAGTTGCTTCTTGAAAGAGGTAAAATAGACAAAAGAGAGGCAGAGAGCACAGCTGAGAGCCAAACCTGCAGCTAAGGTGAGCACTCAGCACCCAGCTCTGCTCAGTGCCAGTGCTGCTCACTGGCAGCTGGGCTCCTGCAGACTGGAGCTGCTGCAGACTTGTGCTGCTCTTTATCTGACACTTGCCTCATGCCACCCGGGCCTTAGGGCAGCAAGGTGCCAGGTCACCCTGCCTCTAACCACGTGGCTACTGGAGAAGTGCCCTCTGGGCTGTCATGCAGCAGTGCTGTGCCAGGCAGTGGGAATGGCTTGACCTGGGATCTGGGTAGAGGTGATTCAGTGATTCCTTAGCCCAGAAATCAGGCTCTGTGGGAAACTGCCAGGGATTAACCTACCCTCCTGTAACAGGAAGAGAGAGGATACTGGGTGACAATCTGGCAGCAGGGACATTCTCCACAGCAAAGTCTGCTCCAGCAAGGCACAGACCCCCATGCAGGGCATCCCTGCACCCCTGGGCTCTGCTGGGTGCTGCTGCTGCCCAGGAATAGCTGAATGCTCCCACCCAGAGCACTGGTGAGAGAGCAGCACAGAACAGCACAGCAGTTATCATGGCAACAGAGCAGAGCCATTGCTTCCCTGGCAGGGCTCAGCCTCACCTGGGGGCTGCTTTCTGCCCAGATGCTTCTAATCCTCCCTCAGGCTCCCCCAGGCCAGAGCTTGTCTGCCCTGCCCAGGGCTGATGTGGCACCAGGGGTGCTTCCAGCTCCAGCTTGCCCAGCAGCAGCCTGGATCAGCCCTTCTGGGTCAGAGCAGAGCCTGGGGGCATGAGCTGGTTGTGTTCTGCATGTGAGAGCTGCATGTGCCCAGGCTCATCTGTCTGTGCTGCTGCCATGGTGTTGAAACAGCTGCAGGAGATGAGCTGCAGTGTGGCTGCCTCCCGTGTGAGAAACCTTCATTAAACCTTCCAGCTGCAGGTGGCTGAAGGTGCCAGTCCTGGGGCTCTGGGCTCCCACAGGCTCCCATAGGCTCACAGCAGGAGCCTTAGCAGCAGCCCAGGGACCCTTGCCGAGTTTCGGGAGCGTTCCCCCCGGGTGCTCATTCTGCAGCTCAGAGCAGCTCTGCTGGGCTGGGAGCGCCGCTCAGCTCGGTGCCTATTTGGCCTTTTATAGGGCAGGGGAATGTTTATGTCTGTTGTAGCAACCAGCATGCCCCTGGGGCTGCCTGGTGGCTCAGTGCCAGGGAGCTGGGGCTGGAAAACCCTGGCAGATAAAGAGCTCCTTGATGCAAACAGGCAGAGGCCTCTCCTCGCAGATCTCGCAGCTTGGAGCTGTTTGAAGCAGCAGCACAGAGCAGCTCAGAACCTGGCAGCTGGTAGCCAGCTGGGTACAAGCACCAGGCCCCCTGCAGGTACCCACAGGGGCTTGAGATGGACTGGCCCCATCCCATTGGCTCTGCCAGCCCAGGGGAGCTCCCCAGGGTAACTGGTCTGTGCCTCAGGGTCTGCGCCAAGGGGGTGGCAGGGCTGTGTCAGCCTGGGGGGCCAAATGGGTAAAAGAGAAACCCTGAACTCGAGCTGAGCCTTGGGGCAGCAAGTGCAGCCTCAGCACACCCACGCTGCCTGCCCTGCTGCTGGGCACAGCTTTGCTTTGGGCATGGAGCAGGAACAAAAACCTCCAGAGCAATCCCTTGTTCCCTTGTGTGTGCCAGCTGGATTTGGGCTGCCCTGGGGAACAGAAGGGGTTTGCATCGCTGGCTGGGGGCAGGGTTTGGACACCGCAACAGGCAGGAATGCCAAGAGACAGGGCTTTGGACTCACCCACTGCCAGGGTCAGTGTTTTCCCAGCACAGCTAGTGGAGTGGCTGGCATGGCTCCTCTGGGTGAGTCACGAGGGGAGGAAAGTGCAGAGCCCACAGGGCCTGGCCCCGAGTGGGGAATTTGGGTGGCAGCCACCCCTGAGCCTGGGATGGGTCCTGACTGTTCCAGCCAGGTCCCAGTGTCCCACAGACAGACCTGCTGTGTCTGTAGGCATGTTCTGTCCACAGCAGTCAGCTCCCTTTCTCTGTGGGTGAAAGCCCTCTGGGGCAGGAGATGACCCTCAGTGGTATTTGGGGCCATGCATTTGGGAGTGCTGGGCAGTGACGTGCTCAGCCCCAGTGAGACATGCCAGGGCTGCTGGTGTCCTCCAGCAGCTGTCCGGTGCAGCAGCGGGGACAGGGAGTGCCCAAGTGCAGCAGCCATGGATGTCTGGTGGTGGCTCTGCACGTGTCCTGGGGCAAGGGCCGATCAGTATCTGGGTGTGCAGTGTGGCCCATGTCCAGCGGCAGCCGTGCCAGGCAGGGGATGTCTTTGTTCTGGCTCATTGTGTTGACTCCAGGGAAGGAAGTGCCGGAGTTCCTGATGTTCTGGCTGTGGGGCAGGGTCCCCCGAGCCTCTGGGATTGCTCCAGCAGGTGTTGTTGTGGAGAGCAGGATCCTGGCCCCAGCCGTGTGGCTTTGTTCCTGGCCTCTGCAGGGCTGTGCATTGTTCTGTCCTGGAGCGGCCGCTGGAATGAAGAAAACATCTGCTGGACCCTGGGGACCTGAGCTGTGACCTGAGACTGAGGAGCTGTGGAAGGTGCTCGTGGAGCAGCCCTGCACTGGAGACACTGCAGCAAATCTGCCCAGCGGGGCCCGAGGCAGCTGTGTCCTGGCACCCCAGAGCCAGGGCAAGGGGAGTCGCTGCCGGTGTTTGCCACACGAGGAGCACTCTGCGTGCCCTGGGGTCTGCCCCTGCCAGTGTTGCACTGGGATCCCTCTGCTCCTACAAGCCCCAGGGCTGGGGCTGGCTCCTGCGTTCCAGACTTCCTCCACACCTCAGCTTCCCATCTCCGGGGATTAACCTACCCGGGCAGTAAATGTGTGAGCTAGAGGCAGCAGCTGTGCCCGGTGCAGGGCTGGGCTATGTCCAGCTTGTCCTGGGGACAGAGAGGTGACTCCTGGTGGCAGGGACACACACGATGAAAACCAATCCTGCTGCAGAGCTGTGACCCTCGCTGGGCACATGCTTGTCCTCTGCCCTTGGGATCAGAGGCTTGGCTCACCCGGCAGAAGTGAATGAACTCACCCTGAGCCCGGCCAGCGCAGCCTGGCAGCCCTGGCTGGGCACACCGGGGCTGCTGTACCTGCTGCACTCAGATACAGCTTGGACACATCCCCTGCCTGTTCCCCAGTGGAGAAATGGGATAGCCAGGGCGGCTGCTGCATCCCAAGGAATGCCCATCCCATCCTGCAGGCCCTCGGGAAGCACAGAGCACCCCGGTGGCCAGGCCAGCTGGTGTCCGCCTGTGCTGCCATCTGCACCCCACTGAGCCTCGGGCCACTGTGGGCTGGCCCCTGGCCAGGCTGGAGACCTGTGGTTGAGCTCACAGAGAAAACAAGAACAGAAGAGAAGCTGTGGGCTGTGTGTATGTGGGGAGTGTCCTGCTAGGCACCGAGGTGCGCAGGGAACGCGCTGTTCCGTGCGCTCCTTGCGCCCGTCACGGCAGGGGCTATCCTGGGAGCTAGGGTTGTGATGGGCAGGTCCTGGAATGGAGATGGAATCGGAGGGGACAGGAGTGGGGCAGGGAGAACGAGGGAAGTCTCCAATTTCAGAGCCGCTCTGCCTCTTCCTGCGCGGTGGGAGCCAGGGCGGGTCGGGAGCCAGCCCAGAGCGAGCAGAGCTGGTGGAGCTGAGCGTGAACAGCGCAGAGCCCCGCTCAGAGCCTCCCTGCCGCCGAGGAGCCGGGGGCGGTGAGCCTGGCCCGGCGCCACCTGCACTGTGGACCTCGGACTCGGCTGCGCGGCTCTGGCGGGCGCGGGGGCGGCTCCTGGGCCGGTGTTGGTGTCTCACGGGCTCCGCTCTGTGTCTTGCAGGACGAAGTGAAGCTGCCGTCCAAGCTGAGCATCAGCAAGTCTCTAAAGGAGGGCGAGAAGCTGGAGAAGGAAGGTGAGGGCGAGGAAGTGCCGGTGGGTGAGGACCATGCAGAGGAGGACCGCATCCAACTCTCCTCGGATGAAGAGGTGGAGATTGAAGAGATTATTGAAGAGTCCCGTGCGGAGCGCATCAAAAGGAGCGGCATGAAGAGAGTGGATGACTTTAAGAAGGCATTCTCAAAGGAAAAGATGGAGAAGACTAAGCTAAAGACCAAGGAGAACCTGGAGAAGACTAAGCTAAAGACTAAGGAGAACCTGGAGAAGACCCGCCACAACCTGGAGAAGAGGATGAACAAGCTGGGCACCAAGATCGTGACGAATGAAAGGAGAGAGAAGATGAAGACCTCTCGGGACAAGCTGAGGAAGTCTTTCACCCCTGACCACACCATCTATGCCAGGTCCAAGACAGCCGTCTACAAAGTGCCGCCCTTCACTTTCCACGTCAAGAAAATAAGGGAGGGTGAGGTGGAGGTGAAGGCCACGGAGCTGGTGGAGGTCGGTGGAGAGGAGGGGGAAAACTCGGATCTGCTGCGTGGGGAGAGTCCCGAGGTGCAGACGCTGCTGGAGATCACCGAGGAGTCGGACGCGGTGCTGGTGGACAAGAGCGACAGCGAGTAGGGGCGCGGGCGCGGCGCGGTAGGGCGGCGGGCAGCGGCTGCAGACGTGCGCACGTCGGCAGAGCTCTCTGTCCCGCTGCCCCGGCGCACCGCCCGCGATGCCTCCCTCCCGCCCCCGGAGCCGCGGCACCCCCCGCCCGCTTGGCCGCGGTGTTTTTGTATCTTAGCTTTGGCACACACAGGGCACACAGAACTGTTCCTTACACTGTTGAATCACCCTCGGAGACCATTCCTGCCTGAGCGTCCCCCAGCGCCTGCCCGCAGGCACCCGGCCCAGCTGCAGAGTGCCGAAGGCAAGAGCCTGCAGAGCTCAAGTGTCCTCCACGCGCAAAGACCTGGTGTCAAGACAGCTCTATGCCCTGCACCCCACCCTGCTTCCTGTGCCAGCCGATGTGCCCACTGCTGCAGGCACCCAGCTGGCCTGGCAGCACTTTTGGAGAGCAGAGGACCTGTGATGTCCTCAGTGCCCAACGAGTCCTGCTGGTAGGCAGAGGGTGGGTGAAGCTGAGCCAACTGCTCCCCACTGCCCTCCCCAGAACTGGGTTACATGGATGTCCTCGCCACGAAGCCACCTGTCTGCCAGGGCTGCCACCACTGCCCACAAGTGCACCACACCACCGTGACTGCTGCTCCTCACCACAGTGCTGGGGCTGTCACTGCAGCAGCCCCGGGGCCACAGCAGGAGCAGCGTGGCCACACCTCCTCTGCCCCAGTTACACAGCTGGTGGCCCAGCAGCCGTGGCCAAGTTCTTGCTGGAGCAAGGAGTGCAGTGGAGGTCAAAATGCTGGACCTGGTCCCTTTGTGCCAGCAGAGATTGTGGCTGCAGGCAGCGAGGTACGAGCTTGCTGCCCGAGGAGAGGGGATGTGCCACCAACAGTGCCACAGCAGCCACCACCAGCTGTGACTTGTTTCCCAGTGGGGTATGGAACATGTGAGGCCCATGACTGTCAGAGCAGCCTTGATACCAGGTCAAGCACCAACCCTGAGTATTTCTGAGCATCTGCTTCCTCCAGGGGTCCCAGCACAGCTCAGGCTCATGCCCACATCCTGTGCTTTCCTCCCCATTTCTCACTTTCTGCAGCTGTCCCCCCCCTGTCCTCTGCAGCCAGACAGTGCCAGGGTAGCACACTGCAGCTTGAGGGCACTGCCCTGGCATGGCTCGGGGTGGCCACACTGTGAGGGAGCAGGCAGTGGGGCAGGAGCTGCCTTGGCTGCTTCCTTGGGGGGCTGTGGGTGTGCCCAGGGGACTGATCCTGGAGACAGGGAAGGGATGGAGCTGTCGTGCTCATCCCGTCTGCTGCCATGCTCACCCTTCCCCGCTGTGCAGCCACTTTCCTTCCCAGCCTGTGCCCCCCAGGGCTGCTCTTGCCAGTATAACTGAGCACATAGACTTGCTTTTCCTCCCAGTTATTTTCCTTTTTATTGTCCAGTGCATCCTGCTTGTCCCCGGCCCAGGGCCTCATCCTGGTGCCTGCACTGCTGGGCACCTGGGACATCCCTGGAGGAGTGCCCATGCCAGTCCCCTGTGCCAGGCAATGGCAGGCTGGGGGCAGCTGCAGGCAGCACCGAGACACCAGTGGCCCCGAGGCTGCCGCTCCAGGACAGGAGGCGCTGGCTCTCGGCTGCCCGTGGGTCCTGACAGGTTATTCTGTCCGCAGGCTGGTGGGTCCCAGCCCAGCATCGGCCTCAGCCCGTGGGTCTCCTCCCCGTGGAGCCTCCCGCGGGCCCGTGGCCGGTTCTCACGTGGTTGTTCCACGTAGGCCAGGGCAGCCGGTGCCGAGGGCGTGCGCCCTGGGGCCGTTCCGCGGCTGCGTCCCGGAGAGCAGCGCAGCAAATAAAATCTCTTTTGTAAACCACCAGCGTTCGGCTTCTGGGCGCGTCCGAGGACCAGCCAGGGGCGTGGGGTGGGAGACTATCATGCAATTGTTTTGGGTGGAAGAGATCCTGGAGTCCATCCCTTAACCCAGCACTGCCAGGGCACCACCAAACCACAGCGCTCAGCTCCGCATCTCCACAGCGCTCAGCTCCGCATCTCCGCGACTTTGAAACCCCTCCGGGGACGCGGACTCCATCACTGTCGGGGGCAAGCGGGGCCAGGCCTGGACAGCCCTCAAGGGGAAGAAATTGTTCCTCGTGTGCTCTGGAGCAACTTGAGGCTGATTGCTCTTGACCTATTGCTTGTTCCCAGGGAGAAGAGATCAATCCCCACTTGTCTCCAACCTCCTTCCAGGGAGGTGTGGAAAGCAATGAGGTCTCCCCTCAGCATCCTTGAGACTTAACCCCGGTTCCCTCAGCTGCTCCCCGCTCCGTTGCCCTTTTCTGTACACGCTCCAGCCCCTCAATGTGCAGCCCAAAGCTGACCCCAGAATTCGAGGCGTGGCCTTTCCAGTGCCCCGTTCCGAGGGATGATCCCTGCCCTGCTTCTGCTGGCCACACCACTGCTGATCGAAGCCAGGATGCTGCCGACCTTCTTACCCACTTGGGTCACTTCCAACCGGTGCTGACCATCCCCACCCCCGAGTTCTGTTCCGCCGTTCACTTCCCAGCCGCTCTGGCCCCCCCGCCGCGCTCCCGGCTCGCCGTGTCCCGGGCGCAGGACTCAGCCTTTGCCACGCGGGGGCGCTGCGGGGCGCTGC
The DNA here is from genome assembly GCF_015220805.1 of Pogoniulus pusillus. Taxonomy (NCBI): domain Eukaryota; kingdom Metazoa; phylum Chordata; class Aves; order Piciformes; family Lybiidae; genus Pogoniulus; species Pogoniulus pusillus. Next base: position 3,587,924 of record NC_087303.1, on the reverse strand, counting down.
GCGGAGGGCGGGCGCTGCTCCTTTAAGAGGCGGTGGCGGCGAGCGCCGAGCGTCAGCCGCTGCCCGGAACTCGGCGCCTTTCCCGCGCGGCGCTTCCCGGCAGCCCCCGCCCCCCCCGCCCGCCCCAGGCCGCCCCCGGCCGCGCCGCGCCCGCGGCGGGAGGCGGAGCCGTCCGGGAACGGCCGGCAGGGGGCAGGCCCCCCCCGCGCCGCTGATTGGCCGCCGGTGCCGGTGCCGGGCGGGGCAGCGCCGCCATTGGCTGTGCCTCGCGTGACGCGGGGGCGTGGTCGCGCTCCGTCGGGTTCCGGGCACTCGGGCCGCGTCCGGACGCCACCGTCGCCGGCACCGGGAGCCGCTACCCCGCCCCGCCCGGGATCGTCGGTGAGCGTGGGGAGGACAGTAATGGGCTCAGCCGGGGCTGTCGGGGGCTCGGGCCCGTTATTGCTGGGCCGCGGGGGTCGGTTGGCACTTGAGGCGGGCGGGTGACGGGGCGCCGGTGTCACGGGGCTCGGTGCTGCTCATCCTGGGTGGAGCTGGGCCGAGGGAGGGCGGTCGAGCGACCCCGGGCTCATGGCAGGGCCGCTGCCGCAGTGCCTCTGGCTCATCCTGTGCCCCAGCCGCACGCAAGAGCCTTTCCCGGCACCCTCCTCCCCGCGGAGTGGGTCCGTCTCTGTCACCCGGGCCGTCGCAGCGGGTCGCCGGGGGTTTCACTTTCAGCAGCTGGATCCTTCTGTGGCCTGTCCCGGTAGCGGGGCCGAGCCTGGTGCCACCGTGAGCCTGGCAGCAGGTAGGGGCAGCGCCCCGTGCTCCCAGGGAGCCGCTAATTGACCTAATCCTGGGGTCGGGCTGTAGAGATTTCTCTGCTTGCCACAGCTCCCAGCAGGCTGAGAGCAAATCCTTGCTGGGCAGGGGCAGCTCCCAGGAGCAGGTGGGCCCCTGGGCACTGGCGTGAGGCTGGGGTGAAGCACACTCAGAACCACCCGAACACAACAAGAGCCTGTGCGGTCTCCTTGGGCAGCGAGAAGTGGCCAGAACGGCAAGGGCAGAGGACCTGACTCCCAGCCTGGCCTTAGCAAGGCTCTGCACTGGCCTCTCATGCAGCCCTGGTGCTTTTGGGGGGGTCTGACCACAGGATGCCCTCCAGGCCACAGACAAGAGGTACCCTGCAGAGTCTGGCAGCACTGCCCTGCGCCTGCCTGCTGCCACCCTTCGTGCTGCCCATCAGCTACCCACCTGCAGCACAGTGGACACTGTCACTGCCCAGGGTAGCCTCTACTGCTGTGGATCTGTGGGAGCCACAGGCGTGGTGCTAGCTGAGGACAGGAGGACTGAGCTGGGCATCCTGTGCCCAGGGTGGTGGTGCCAGCGTTAGATGTTGGATGGACCCTGGAGAGTGGCTGAGCTGTGATGTGGGTTGTTGGGGAACCTGGTGCTGTGGCTGCGAGGTTGCTCGGAGCCTCCCTCTGCCCCACACTGTCCCCCCACTGCTGCTGTGAGCTCTGCAGCACTGCTCCCAGCCACAGGCTCGGCTCTGAAGACGCTCCCTAGGAGCCCAGCTGAGCCCTCCCCAGAGCTCGCTCTTTGCCTGCAGCAGTGAAGCTGCTCAGTTGCTGTGGAGCAGTTTTTCATCAGCCTGTTGATATCTGTGTGGAACCAGGGGGCAGCGGCTCCTGTGGCTTGCTGATGGCATCTGCTGCGCAGCTGTGATGCTCCCACTGGTGACAGCTCCCCCCTTAACGTGACCTATGGACGCTGCCAGTAACAGAGCTTCCTCCTGCTGTGGCCTGGCAGGGACAGGAGTGCCACAGGCATTTTCAGGGCACTCTTGTACACATTGTGCCAGAGGTCACTGCTGCTTCTTGTGAGGCCACAGCTGAGAGATGTTCCCAGGTGCATCCCAGAAGTAGGAAGCAGCCAGGAGGGAGCTGCGGGATTGCTGCAGGGCAGCAGCCCCCTGGGCTTTGCCGAGCTGCCAGCCTTACCGCAGAGCTCGTCCCGGTTCTTGCGCTCTGCCCTTGCAGGGGAGCTAAAGAAAGATGAACTTTAGCTCTCAGCTACTTTTAGCAGCTTTGCTCCCAGCATGTTTACCCCCGGGCTTGCATCACGCAGTGCCCGGCCCTGGCTGCTTCGCTTGCTTTCTGGCTGCGTTCCAGCGGCGGGAGGAGAGGGGAAGTGCCGGGATGAGCGAGCTTGGCGCAGTCGGAAAGGTTCAGCCCTCGGATCTTTAAACCCGGCTAAGAGGATCCTGGCGGCGGGGCCAGCTGGGGAGGGGCTCCTGTGCGGGGCTTTGGCGCTGGTGAGGTCAGAGTGCCCCGAACACGGTGACTGTGACAGCGCAGAGCGTTGGAGTGACTCCTTCCCTCCTGGACAGGCGCTGCTTTGGGCCGCAGAAGCTGCTGCTGGAGGAGCTAGAGCTGGGTGCAGAGCCAGAGGGGTCCGGTCACCGGTGTGCGGTGCGGGGGCCCGGTGGGGCGCTGGCTTCCTGCGGCCGTGGAGCATGCGCCGCGGCGGGGAGGGACTGGCGCTGCAGCTTGGGCTGCCACCGTGGCTCGTCCCGCAGCTCTTGGAGGCAGCGAGAAGCGGCCGGTCCCCGTCCGAGTGCTGCCGCCGCCGCCACACGGCAGCCTGGGATCTTCGCATTCCGCCGTTTGGTGCTCTGTAGGCTGGCTTCCAGCACTGCCCCGGACCGCCTGGGCTGCGGCTTTCCTGTGGCAGATCCGCTCAGATCGGGGGCCGGGCAAGGGGCTCAGCTGCTGCAGCCTAGCGGGCACAGTTTGTCCCTGAACCACCCCACACCGGTGCCCCGGCAGCTGGCTCCTGTGCGATGGTGACACCGCAGCAGCGACCCTGCAGCATCTGGCTCTGGCTCCCAGCTCAGGGCTGGGGACGCTGCGCTGGCAGGGGCCGGGGCAGCGGCTGCAGTTTCCGGGGAGGTTGGTGAAGCAGCCTGGGCCTGCCGTTACGGTGGTGCAAGAGGAAGTGAAGTGGCTGAGCTCACCGCAGGCAGGGGACTCTGGTGGCCTGGAGCTTCTCAGCTCTTGCCTGTCCCGTCTGTTTGTTAGGATTTCCCCCAGAAGCAGCAGCCTCCAGGATCAGGCTTGAGCACCCTTACAGCTGCCTGTGTAGAGGGAGGGATCCCCAGGGCGCTGCATCAGGACATGTGGGCAGTGAAGAACTGAGGCTGCAGTGAAATGGCTCTGATGTGATGCCCTGAGCTGTGGCTAACAGCCCAGCTCAGCCCGGCCTGGCCTGCAGCTGCAGCAAAAGCTCTGAAGTGGCAGTAGCCTTGTCACAGCCAGCTGGGTCTCACTGCCAGGTTGGAGCAGTGTCTGTTGTGTACAGGCTGGGCTGGTGTCTGTCTCCTCCCTGCTCTGATAGCAGGCTCAGCTCACGTGGTGTCTGCGGGCTGCACCACAGGGTTGGTGTTCAAGGTTCAGCTCTGGGGACGTGCCTTTTGCCTCTGGGACTGTTCAGTGCTGTGAAGTTCTAAACCCTCTTTAACTCCCTGTGTGGTGCCTTGCTGTGTCCCAGCCCACAGCAGGTTGCTGTCCTTTTCCCTCTTACAAAAAGCATCCAAAGACGTTGGGAAGGCTCAGGTGCAGCAGAGCTCAGGAGAGCACAGCACAGAGGGATGCTGAAGGCCTGGGGTGGCAGTGCTCTGGTGTGGGGCCGTGGTGGAGGAGCTGCAGGTGCTGGCTCCTCAGGGCTGCCCCAGTGATGGTTTGTTCCCCACTGGCTCCAGTACTGGTGCTGTGCAGGATGGAGCTCAGGACCTGCCTGGGACTGGTGGCTACTGCCACCCCCTTCCCTCTTGCCTGTTCCAGTGGCATTGTCCATGCTGGCTGCTGGCACAACGGCTGCCCATCTGTCTCCACAGCCCAGCTGGCATCACTGTGTTGCTCACCGCAGTGACCTTTGAGAAAAGCAAAGCTCCCTGCAAGGACCAATTCTGTCGGTGCAAAAGTCTGGGCCTTGCAGCTGCCCCCCCTCCCAGCGCCAGGTCGATTCCCATTGACAGGAGAGGCCTGAGCCCAGACCTGCTCCTTCCTTCTCTGCTGCTTCCTGGCAGTCTCCGCCTTCTGCGCTTCCCGTCAGCTCTGCTGCTTCCCTGCCTCCAGCAGCAGAGGTGGGCTGGGGCTGCCTGGCCTGAGAGGGCTGGAAGATGTTGGCATCAGAGGTCATAGCTGGGTCCTGCAGAGCAGCTGGCAGGAGGGACTGCTGGGTGCCAGCCCTGAGAAACCCTTTCCCCATCTGCCAGGTGTCCGGAGCTGGCCAGGATGGCACAGTGGAACCAGCTGCAGCAGCTCGACACGAGGTACCTGGAGCAGCTCCACCAGCTCTACAGCGACAGCTTCCCCATGGAGCTCCGGCAGTTCCTGGCCCCATGGATTGAGAGCCAGGACTGGTAAGACCTTGTGAGATGCCAGTGTGGAGACTTTGCTTGGGGTTCCCTGGGGGGCAGCGGATCTGGAGAAGCTCTGCCATGCACCCTGGGCTCTTGGTGTGGTGGGGCTGATCTCCTCCTGTGTCAGTCAGATGCCCAACCAGGTAATGAGGTGCTCCAGAGCAGAGGGGTTCCCATCCAGGGCTGGCCCACACTTGCCTCTGTTGTAAAGTAGGCTGATGTGGAGATCCTCTTCCTGGATCCTGTCCAGAGAGCATGTGGGGCTGGTGAGGTGCTGGCATGCACTGTCTGCCTGGCTGAGTGCCAGACTTTGTGCCTAAGTTCCAACCCTCTCTGTGCCTTGCCACTGCGGGTGCAGTCCAAGAGCTCATTCACTGGCACGAAGCAGGTCAGGCCTGCTCTGGTGCAGAGTAGGAAGGTGGCTGCCACATCAAACTGCACAGTGGGACAGTGGGCATGAGCTGCCCTGCCCCGTGCCGGGACCCAGGCTTGTGCCTCCTTGGCACAGGGCATACGCTGCCAGCAAGGAGTCCCACGCCACGCTGGTGTTCCACAACCTGCTCGGGGAGATCGATCAGCAGTACAGCCGCTTCCTGCAGGAGTCCAACGTCCTCTACCAGCACAACCTGCGCCGCATCAAGCAGTTCCTGCAGGTGAGGCTGGGAGCCAGATGAGCTCCAGCAGCTCCTGGGCACAGCTCGGGACCCACAGCCCTGTGGGGTAAGTGGTCCCCAGAGCTCCGTGGTGCCTGCTGACCGTGGGGCTCTGCCCCTTTCACAGAGCAGATATCTGGAGAAGCCGATGGAGATCGCCCGCATCGTGGCACGCTGCCTGTGGGAAGAGTCCCGGCTCCTGCAGACAGCTGCCACTGCAGCTCAGGTCAGTGGCTTTGGGTGCTCTGCGGTCACTGTCCCCACCTGCCTGGCAGCGTGCTGGTGGCTGTAGGGCAGGTGCAGTCCCAAGCCCCCCACTCACTTCCTTCAACTGCTTTTGCTGGAGTCCAGCTGCAGTGGGCAGTAACTTCTGCTCTCTGGGCAGCAGCTGCTTCCTGCCAGGATATGGCCTTGGTGCCCCCTGCTCAGGGTGACATTCTCTTGGTGCAGCTGTCCCTCCTCTTAGCCCCTGCGTGGGGTGTACCCTGCACTGGTGCTGCCAGCAGCTAGCTGTGTGGTCATTTGGTAGTGAGATGGTGAAGACCCTTCCTGCTAAACCCACTTGGGCCAGATGGGAGCACCCCTGAGTTGTGACCTTGCTCTGATGCCCTCCTTGTCCCCTCTGCAGCAAGGGGGACAGGCAACACATCCCACAGCAGCGGTGGTGACAGAGAAGCAGCAGATGCTGGAGCAGCACCTGCAGGATGTGAGGAAGAGGGTGCAGGTAGGTGTCTGCTGGACAACTTTGCCTTTCCCTGCCCCATGCTGATTTAGTGCTGGGGGTGGGTCCACATCTCTTGCCTTGCAGGATCTGGAGCAGAAGATGAAAGTGGTGGAGAACCTCCAGGATGACTTTGATTTTAACTACAAGACTTTGAAAAGCCAGGGAGGTAATGGCAGCTCCTTAGCATCTTGCAAAGCAAAGGGTGTGCCTTCAGGGCACGTTCCTGCCCTCCTGCTGCCTCCTCCCCACCAGCAGGGTTGCTCAGGCTGAGAGCATTTCTGCCACTGCTGCTTCCTCCAGGGGAACTGAGGCTGCCTGGGATAGGGAGAGGGTGCGTGGGTGGCAGTGTTGGGCACAGCCAGGCAGGGCTTTGAGGGCTGCATGGGGCAGTGACTTTCCAAGGGGCTGCTGCTTTGCGGTGTTTTGTCTGCACAGTGCTGGGGAGGGTGGGAGGGGCCCTGGGGCCCCTGAGCGTGGCTGAGACTCTCCCCTTTGCACAGACATGCAGGACCTGAACGGCAACAACCAGGCTGTGACCCGGCAGAAGATGCAGCAGCTTGAGCAGATGCTGACAGCGCTGGACCAGATGCGGAGGGTGCGTCCTGCAGCTGCCTCACACCCTTGGGTGCCTCCTGGATGTGGTTCTGGGGTTCTTGCATGGCCAGAACCGAGAGCAGAGCTGGGAACACAGCCCTGGGCTGCTTCTTTCTTCTCTGTGAATGTGAAACTTGCAGATCTCAGAGGGTGGTGAAGGTTCTGCTTTCGCATTTGGCAGGGCATCGTGAGTGAGCTGGCAGGGCTGCTGTCTGCCATGGAGTATGTGCAGAAGATGCTGGCAGATGAGGAGCTGGCAGACTGGAAGAGACGGCAGCAGATTGCCTGCATCGGTGGTCCTCCAAACATCTGCTTGGACCGGCTGGAGAACTGGTAGGGGCTGGCTGGGGGCTGCAGCAGGCCCTGGAAAGGTGGCATCTGGGCACCTGCACTGGGGGCAAGGTCTTTGCCCCTGGAAACCTCCTTGAAAACAGCTTCTGATGCCTTGCAAGCATGAACAGAAGCCACAAGCTGGGCTGTTGGCACTGCTGGTGGGTGACTGGCTGCAGGCCGGTGGGAATTTGAGGCTGTGGTGAGAAGTTTGGGTTCCTGCTGCACCCCTGTAGAGCCTGCAGGCTTCTTTTAGAATATGGCCCAGGAAAACACCTGGGGCCAGGCACCACAGACCTCCTGTGCTCTGCCAGTTTGGCACCAAGCAGCCTCCATTCGTGTTGATGAGGGCAGAAGAGGCCTCTGTGGACTTGGCAGCCAGAGCTGGCCCTGCCTCTTCTGCTCCCCTAGGATAACCTCCCTGGCTGAGTCACAGCTGCAGACCCGGCAGCAGATCAAGAAGCTGGAAGAGCTGCAGCAGAAGGTGTCCTACAAGGGTGACCCAATCGTGCAGCACCGACCCATGCTGGAGGAGAGGATCGTGGAGCTGTTCCGCAACCTTATGAAAAGGTGCTGAGGGCTGGGAGGGAGCCATGGCGGTGCCCTGGTCACCAGGGTGGGCACTGAGCATGCTGGGCCAGGCCTGAGGCTTGACTCTGGTTCTTGTGCCCTTCCCTGCAGTGCTTTCGTGGTGGAGAGGCAGCCCTGCATGCCCATGCACCCTGACCGGCCCCTGGTCATCAAAACCGGTGTCCAGTTCACCACCAAAGTCAGGTGGGTCACTGTGCCCTGGTCCTGCTGCAGCACAGGGGTGGCACAGTGGGGTCCTGCTCCTGAGGAGTGCTGATGTGGATCCAGCTCCCAGCTTACCTGGGGCATCCTGGTGCTGGGCAGGGGTGGACCCAGTCCAGCCAGAAGAGCTGGGTGAGGCCACGTCCCCTTGAGCCCCGTGGTGTGGGGCATGTGGGCATCACTGCCGTTCCTCCAGCTGTGCTCTGTGCCAGCCGTTGCCCTGTGGGTGCTGGTGAGTGTGGGACGTTCACGCTCTGCATTTGCTGACCCTTTGCAGGCTGTTGGTCAAGTTTCCAGAGCTCAACTACCAGCTGAAGATCAAAGTCTGCATCGACAAGTGAGTGCTGCGTGCTGGGGGCACTGCGCTGGGACCTGCTCCTCTGCTCTCGGGTCAGGCTCCACCCCTGCCCCGAGGGCACTCCAGGAGGAGGGTGCAAGGGCGATGCAAGCATTTGTTCCCGGAGTGGGAACAGCCGTGGGGGCTTGTGGCACTTGATGTTGTGATGCAGCCAGCCCCAGTCCCCAGCTGCCTGCAGGGGGGAGGGGAAGCTGCAGCCATGACCTTGTCTCTCCTTTTCCTAGGGACTCTGGGGATATTGCAGCACTTAGAGGGTAAGTGCCACGTTCTGGGGGGTTTCCTGCTTCTACTCTTAATCCTGGACCCTGCTTTTTGGCTCCAGGAGGACCCTGTCAGCCACTTCTGTCTGCTCTTCCAAGGTCCCGGAAGTTTAACATCCTGGGGACAAACACCAAGGTGATGAACATGGAGGAGTCGAACAATGGCAGCCTCTCGGCAGAGTTCAAGCACCTGGTAGGTCCCTGTGCTCTGGGGCTGCTCCTGTTGGGGCTGTGACCCTCCTGGTGTTGTTGCAGCTCCCTCCTTGTCCCTGCAGACCCTGCGTGAGCAGCGCTGTGGTAACGGTGGCAGAGCCAACTGCGACGTGAGTGCTGGGGCCAGGGGTGGCAGAGCCCTTTGCTGGCAGCTCTGTTCCTGCTGAGTCACGAGGGTGCTGTCCAAGTACCACCCTGGCATTGCTGCCAGCTACCAGACCAGTCCTGGCCACGCAGAGCTTGAGCAACAGTGCTGGGCCTGGTAGCCTCATGTCTGCTGCCTGCTCAAGTGGGTTCTGTGCCACCCCAGGCTTCACTGATTGTCACTGAGGAGCTGCACCTCATCACCTTTGAGACAGAAGTGTATCACCAGGGGCTGAAGATTGACCTGGAGGTGAGCTGTGGGCTTCTGTCACTGCCACAGGCCTGGGAATGGAGTGGCCCCTGGAAGTTGTCCCAGCCTTTGGCCACACCCTGTCTTTGCAGACTCACTCGCTGCCCGTGGTGGTCATCTCCAACATCTGCCAGATGCCCAATGCCTGGGCATCCATCCTGTGGTACAACATGCTGACCAACAACCCCAAGGTAGGGCCTGGCACTGGGGCAGCAGCTCCAGCTTTAGAGCCAGGCAGGCAGAGGGGAGCAGGGCAGCAGGGCTGTGCAGGCCCTGGCCTTGCTTCTGCCCTGTGTCCTGCTCAGGGCTGTGTTCTCCCTCGTGCAGAACGTGAACTTCTTCACCAAGCCCCCCATCGGGACCTGGGACCAGGTGGCAGAGGTGCTGAGCTGGCAGTTCTCCTCCACCACGAAGCGTGGCCTCAGCATCGAGCAGCTGACCACTCTGGCAGAGAAACTCCTGGGTAAGCTGGTGCCAGGGCCCTGCCCCTCCCTGCTGTCCCCTGGGCAGGAGCAGGACCCTATGGTTTGGGAAGGAGGTTTGCAGTCTCTTAGTGATGTCCCAACCAACACAAACCTGGGGCTGCCCCTGGGGGTGGAGTCTCTGGGAGAAGAGCTCTGAATGCTGCTGTCCTCTGCCAGGGCCAGGTGTGAACTACTCAGGCTGTCAGATCACCTGGGCCAAGTTCTGCAAGGTACAACTCCCCATCCTCCCCCAGCACCTTACTTTGGCTCTTCCCCATAGCCATGCTCACAGCCTGTCCTCTCTCTTCCTCAGGAAAATATGGCTGGGAAAGGCTTCTCCTTCTGGGTCTGGCTGGACAACATCATTGACCTGGTGAAGAAGTACATCCTGGCGCTGTGGAACGAAGGGTGAGCCTTGGCCAGTGACTCTTGGTTGGGCTGGGCCTGGAGTGGGATTCCCTGAGTCCTGTCCTGACAGAGCAGGTGCCTGGTCCAGGGGCAGATGGGTCCTGGGATGCTTTTTTGCCTGGGCCCTGCTGGGTGTTCAAAGAATCTCCCTGGGAAGCTAAACTGGCAGCCAGGCCAGGCCCTGCTGCTGTGCAGGGAGCTGCACATTGCCATCCTGGGCCCTCCTGCCCCTCTCTCCAGGTACATCATGGGCTTCATCAGTAAGGATCGGGAGAGAGCCATCCTCAGCACCAAGCCCCCGGGCACATTCCTGCTGCGCTTCAGTGAGAGCAGCAAGGAGGGTGGCATCACCTTCACCTGGGTGGAGAAGGACATCAGCGGTACGTCCTGTGCTGCCTGGGCACGCTGCCAGGCTCCCTGCTGCTGGCTCCGAAGGGGCTTGGAACCCCCTGGCAGGATGCTTGGTCCTTGTTCTGCCAAGCCCTCAGAGAGGCAGAGCCTGGCTGCCCATTGCTGGTCTCTGCCTCTGGCTGTCCTTGCCCATTTGCTGCCCATGTGGCATTGAAGCTACCCAGCTGGTCCCCGTTCTGCCCCCTGATCTGCCAGGTGCTTGCTGAGGCACAGCCTCATGCCAGTCTCAGCCTTGCTAGTGCTGAGGTGTTTGGGGAATGCTTTTGCCCTTCCCTGGGTCTGAAGTCTGCTCATACAGGGAAGACACAGATCCAGTCGGTGGAGCCCTACACCAAGCAGCAGCTCAGCAACATGTCCTTCGCCGAGATCATCATGGGCTACAAGATCATGGATGCCACCAACATCCTGGTGTCCCCCCTGGTGTACCTGTACCCAGACATCCCCAAAGAGGAGGCCTTTGGGAAGTACTGCCGCTCCGAGAGCCAGGAGCACTCAGAACCCACTGACTCAGGTAGTTGTTGGCTTTCTGTGCTCCTGCGCCCTGGGGAAGCTCTGGGCACAGCCCTGGTGGGAGAGCTGTCAGCAGGCACCATCGTGTGCCAGTCCTGGAGGGCACAGCCACAGCGTGGTGCTGGTGGTGGGGTCCCAGGGGGTTAGACAGCGAGGATGGGTGCTCTGTGGGGCTCCTCCCCTGCGGCTGCTGACAGGGCTGCTCCCTCCTCCACAGGTGCTGCTCCATATCTGAAGACCAAGTTCATCTGTGTCACCCCGTGAGTGTCCCTGGACTGCCTGGGGGTGTTGGGGGGGGCATTTTTGTGTTCAGCCTCACTTTAAGTGGGGGTTTCCTTCCCACCACTGCCTGGATTCGAGGCATGGGGCAACCACGGGGCTGAGCTAGGCTCCAGCTTCTGCCCTGGCTGCAGCTGCTCTCCCCTTCCTGGGGCCCCTTTCCTCTGGAGAGCTCTCGGGAGGAGCAGTGCCCAGCCTGGGGCCCGGCGGTGGGGAGCAGGGGGTGCCTAGCCAGGCCCTGACCCCAGAGGGCTCTGTGCTTCCCCCTCGGACAGCACCACCTTCAGCAGCACCATCGACCTGCCCATGTCCCCGCGCACCCTGGACTCGCTCATGCAGTTTGGCAGTGGTGACGGTGCAGACGCCAAGGCTGGAGGGCAGTTTGGTGAGTCTGGGGCTGCAGCACCCAGGGAAGCCTGGCTGTAGCCACGCTTGGGCTCTGCAACCCCCATCTTTGCCTCCCCACAGAGTCGCTGACCTTCGACATGGAGCAGACCCCGGAGTGTGCCTCGTCCCCCATGTGAGGAGCTCTGCCAGCACCTGGCCTCACACCGCCCAAGGACTCCCCGGGCTGGCTGCGCTGGGCAGCTCCTTGCTCCTGGTTCCTTGTCTGACCTAAACCAACCTCCCCACCTCCAGGGTAGTGCCACTTGGCTCTTGGGGGAGGGGGGATGAACCTTTTTCTATTTCCTTCCATAAGGGTTTTTTATTCTTGTGTTGCTCATCCAAGTGCCTGCTGGCTCTGGCCACGGCCCTGCTCACTGCCAACGCTTCTGCAGCCCCCACTGCTGGCTCCCTGCCTGCTAGGTTTGCCTCCAGATACTTGAGGGGATTGGCTGCTCCTGGCTCTGCACCCGCGGGGAGGGCTGAGGCCTCTCTTCTGCCTTAGGCCAGGAGAAGCAGGCAGATCGGAGTTGTGCTGAGGGGCCCTGGGTACTGTGCTGGCAGCAGGGATTTTGGTGCTGCCTGCACTCCTTGCTCCTGCTGCAGGCACAGATCTGGCTGTCCTCAGCAGCCCCAGGGCAGGACATGTCCCCACACCAGCATCTGTGCCTTGGGTCTGTTTTGGGACCTAGGTATGACCACAGAGGCTGCCTCAGCCATGGCTCACCCCAGGGCCAGGACAGTGCCAGGAGCAGGGCTGTGCCTCCTCACCCTCCCTGGGTGAGGTTTAGACTCCTTGGGCCCCACGGGAGGCTGCTGGGTCCTGTGTCACCTGCAGGGACCAGGCCTGGCCTTGCCCTTTTCCCTCTTGTTGGGCTAGTGGTGGCCCAGGCACTAGGTTGGCAGTTTCTGGGGGACTTTGTGTGGCACTTTCATTGGCGGCTGCTGTTGGGACAGGATGGGGGAGCAGGATGGGGGAGCAGGATGCAGGCAGGGAGGGGGATGGAGCTGGTGGCAGCTGCAGGCACTGCTAGGGCAAATTTCCTTGTGTGGGGGCAGCAGAGGGGGGCAGCTCTGCTGGCCAACGGTTGTGGTTCTGTGTTTACCCCAAAGCGGGGGTGCCCCCTGCCTGCTCTCTGCCCGATAAGCGCTGAAGGGGAGGGTGACAGGAGGGGCTGTGCTGAGCCAGGGCCAGTGCCGGGGCAGGGCTGGGGGAGCTGTCAGCTCTAAGGTTGCAGGGAAATGTCTCGCTGGACACCAGCCTGGAGCTTTGCAGGTCTTTGATGTCTTGATTTGGCTGCCGGTGGAGAGAACCCCGCAGGCATCCGTGCCTGTGACGCTGCGGTGGCACAGGGGGAGCCAATTATGCGGCTCTGGCTTTTCTGCCCCGGGAAGATTGTGGCTCGGCGCCCAGCCCCCCGGCTGTGGGCTGTGCCATCACAGCCTGCTGGCAGGGGGCAGGGCTAGGGGGGTGAGATCCCCAAGGGAAGGAAGAGGCAGCAGCGGGCGCCAGGCCAGGCCTGTGGCTGGCGCTGGGGACAGGAGTTGGCCTTTGCTGCTGGGAGGCGCTTGGAGGGGCCAGGGGCCCTTTGCCCCCCGGGCAGTGCCAGGCTCTGTACAGACTTTTACTTTTTGTATATTTTCGTGCTGTACCTACGGGCTTGAACCTGCTGCACAATAAAGGCTCTGAAGCGACCTGCTCTGCGCCCTGTGCCCCTCACCCTGCCGCCGGGGCCGCGGCTTGCTGAGCGCAAACCAGCCCCGCCGCTGCCGGCCCACGCCCCTGCCCGCCTCGCGTGGGCACGCTGCTCCGCGCCGCCCGCCCGCCTGCCTTACCGGGGCGCGGCGGGGCCCTTCCCGGGGCACGGCGCGGGGGTGCCGCAGCCCCGCGCTGCCTTCTCGCAGCCGCTGGGGCTCCTCTGCTTGCGCAAAGGAAACTTTGGGTGCCAGCGTGGGCGGGCGGCACTGCGCCGGAGCCCTGCTCTGGCTGCTCCCCCTGCGCCTGCCTCTGCCCCCGGGCCGGGGGTGGTGTTGCTCACTGCCCCTGTCCTCGGGTCGTGCCCTGGGCTATGTGTTGAGGAGTGGCTTTCCGGAGCACCTGGCTGCAGCGCTGCCTTCCATAGGGACGCTCTGGTGTCTCCAGCCTTGCCCCTTGCTGCTGCCCCGTGCTGGAGCTGGGGGTGGCAGGTCCCAGGCTCTGCAGGACCAGGTGCGGACTCTTGGCTGTGTGCTGGGGCTGGCTGGGAGCAGACTGCGATGTGCTGTCGGTTGGGGCACAGTGGGGCCCACAGCCCCAGCACTTTCCTGCAGCCCCCTGCAAAGCCACAGTGCGAGGGGGGGTTCGTTGCAGGGTTTGGGCTCAGATGAGGCCGAGAAGCAGAGATAATTGCTCTCAGAGCAGGATTAGAAGGGGGAATTCATGCAAGCCGTGCTCAGTAAATCCCCATGGCCCCTGTGGGACTGGCTGGGCTGCTTCGAGGTGTTGGTGCTGGAGCTGGCCCTGGAGCCTCCTGCTTGAGCTAAACCCTGAGGCTGTGGCATGTCCCTGCTCTGGTATCCAGCCTCACCAGGACCCTTCATTTCACTCTTGAACCAAACCAGGCTCTGCGCGGCACTGGCAAGCTCATTCCTGCCCCGGGGCAGCCGCAGGGAAGCAGCCGCTTGCTGCCGGCAGCACAGCCTGGGGCACTGCACTGTGGGGTGGCTCAACCAAGAACTGGGACCAGCGACCCTCACCTCCTCCCCAGGCCCTTCCCAGCTCCCCTCCGTCGGCTGCTGGATGTGCTGAAAAACCCTGGAACAAGGAATTCTGCTACCGGTGGGCAAAGCCCGTGGGCGCCACAGCCGTTTGCTGTCAGGAACGCGCTGTGCCGTGATAAGGGCTCCTTATCTCCCTGCACCCACAGGGCCTGCTCTGTCCCTGTCAGACTCTGCCCTGCTCCCCGGCTCTGGACAGGGGGCCCCAGCCCTGGGTTACTTGGCCACCGACCTGACCTAGGGGGCTCGGGTGGCAGCACCGCTGGGCAGCCTCACCTGCAGCAGGAGAAAGCCTGGGGAAGGGCCTTGGCTGGGCAGGGGACCCCTATGGCACTGGGGACAGCAGCCTGTGCCCCTGCCACTGCTCAGCCCTGAGGGGCTGTGGTTGCTGTGGGAGCTGTGCCCCCCACTTTCTCCCTGTGCTGGGTGCTGCAGGAGGCGCTGGTGCTGGATTGTTTGCTCCGAAAGGAGGTCACAGGGGTAGCTTTGCCCCTTCCCCAGGGCCGTGGCCACCCCCTCCCAGCAGCACAGCAGGGTCCATGTCTGAGCCAAACGTGCCAAGGGATTAGGGGTTTCCAAATGCAGTTAAGCTGCTTGGACCACAGACGCTTGCGTGACGAGGTTGGGGTGGCCCCACGGGGACAGGCAGCCACCTGCCAGGGTGACCTGTGCCCCAGGGAGCCCAGAGCAGGTGGCACTGGAGAGCCAGCAGCTCTTGTGGAGCTGAGCCCCGGGGTCCTGCTGGCCCCAGGCGAGTGCAGCCTAGGGAATGACAATTCCTCGGGGATAAGCCTGCAGATGGGGATTAGCGAGGCCGTGGTACAGCTGCGATTACAGCCCCAGCCCCGCAGGCCCAGCGACTGAACCAGCAGTGCTGTGAGGTGCAGGGAGAGGCAGAGACCTCCGGGGGCTCATCCTCCTGCTGCGTGGGGACCTGCCAGAGGTTCCTCTGCATTCTCCCAGGTGCTTCCCAAGGTTCTCACAGGGATACAGCTCTGAACACCCCCTGGCACTGAGCTCTGCTCTAAACTCCAGTCTGAGCCTCCACCTGGAGCATGGCTCTGAGCTGAGCTGCAGAGCAGGGGCTGCTGCTGCCCAGGCCGGGCACTGCCCCTGCCTCCCAGCACTCTAAACTAACAGTCAAACATTGCCTCACTCTCAAACTTTCATACACAGCAGAGCTGAGCCAAGCAAGGTCTTGGCGACAGTGCTGGCTGCCAGGTGTGCCAGGGGTCAGCCCTGGAGCAGCAGTTTAACACAGTCCCCAAGTGCCACCACCTGCCAGCCATGCCAAGGGTCTGCCATGGCAGAGAGATGTGACTTGCCTGCTCTCCTGGCTCAGAGCATGGTATTTGGCCATGCCAGCACCAATGCCAAGGGCTCACTTCACCCCAGCATAAAGGGCCTTGGGCTGGATGTGCCACGGCTCCTGACCATCCCCACGGACCAACACCACTCCCAGGCTCAGCTGTTCAGGAGGCTTCTGGAGTTTGCCCAGCACTAAGCCCTGCATGCTTGGAGCCAACAGCTGCTGTGGAGGGAGCCTCGGGTGGGTTTTTTCTGCTGTTTTCCTTTCAGGGGTACAGCTTCCTCCGTGTCCATCAGCATGCCAGGAGGCCTGTGAATCATCACTGTGCCCCTTGGAGCTGCCTTGTTGCCACCTCCTCTAGTTCCAGTTGCTGCTGGGGGTGGGCTTCAAGGTTGTTCTCACTTTCAGGTTCCTGCTTTCGATCTCCTTGTGCTTCCCCCTTGGTTGTTGCTTTCTGTTCCTGCTGCCTGGCTGGACCTTGGACAGACACTAAGCTGTGCCATGCTGTGCTGTGCCATGCTGCACTGTGCCTGCAGACTGCACCAGAAAGCACAGATCCTGCTCTGCTCAGAGATGCACTGTGAGGCTTTGATCCCCGTGGGGTGGCCGCAGTCCCAAATGGTGCTGGCCCTTGTGCAACCAGCACTGAACTGCCTGCCCTGCAGCCGTGTGTTTATGGCAGCGCTGCCCGGCGCCGAGCGGTTACTGTGGCAACCTGGGTTCTGCGGCGCAGGGATGCGCGGCTGCACCGGCGCAGGGCTGGGGGCCAGGCACTGCCCGGTGCCCCTGCTCCTGCTGCCAGCCACCTGCCTCCCCCCCGGTGCTTGCACGCTCGGTCGCATCTGGGCTGTGGGTGCTGGCTGGGTTCCCCGGGCGATGAGGGGAGCAGCATCTCTCAGCACTGGGTGTTCTTCCCGAGTGGATGAACAAAGAGCCTTTTCCAGGCAACAACGCCCGTGGGCAGCCGAGACTAAGTGGTTTGCTGAGGCTGTTCCCAGCCTTGTCTGAGTAGCTGGAAGCTGAGGCTTCCTGTGGAAATTCCCCCTTGGATGAGCTGCCATTTCCTAAGGGTTTGCTGGAGCTGATCCTTCCTGCTGGCACGCAGCACTGCAGGGCATGAGCTTCCCAGGTGCCCTCGGCTTGGCCCTGCCTGTCTGCTCCAAGCCACGTGCTGCCCATGGGCTGGCTGGGCCCTGGCAGGTCCATGCTGTCCTGTCTGCCCCCTGATACATTCATGCTGCCTGCACCCTGCCTGCTCTCTGCAGCCCCTAGGACCAGCTGCATCATTCCCAGGGGTTTGCATCTTCTCCCTCCTGGGAGGGTCAGACCCTATGAGGCCCATCCAGGCTGACTCTTCCATAGGAGCTTCCTTCACATTCCTCAGCTGCAGCAGAAATAGCTCTGGGATGACCTCTCTGTGTCATGCCCAGATGCCAGGGTCATTGTGGCACAGGCAAGCTGGTCTCTGTGCCCAGCAACTGTCCCAGATTTGCCTGCACTGGGTGGATTTATGGCCCATGTCAGGGAAATTTGGACATGCTGTGCCAGGGCAGCAGGACAGCCCCTTTCTCCAGGGCAGCTGGGATGGAGACAGTGCCATGGTTGCCCTGGGAAGCAGAACTGCAGGGCCATGGCCTCAGTTCTCCGCAGAGAGGACAGGGAAGAAATGCTACAAGAAGCCAGGAACAATACTGGCCAGAGCCCTGGGGTAGCATGGGAGGATGGCTGCAGCTGGCTGAGATGGTGCGGCCAAGCTGAGCTGTGGTCCCTGCCCACAGGCACTGCATTGAGAGCAGAAGGGGCTCAGGGCTGGGGCGGGGCAGGATGGTGCTGTGCTGGGCCTGTGGTGCCAGCACAGCCCTGCCAAAGCTTCACCCTCAGTGTTTGAAACTGAGTGGGAAAAACATGAAGCTGTGACTAATTTTGGGCTTCGTCTGGTTCTCATTAGCTGGGCTGGATGATCACAATGGGGCTTTGTGGCCCCAGTGCAGATCTGGGACCTTGTGGGACCCAAAGCAGGGCTAGGTCGAGGCTGGGTCCCCAGCAGGACCTCTCAGCCCACTGAGAAGCTTGAGAGGATGGAGCAGAGGCTGTGCCCTGCCTACGGGTGATGTGGTCACATGTTGGCACTTTGGCCAAGCCCTGTGCCCTGCACCCAGCTTGTCCCAGGAGCCGCAGGGAGGGATGTGGAGGAGCCTCATGTATGTGATGTGCTGGAAGGGCTTTGGGGGAGAGAGGGACAGAAGCCTTGGGACCTCTCCAGAAGCTGCTTAAATAAATGCTTCCACTCCTGAGAAATGATTAAGACCTTCGAGATGCCACTTAGAGAGGAAGGCTGTGCTGCCTGCACTCCTCACGCTCCAGCTCCAAACACAGAGGCAATTTTCTAGGAAATCCATTATGAGGGCCCTGCTCCCTCTCTGCCCTGAGTGCACAGCGTCACTCAGCATCCTGTTGAGCTCATCAGAGATGACAACGTGTTTGGCCACAGCTCAGCCTGGACACTGTTTACCTTCCTAGAGGCTTTGTGAGAGTTTCTGAGGAGCAATGTAAGAGAGATCCTCATGGAGCTTGCTGGGGTTGTGAGCAGGCCAAGGGCTGTGCTGCAGGATCCACCTCTCCTGCCCTCCCCAGAGGGGCCGATGCTGTCCGTCGGATGCTGATGCACCAGCATCTGCTCCCCATGGCAGGGTCTGGCTGTTCTGTAGCAAAGCAGGGCCAGGGGAGATGGTGGAAAGGGGAGCACTAGCCGTGCCCAGGAACTCCCCTTGGATCCGCCTGGCCCCGCTGTGCCCGTTCCGAGGCTGCAGCCGTTGCGTGTGACCTTGATTTTCTGGGCTGGAGCAGCCGGAGCCTGGATGGCTGTGCCGGTGGCTGATGTGGGCCAGGATTGTGAAAGCCTCCTGTCCGTGATGCAACTCTCTGGAGCGGGAGCGTTCGCAGCTAAGGCAGGGAGGGTAGGCAGGGCTGTCCTGGCGCCCACTTCCCCATTCCTTTCCTTTGTCTTAGTGGAAAACGACGGCCTGAGAGATGCTGGCCCCATGCTGGGCACTCGTCCCCAGCTCGCTGGGCTCCCAGCTCACCCCCTGCGAGGTCTGGAGTGCAGGGGGAGCGCTGGGAACATCAGCCAGGACTCTGCTGGCAGCAGCTCCGCGGCGATGTGTCACCCGTGTGCGTGAGATGCCTCCCGAGTGCGGGCGACGAATCATGTGGTGGGAACTAGGAGCTGCTGGGGCTGGAGCCAGTCATCCCCCTGGGCTGTCCCGATCCTCCTGGGCTGCTCAGGGCACGTAGGGAGTGCTGGCAGGGAGGTGGTGAGTAGAAACGCACTAGTTTGTGGCTGACGTTTGCATGGGAGCAGGTGCTGGGGCTGGGCCTGGGGGTGAGGAGCTGGAGCTGGAGCTGTTTGGGTTTCAGCCTTGGCAGTGGAGCCCTGATGTCCATAGCACCCTGGGCAGGCTGTGACTTTGCCAACTGGACAAGGGTCTCTGGGCACCCTGCCGTGTTCCTGTTGTGGCCCCAGCTCTTGGGCCTAACCACGCTGTCCCCTGGGCTCGCCCCTCACCAGGCAGCAGATGCACAGTGCCAAGGGGAAGAGAAGGACTTTGATAAAAAACAAGAGAGGAAAACAAGGGAGATGTGAGAACTTAGACCCTGTCTTTACACGGAGCCAAGTGATCTGCAGCTGCCAGCACATGAACCGTTTTAAGAACCATCCTGTCCCAGCCTTGGAGCAAGGAGAGCCAAGCCCTTCCCCCCCGGCTTCCCGGCGCTGGCACTGGGTGCTCACTAGCCCTGGGCAGGGCTCCCCATGCTTCTCCCAGGCTGGAGCAGGAGGGTGCCCTAAGCCCACTGAATTTCCCTCCAGGGTTTTTCAGGCCGCAGAAGATGAACTGGTACCGAAAGTGAAAGCCCAGGAGCTCCCATGCGGCAGCAGCAGCAGCGCTGGGGCAGAAACGAGCACACCCAGCACTGCTTCCTGCCTGCCACCGCGCAGCCGCCTGCGGTGCCCCATCACCCGGTGTGCCCATCACCCCGAAACGCCAGTGCTGCCCAGGAGGCTTTGCTATGGGTGGGCAGCTGTGCAGGAGCCCCTCAAGCTGGGTTTGTGTTGGATGGTGCCACCTCTCCCGGTGTAAGAGCTGCCAGAGGAGGAGGCAGTGCCTTGGGTCCCCTCGCAGCTCGCAGAGGACACAGCAGCTCAGGAGAGGCAGATGTGCTTGGTGCCTGTTCCTGCTGCCTTCGCTCCAGGCATCCTCAGCCCATTGCTGCAGGAGGCTGTGGCAGTGCTGGAGACCTCGGCCACGCGTTGTGGGCCTGCATCAGGAGAGGGCAGCCAGGCCCTAACGGGAAGCCCAGCTTGTTCCATGAGGAGGCCCCAGCACGGTCCCTGGTCAGAGTCAGCAGCAGGCAGCCCTGCAGCCACATACGTGCCCATCTGACACCACCGCGGTGGCGAAACAGCACACTGGGACCCAGAGAATCTCAGTCAAGGGCATGTGGGGGCTCAGGTCTGGCACAGGGGGTGCTCGGAGCTGATAAACCCCACGGAGCCTGAGGCACCATCCCAGTGCCTCCTCTCTGCAATGGCCTGGTGCTGCAGTGGGTCACCCCCGGTGCCAGTGCTGGTGTTGGAGCAGGATCCTCCACCCGTGGTGCCCGTAGCGGGTGGCGATGCCATTCCTGCAGCTGCAATGCCTGGTGCCAGTCTGGGCAGCCCCCTGCACAGCAGCAATGTCCGGTGCTGCTTTAAGTTTCCTCGGTACTCGGTGCCAAACTCCGTTGCTGGTTTGTGTCCCGTCGTAGCCGGTGCCGAATCCTTCTTGTGCCGCTGCCCGGTGCCGTTACCCGGAGCCGGTGGCGCGGCGGGGGCGGGCGGGGGGCGGTGCCGAGGG
The DNA here is from genome assembly GCF_015220805.1 of Pogoniulus pusillus. NCBI lineage: Eukaryota > Metazoa > Chordata > Aves > Piciformes > Lybiidae > Pogoniulus > Pogoniulus pusillus. The sequence continues at coordinate 3,567,784 of NC_087303.1, read as the reverse complement.
GGCGGTGCCAGGCGGCGGCGGCCGGAGGGGGCAGAGCGGCGGCGGAGCCAGCGCCGAGACCGCCGGAACAGCGGAGCCGCCGCCGCCGCGGCCGCAGGTAGGGCCGGGCGCGGGGTCGCTATGGCTATCGGGACCGGGACCGGTGTTGAGTCTTGGGCTGGTGCTGGGCCGGCACCGGGGCCGCACTTTTCGCGGCCGCAGCCGACGCGGGGTGGTGGGGCCCGGGGCACCTGCGGCGCCGGAGCCGGAGCCGGGGCTCGGGGCGCGGCCTGACCCTGCTCCCGCCCGCCGGAAAGGTTTGCGGTGTTTCGTAACCTCTCGGCGGGTCGGCGCGGGCAGGGACTGCGGGAGCGGAGCCGCCCCCGGGGGGCGCGGACTTTGCGCGGGCCGGTCCCGCTCCCGCTCCCGGTCTTGGTCCTGGGGCCGCGGCGCATCCCGAGACGGGGGCGCTCGTTCCCCGGCGCAGCGGGGCCAGTTCCCGGGCCAGGCCCTGCCCGAGCGGCAGCCGCCCTGGCAGGGTCGGACCCAAACCCCAGTCCCGGGCCGAGGCTCAGCGGCGGGAGCGGCTCCTGCCCGTCGACGGGGAGCAGGGGGCTGAGCGCTGCCGGGCAGCCGAGGGCGGATGGGAAACGTTCCCCGTGCAAGGCGGGAGCGGTGACACGGCGGGGACAGCAGCGCCCGGTGGCCTTTCACCCAGCTCGTTGTCGACTGGGTGACTGCAAGTCCCGGGAGTGGCGGCCACCTGTCCGGCGGGATACGGGAGCTGTCAGGGCTCGGTGCCCGGCTGTCTGCCGCGCTTGTGCCAGGCCACGCTCTCGGCAGCTTCTTGCCACGATTCCGGGACACTGGTGTCCAGGTCGCGTTGCAGTGGGGTGTGGGGCCTGGGGCTGCTGAGGGCTCCTCGACTCTGCTGCCACCAGACCTGCTAACGGTCGTAACACCTCCGGCACCATCGCAGCGCGGAGCTGGGACAGCGGCTGGCGGGAGCTCGCCGCTCGGGGAGCCCCAGGGCAGCAGGCGGGGGACAGGCAGTGACAGCAGAGTGGTTTATTGTGATGTTTGGGATGCGATGCTGAGCGGCGCAGGGCTTGACACCGCTGTGATGGGACAGGACCGTGCGGCTCACCCATGGGAGGGCATGGCACAGGCCACCTCGTTGTGGCAGGACCATGTGGAGCTGCTGCTGGGATGCTCTTTTGGTGGCAGTTTCAAGCCAAAGTTTGCCATCATGCTCCAACCTGCTTGCAGTCCCATGCTGAAGGGGAGTTTGCCTGGGACCTGGCACCGAGCTGGGTTCTGCCCTGACTGCATGGCTCTGGTCGGGGGGAGGCTTTGAGGGTCAGGGCAGCTGCAGCAAGCCCTGGTGTTTCCGAAGCCACCCGGATCACAGCAATCCCTACTGTGGCTTCCAGGTCACCAGGGTGCTGGATGTGAGGATGGCAACATCTCCTTGGATTTCATAGCCATCCCTGGAGAGCGGGGCTTGTCCCCGGGGCTGGGGAGAGCTGTGCCATGCTGTGACGTGTGGGCAACCATCTGGAGGAGGGGCTCAGGTACAGGCTGAGAGGTGCCAACAGCCTGGGCATAGGGACATAGAAGAGCCCAGCTGGGATCAGGGCGAGATGGGCACCTGTCACTCGCTCTGCATTTGGTCACACTTTGATAGTGCTCTCCCTCGGGTGATGTTTGCCCCTGGCAGTTGTCTCTAGAGTCACTTCACCGGCCTTGGTGCACCCACCTTGTCCCACGGCTGATGCCTTGGGGCAGGACAGGGGATACTGGCGCTGGGGACGGGGAGCTTGGTGCAGTGTCATGGTGTTAGGGGTTCCAGGTTATCCCGGATTTCCCAAAAAAACCTGCAAACTACGACACAGGATTGCACAGAACCTGAGGAGGGACCTTAGCCTCTGGCTGTAGGGGAAGTGCTGACTCCAAAGCGCCTGTGGTGGCTTCGCCCTGGGGTTTCCCAGCTCTCTCTCGAGTGATAGCAAAACCCAAATACTCAGCTCACGAAAAATCCCTGCTCCTTGTGCTCCTGCACGGCGTGGGTGGTGAGGCGGTGAGCGGTGACTGTGCTGTGCCGAGTACAGGAAAGTGGCCCCGGCAGCTGGGAAATGCCTGCTGGGTTGCAAGGAATTACAGTAAACTGGGCTGTGCTCGGCGGGCTTTGTGGCATCCCCGGGGAGCCCGGGCATGGCAGGACCTCCCCTTCGTCAGCATCCTGGAGTCTGGTGCCCTCCTGCCTTGAAGGGTTGCAGTGGCTGACAGCTTCTCACTGCGTGGCCATAGGCACTGCCCGCAGAGCAGCCTCCATGTTCTGACACCGAATGCACCGTGGAGGTGCCTGTCGTGGCGGGGCTGGCACAGGGCTGCGTGTGCTGGAGGTCGGGGCCTGGGGCTCGTCGGGATAGGTCAGGGCTCGGCTCCGCCGTGGCACAGGCAGCTCCAGCCCGGGAGGCTGCGCTGGCTGCTGTTGCTGGGGCTCTGTCGTGTGCCGGGAGAAGTCGCCTCGACAGCTGTGGTGCTTTTGTGGCGTGCCTTTCCTTTCATGGGGTATCTATTTTGCAACCCCCAAGTGTTTTGATCCCGGGAGGAAGGGGGCGGGGGTGTTTACCCTGGCACCGCGTGGCCGGCGCAGGGATCCAGGCAGTGCTGGGCATGCCCGGGTGCTGCACGCAGCAGCGGTTCTAGCAACATCTGCTGGCTGCTACAAGGTAGGAGGCTGCGAGCCGCCGCTCCCGCTGCGCTGGGAAACGTCGAGGGGGAGGCAGGCAGGCGAGTGCAGTTTCCTGGCCGATAGGCCTGAGCCAACTTGCTGATAAAGCAGAATCCACCCATCTGGCTGCCCCGGCGGGGCCGGCGGAGCGCAGGCGGCCGCCTCGTGTTCCGCTCTTCCCCTCCTGCCGGCTCCTGCTTTCCTCAGGGCCCCGCAGCGATGCGCTGCTGCCGGGCGGCCTCTGGCCGGGCTGGGGTAGCCGCAGTGCTGTAGCCACGCCGTGGTACGGTCACGACTCACTCCCTGCTTGAACAGTCGCTGGTGAGTTTTGCAATCCCTCATTTTTGCTGCAACTTTCTGTCTTCCTGTTCTGAGCTGCAGATGCTGGGTTATGGCTCAGCTCTGCCAGGGAAAGAACTGGGGAAAAGGCTGGAGCTGGGGCAGAGCCTGAAGAGCCAGCGTGGCACTGGCACAGCTCTGGCCACCGAGCAGCTGGGTGCTGGGTGCTGGCTCTGGGGTTTTGTCCCTCATGCTCCATGGCTGCAGAGCTTTCGCCAGGGAGAGGTAGCTCTTGCTGGCAGCGTATCCGAGCCCCTTGCATTATGAAATGATCTCCACCCTGTTTGGTGGTGTTAACATGCAGCCCTGGCACTTTTTGGGCTGCAGCCTCAGGTGGCATAGCTGTCCCTGCCTGGCACGTTTCCTTTATAACCCAGTTAACTCACCTCAGCCTTCTGGAACCACTGAGGAGAGCCCTTGCTCAGGGCTCAGCTCTGTCCTGGCACTGCCAGTAGCTGCTGCTCCCAGGGCCGTGGAGCATTTCCCACACCAGGGATCACCATGAGCCAGCTCTCCCACCCAGACCAGTTGGTGGGCATCAGGGATGAACATTGAGCTTAATCCCTGGCAGGTCTGACCATGAGTTTTGCTTGCCTTGAATGACAATTTTGTTGCAGAAACTATTGGCACCATGCCGCAGCATCGCTGCTTGGGCAGGGCTGAGTGCCTGCAAGGCTGCCGAGGCAGAGCAGTGCCAGCCTTTTTTCAGACACCACTCAGGCTCCACTCACACCAGCTGCTGTTGGCAGTGGGCACAGAGCAGCACCCAGCATCCCCCATTGCCCAGGTGTTCATGTTTGGTGTTTGCTCCCAGAAGCAGGGGTGTGAGGGTTGGCACCACGGGTGCTGCACAGACCCTGTGCTTGTCTTGCAGCCTCATCCCCTGGCAGGGTGGCTGCCCTCCAGATGCTGGTGTCTCTCTGGCTGTCCCTGCTCACTGTCTCTCTCTGTGCCATGGTGTGCCTGTGCCATGGCATGTGGGCTGGGCTTGTTATGCCAGCGGCAGGGAAGGCTTCTGCACTGTCTGCCTTGCAGAGAGCAAGAGCATGGCAGAGCAGGCTGGATGCAGCTGCTGCTGTGCTACCCACCCAGGTCCTGCTCTGCAAATCCTGCCTGGCCAGGGACCGGATTAGTGCTGCTGTGTGTGCTCACCGAGTGCCAGCTGCAATGGAATTGTGTCTGCAGGCCCAGGCGGGACTAATTCCATCCTGAAATGAGCTTAATCCTCAGGTGCCTCTGCCCAGCCCTTCCCTCCTGGCTGGGGCTGCTCTGAGCAGGGATTAGCAGTGAGCTGGGGTCTGTGCTGGGGGCGACGTTGATGCCAGGGACTGGTGCAGGGCCTAAGGACATTGAGTCTCTGACAGTGCATTTGTGGGGTCCCAGGTGGTGACTCTTCTGCTTGACTGGTTTGTTGGAAGGGTGATTTGGCTGGCATGGATGTGGGGGTTCTCCCTTGTCCTGGATCTGCCTGGCCCATGGGGGTTATTGGGATCCTGTCACCTCCATGCCCTTCCTAGAGCCAGGGTGCTGTTATGGGCACTAGCTTCACCCTGGCCCTGGGATTCCCCCACTGAGCCCAGGGGAAGCCCCAGGACCCCTTGGTGTCAGAGCTGGCAGCTCCCTGCTGTGTCAGCCCCACAGCTGATTCATTTGACTGCTTAGAGACAGGATTAATTAAAGCTCTGCCCAGACCTCTCTAATCCTGTCTGTGGGTCACAATGGGGACTGGGCTCCCTGCAGTGTGCCCTGTAGCATCCACCATGGTCTCCTGCCAGCGGGGCCAGGTGACCACTCAGCTTTAACAGTGTGGCTGCAGTGTGGGTCCTCCCTACCAGTGCCTGGCTCCTGCTGTAGCCCTGTCTGCCTCTGTCTGTCTGGGTGGGCCGGCTGCCCACACCATGCTGCCCTGCCCTGCATAGCCCCTGGTGCCCAGACAGGCTCCCCTTGTTCCCAGAATGTTGCAGTTGCCAGCCCAGCCTATGCAGTTGTGGCACAGCTGGCTCATTGTACTGGGG